>NC_139228.1:69546163-69551163 GCF_055691185.1 Crinia signifera
GTCTTGTGTTTGTGTAGTGTGTTTGTGTTGTGTGTTTGTGTTGTGTGTTTGTTGTGTGTTGTGTGTTTGTGTTGTGTGTTTGTGTGTGTGTTGTGTGTTTGTGTGTTGTGTGTTGTGTGTTTGTGTGTTGTGTGTTGTGTGTTTGTGTTGTGTTCTGTGTGTTGTGTGTTTGTGTTGTGTGTTTGTGTGTGTTTGTGTTGTGTGTTTGTGTGTGTTTGTGTTGTGTGTTTGTGTGTTTTTGTGTGTTGTGTGTTTGTGTTGTCTGTTTGTGTTGTGTGTTTGTGTGTTTGTGTGTGTGTTATGTGTTGTGTGTTGTGTTATTGTGTTATTGTGTGTTTTGTGTGTGTGTGTGTGTGTGTGTGTGTGTGTGTGTGTGTGTGTTGTGTGTTTGTGTGTGTTGTGTGTTTGTGTTGTGTGTTTGTGTGTTTGTGTATGTTTGTGTGTTTGTGTTGTGTGTTTATGTGTTGTGTGTTTGTTTGTGTGTTGTGTGTTTGTGTGTTTTGTGTTGTGTGTGTTTGTGTGTTTGTGTTGTGTGTTTGTGTGTTTGTGTTGTGTGTTTGTGTGTGTGTTTGTGTGTTTTTGTTGTGTGTTTGTGTGTTGTGTGTGTGTTTGTGTGTTTGTGTTGTGTGTTTGTGTGTTTGTGTTGTGTGTTTGTGTGAGTGTTGTGTGTTTGTGTGTTTGTGTTTTTGTGTGTGTGTTTGTGTGTTTGTGTTTGTGTTGTGTGTTTGTGTGTGTGTGTGTTGTGTGTTTGTGTGTCTGTTGTGTGTTTGTGTGTGTGTTTGTGTGTTTGTGTTGTGTGTTTGTGTTTGTGTGTGTGTTTGTGTTTTGTGTGTGTTTTGTGTTTGTGTTGTGTGTTTGTGTTGTGTGTGTTGTGTGTTTGTGTTTTTGTGTGTCTTGTGTTTGTGTTGTGTGTTTGTGTTGTGTGTTTGTTGTGTGTTGTGTGTTTGTGTTGTGTGTGTGTTTGTGTGTGTGTTGTGTGTTTGTGTGTTGTGTGTCTGTGTGTTGTGTGTTGTGTGTTTGTGTTGTGTTCTGTGTGTTGTGTGTTTGTGTTGTGTGTTTGTGTGTGTTTGTGTTGTGTGTTTGTGTGTTTTTGTGTGTTGTGTGTTTGTGTTGTCTGTTTGTGTTGTGTGTTTGTGTGTGTGTTATGTGTTGTGTGTTGTATTATTGTGTTATTGTGTGTTGTGGTGTGTGTGTGTGTGTGTGTGTTGTGTGTTTGTGTTGTGTGTTTGTGTGTTTGTGTATGTTTGTGTGTTTGTGTTGTGTGTTTGTTTGTGTGTTGTGTGTATGTGTGTTTTGTGTTTGTGAGTTGTGTGTGTTGTGTGTTTTTGTTGTGTTCTGTGTGTTGTGTGTTTGTGTTGTGTGTTTGTGTGTTTGTGTTGTGTGTTTTTGTGTGTTTGTGTTTTTGTGTGTTGTGTGTTTGTGTTGTCTGTTTTAGTTGTGTGTTTGTGTGTTTGTGTGTGTGTTGTGTGTTGTGTGTTGTGTTATTGTGTGTTGTGTGTTGTGTGTTGTGTGTGTGTTGTGTGTTTGTGTGTGTGTTGTGTGTTTGTGTTGTGTGTTTGTGTGTTTGTGTGTGTTTGTGTTGTGTGTTTGTGTGTTGTGTGTTTGTGTGTTTGTATGTGTGTTTGTGTGTTTGTGTTTTTGTGTGTTTGTGACACTGGTCTCGCCATGCTGGGGTGTCCAGGAGCCCGTGATCAATCACCTCTTCCTCTGCCACAATAAAGCACTCCTCCAGACACTCCAATTGTTCCCACACACTCAGCTGTGCACTGAAATTGAGGATCCATGCCCGATAATCGGTAAATGCTTTTGTAGGATCCCCCTGATCTTGAAGGATCTGCTGGATGATTTTCCTGCGCGTGGAAGGATTGGATGGGTATACCTCGCAGCTGACATTCTGCTATCAGCTCCTCCATACTCATTTCTTCAAGGGCAGTTAGGGGCCCCCTAAAAACGACCCTTCTCTCATGGTACCAGATAAGTCTGTGGCGGACCCCTCGGTTGTCTGCCCAGATTGCAGTAGCCCCATTCTGGACCTTTCCTCTGGCTCTATCTGGGACATCAATTTAATATGGACTTGTCCTTCAGCCTCAGAATAATGTCCTCTTTGTAGCATTTGGGTCACTGTAGCAATCACTTCCTCTGTAAATTCTACAAACTCTGGCTCCCCCAGCAGATTCCACGAGGTGGCCTCACCTTTACAGTGCAGGAATGCATCCCCTAGGTAACACAATTTATCCCGTGTGCTGGATACTCTCCACCCGCTGATCATCTGCTGAGCTTCTTCCCAGTACTCCCAGATATATTGCATTTCCGTTTCCTTACATATGGTCTGATCCTCTGTTCTCCTTGCTTTCTGTGATCGATGGTTGGTGTCTGAATGATCCCACTGTCGCTGCCCCCAAATGGGAGGTTACGGGGGTCCTCAATCACTCAGACACTGAGCAGATCAAACCAAAATACGGTTGATTTTTTCACAGCACACACAAGTAGATAAAGACAGGAACAAGAGGCAAAATGTAGCATAGAAACATCCAGGTAGCAGTCCAAGTCCTTTTAGCATCTTAGAATCAAGCCGTTGCATCTCAGAGTCAAGCCGTTGCATCACCGTTGCGGCTCAGAGTCAAGCTATTGCTTCACCGTTGCGCCTCTGAGTCAAGCTGTTGCATCACCGTTGCGGAACGAAGTCAAGCTATTTCATCACCGTTGCGGCTCAGAGTCAAGCCGTTGCGGATAAGAGTCAAGCTGTATCATCACCGTTGCGGATTAGAGTCAAGCTATTGCCTCACCGTTGCGGCTGAGTCAAGCCGTTGCGGATCAGAGTCACGCTGTAGCATCACCGTTGCGGATTAGAGTCAAGCTATTTCCTCACCGTTGTGGCTCAGAGTCAAGCCGTTGCGGATCAGAGTCAAGCTGTAGCATCACCGTTGCGGATTAGAGTCAAGCCGTTGCGGCTCAGAGTCAAGCCGTTGCGGATCAGAGTCAAGCCGTTGCAGCACTGTTGCGGCTCTGAGTCAAGCCGTTGCAGCACAGATTCCGTTTCATCGCCGTTGCAGCTCAGAGTCAAGCTGCTGCATCGCCGTTGCATCTCAGAGTCCAGCCCTTGATTCTCAGAGTCAAGCCGTTGAATCTCAGAGAAAAAACAATATAGTCACCGGTTTTCCTTTCATCTTCCTTCTCCCTAACCCGGAGGGCAATCAACTAATGGCCACCACCGAGGTTCACCCCCACACCCCCCCATGCCTGTTGTTACTCTGTGTCACATGAATTTTCAGAGCTTATCTCCCCCTACCTCCACGTACTACACGCCCTTCATATTCACCCCATAAAGATAGAGATATCACAACATCCTTAAGGACACTCTTATTCAACATATCCCAATAGTGCCAGATACACATATGACCCCAATAGTGCAGTCCGTGATGCCCATTATACATATGCCACACACATGATGTCCATTATACATATGCCCCACAACATGATGCTCCATTATACATATGCCCCACAACGTGATTGCTCCATTATACATATGCCACACACACCGTGATGCCCATTATACATATGCCGCACACTGTGATGCCCATTATACATATACCACACACATGTTGCTCCAGTATACATATGCCCCACACCGTGATGCTCCATTATACATGTCACACACCCTGATGCCCATTATACATATGCCACACACCGTGATGCTCCATTATACATATGCTACACAACGTGATGCTCCATTATACATATGCCCCACACCGTGATGCTCCATTATAGATATGCCACACACCCTGATGCCCATTATACATATGCTGGACACTGTGATGCCCATTATACATATGCCACACACATGATGCTCCATTATACATATGCCCCACAACTTGATGCTCCATTGTACATGTGAGGTTACGGGGGTCCGTTATCACTCAGACACCGAGCAGATCAAACCAAAATACGGTTTATTTTTTCACAGCACACACAAGTAGATAAAGACAGGAACAAGAGGCAAAATGTAGCATAGAAACATCCAGGTAGCAGTCCCAAGTCCTTTTAGCATCGCAGTTCCAAATCACAAAACTATCACTCTCCACACAGCAGTGATAGCAGAAACCTGTATAAGTCCACACAATAGCGTAGTACGATGCCCACCCCAGGCAAACGACGTGTTCCACAAGATCCAGTGGAGGGTATGACCCCTTAGCCAGGATTGCGACTAACATTAAGGGAGCCGGCGTGTGTACAAGTCATTTTAAAACCTTCTAAATTCCCATGGTGCCCATACCATCAGTGGGCTTGCACTGGGTCTGGATTGGTGGATTCAAGAGTCAGGTATATCCCCCCAGCTAATCTACAGCTGTCCATCTGCTACTTTCCCCCCCTGCTGGGTCCGGTTCCAAAGAGTCTACTAGAGTCAAGCCGTGTGTGTGTTGTGTGTTTGTGTTTTTGTGTGTTGTGTGTTTGTGTGTTTGTGTGTGTGTTGTGTGTTGTTTGTTTGTGTGTGTTTGTGTGTTTGTGTGTTGTGTGTTTGTGTTTTTGTGTGTTGTGTGTTTGTGTTTTTGTGTGTTTTGTGTTGATGTTGTGTTTGTGTTGTGTTTGTGTTGTGTGTTTGTGTTTGTGTTGTGTGTTTGTGTTTGTGTTGTGTGTTTGTGTTGTGTGTTTGTGTTGTGTGTTTGTGTGTTTGTGTTGTGTGTGTGTGTGTTTGTGTGTTTATGTGTTTGTGGTGTGTGTTTGTGTGTGTGTGTTTGTGTGTTGTGTGTTTGTGTGTGTGTGTTGTGTGTTTGTGTGTGTTGTGTGTTTGTGTTGTGTGTTTGTGTGTCTGTTGTGTGTTTGTGTGTGTGTTGCGTGTTTGTGTGTTTGTGTTGTGTGTTTGTGTGTTTGTGTGTGTGTTGTGTGTGTGTGTTTCTGTGTTTGTGTGTGTGTTTGTGTGTGTGTTTGTGTTGTGTGTTTGTGTGTGTGTTGTGTGTTTGTGTGTGTGTTTGTGTGTTTGTGTTGTGTGTTTGTGTGTGTGT
>NC_139228.1:69561163-69563663 GCF_055691185.1 Crinia signifera
TAGCCCCATTCTGGACCTTTCCTCTGGCTCTATCTGGGACATCAATTTAATATGGACTTGTCCTTCAGCCTCAGAATAATGTCCTCTTTGTAGCATTTGGGTCACTGTAGCAATCACTTCCTCTGTAAATTCTACAAACTCTGGCTCCCCCAGCAGATTCCACGAGGTGGCCTCACCTTTACAGTGCAGGAATGCATCCCCTAGGTAACACAATTTATCCTGTGTGCTGGATACTCTCCACCCGCTGATCATCTGATGAGCTTCTTCCCAGTACTCCCAGATATACTGCATTTCCGTTTCCTTACATATGGTCTGATCCTCTGTTCTCTGTGCTTTCTGTGATCGATGGTTGGTGTCTGAATGATCCCACTGTCGCTGCCCCCAAATGGGAGGTTACAGGGGTCCTCAATCACTCAGACACTGAGCAGATCAAACCAAAATACGGTTTATTTTTTCACAGCACACACAAGTAGATAAAGACAGGAACAAGAGGCAAAATGTAGCATAGAAACATCCAGGTAGCATCACCGTTGCGGATCAGAGTCAAGCTATTTCATCACCGTTGCGGCTCAGAGTCAAGCCGTTGCGGATCAGAGTCAAGCTGTAGCATCACCGTTGCGGACTAGAGTCAAGCTATTGCCTCACCGTTGCGGCTCAGAGTCAAGCCGTTGCGGATCAGAGTCAAGCTGTAGCATCACCATTGCGGATTAGAGTCAAGCTATTGCCTCACCGTTGCGGCTCAGAGTCAAGCTGTTGCCTCACCGTTGCGGCTCAGAGTCAAGCCGTTGCGGATCAGAGTCAAGCCGTTGCAGCACCGTTGCGGCTCTGAGTCAAGCCGTTGCAGCACAGATTCCGTTTCATCGCCGTTGCAGCTCAGAGTCAAGCTGCTGCATCGCCGTTGCATCTCAGAGTCCAGCCGTTGATTCTCAGAGTCAAGCCGTTGAATCTCAGAGAAAAAACAATATAGTCACCGGTTTTCCTTTCATCTTCCTTCTCCCTAACCCCGAGGGCAATCAACTAATGGCCACCACCGAGGTTCACCCCCACACCCCCCCCATGCCTGTTGTTACTCTGTGTCACATGAATTTTCAGAGCTTATCTCCCCCCTACCTCCACGTACTACCCGCCCTTCATATTCACCCCATAAAGATAGAGATATCACAACATCCTTAAGGACACTCTTATTCAACATATCCCAATAGAGCCAGATATACATATGACCCCAATAGTGCAGTCCGTGATGCCCATTATACATATGCCACACACATGATGTCCATTATACATATGCCCCACAACATGATGCTCCATTATACATATGCCCCACAACGTGATTGCTCCATTATACATATGCCACACACACCGTGATGCCCATTATACATATGCCGCACACTGTGATGCCCATTATACATATACCACACACATGTTGCTCCAGTATACATATGCCCCACACCGTGATGCTCCATTATACATGTCACATACCCTGATGCCCATTATACATATGCCACACACCGTGATGCTCCATTATACATATGCTACACAACGTGATGCTCCATTATACATATGCCCCACACCGTGATGCTCCATTATAGATATGCCACACACCCTGATGCCCATTATACATATGCTGGACACTGTGATGCCCATTATACATATGCCACACACATGATGCTCCATTATACATATGCCCCACAACTTGATGCTCCATTGTACATGTGAGGTTACGGGGGTCCCTTATCACTCAGACACCGAGCAGATCAAACCAAAATACGGTTTATTTTTTCACAGCACACACAAGTAGATAAAGACAGGAACAAGAGGCAAAATGTAGCATAGAAACATCCAGGTAGCAGTCCCAAGTCCTTTTAGCATCGCAGTTCCAAATCACAAAACTATCACTCTCCACACAGCAGTGATAGCAGAAACCTGTATAAGTCCACACAATAGCGTAGTACGATGCCCACCCCGGGCAAACGACGTGTTCCACAAGATCCAGTGGAGGGTATGACCCCTTAGCCAGGATTGCGACTAACATTAAGGGAGCCGGCGTGTGTACAAGTCATTTTAAAACCTTCTAAATTCCCATGGTGCCCATACCATCAGTGGGCTTGCACTGGGTCTGGATTGGTGGATTCAAGAGTCAGGTATATCCCCCCAGCTAATCTACAGCTGTCCATCTGCTACTTCCCCCCCCCCTGCTGGGTCCGGTTCCAAAGAGTCTACTAGAGTCAAGCCGTGTGTGTGTTGTGTGTTTGTGTTTTTGTGTGTTGTGTGTTTGTGTGTTTGTGTGTGTGTTGTGTGTTGTTTGTTTGTGTGTGTTTGTGTGTTGTGTGTTTGTGTTTTTGTGTGTTGTGTGTTTGTGTTTTTGTGTGTTTTGTGTTGATGTTGTGTTTGTGTTGTGTGTTTGTGTTGTGTGTTTGTGTTGTGTGTTTGTGTTGTGTGTTTGTGTTGTGTGTTTGTGTGTTTGTGTTGTGTGTGTGTGTGTTTGTGTGTTTATGTGTTT
>NC_139228.1:69568663-69573663 GCF_055691185.1 Crinia signifera
TGCTGTGTGTTTGTGTTTGTGTGTTTGTGTTGTGTGTTTGTGTGTGTGTTGTGTGTTTGTGAGTTTGTGTTGTGTGTTTGTGTATTGTGTGTTGTGTGTTTTGTGTTGTGTGTGTTTGTGTGTTTGTGTTGTGTGTTTGTGTGTTTGTGTGTTTGTGTTGTGTGTTTGTGTGTGTGTTTGTGTGTTTGTGTTGTGTGTTTGTGTGTTGTGTGTTGTGTGTGTGTGTGTTTGTGTGTTTGTGTTGTGTGTTTGTGTGTTTGTGTTGTGTGTTTGTGTGAGTGTTGTGTGTTTGTGTGTTTGTGTTTTTGTGTGTGTGTGTGTGTGTGTGTGTGTGTGTGTGTTTGTGTGTTTGTGTTTGTGTTGTGTGTTTGTGTGTGTGTTGTGTGTTTGTTTGTTTGTGTTGTGTGTTTGTGTTTGTGTTTGTGTGTGTGTTGTGTGTTTGTGTTTTGTGTTTGTGTTGTGTGTTCGTGTCGTGTGTGTTGTGTGTTTGTGTTTTTGTGTGTCTTGTGTTTGTGTAGTGTGTTTGTGTTGTGTGTTTGTGTTGTGTGTTTGTTGTGTGTTGTGTGTTTGTGTGTGTTGTGTGTTTGTGTGTTGTGTGTTGTGTGTTTGTGTGTTGTGTGTTTGTGTTGTGTTCTGTGTGTTGTGTGTTTGTGTTGTGTGTTTGTGTGTATTTGTGTTGTGTGTTTGTGTGTGTTTGTGTTGTGTGTTTGTGTGTTTTTGTGTGTTGTGTGTTTGTGTTGTCTGTTTGTGTTGTGTGTTTGTGTGTTTGTGTGTGTGTTGTGTGTTGTGTTATTGTGTTATTGTGTTGTGTGTGTGTGTGTGTGTGTGTGTGTGTGTGTGTGTTGTGTGTTTGTGTGTGTTGTGTGTTTGTGTTGTGTGTTTGTGTGTTTGTGTATGTTTGTGTGTTTGTGTTGTGTGTTTGTGTGTTGTGTGTTTGTTTGTGTGTTGTGTGTTTGTGTGTTTTGTGTTGTGTGTGTTTGTGTGTTTGTGTTGTGTGTTTGTGTGTTTGTGTTGTGTGTTTGTTTGTGTGTGTGTTTGTGTGTTTTTGTTGTGTGTTTGTGTGTTGTGTGTGTGTTTGTGTGTTTGTGTTGTGTGTTTGTGTGTTTGTGTTGTGTGTTTGTGTGAGTGTTGTGTGTTTGTGTGTTTGTGTTTTTGTGTGTGTGTTTGTGTGTTTGTGTTTGTGTTGTGTGTTTGTGTGTGTGTGTGTGTGTGTGTTGTGTGTTTGTGTGTCTGTTGTGTGTTTGTGTGTGTGTTTGTGTGTTTGTGTTGTGTGTTTGTGTTTGTGTGTGTGTTTGTGTTTTGTGTGTGTTTTGTGTTTGTGTTGTGTGTTTGTGTTGTGTGTGTTGTGTGTTTGTGTTTTTGTGTGTCTTGTGTTTGTGTAGTGTGTTTGTGTTGTGTGTTTGTGTTGTGTGTTTGTTGTGTGTTGTGTGTTTGTGTTGTGTGTGTTTGTGTGTGTGTTGTGTGTTTGTGTGTTGTGTGTCTGTGTGTTGTGTGTTTGTGTTGTGTTCTGTGTGTGTTGTGTGTTTGTGTTGTGTGTTTGTGTGTGTTTGTGTTGTGTGTTTGTGTGTTTTTGTGTGTTGTGTGTTTGTGTTGTCTGTTTGTGTTGTGTGTTTGTGTGTGTGTTATGTGTTGTGTGTTGTATTATTGTGTTATTGTGTGTTGTGTTGTGTGTGTGTGTGTGTGTGTGTGTGTGTGTGTGTTGTGTGTTTGTGTTGTGTGTTTGTGTGTTTGTGTATGTTTGTGTGTTTGTGTTGTGTGTTTGTTTGTGTGTTGTGTGTATGTGTGTTTTGTGTTTGTGAGTTGTGTGTGTTGTGTGTTTTTGTTGTGTTCTGTGTGTTGTGTGTTTGTGTTGTGTGTTTGTGTGTTTGTGTTGTGTGTTTTTGTGTTTGTGTTTTTGTGTGTTGTGTGTTTGTGTTGTCTGTTTTAGTTGTGTGTTTGTGTGTTTGTGTGTGTGTTGTGTGTTGTGTGTTGTGTTATTGTGTGTTGTGTGTTGTGTGTTGTGTGTGTGTTGTGTGTTTGTGTGTGTGTTGTGTGTTTGTGTGTTTGTGTGTGTTTGTGTTGTGTGTTTGTGTGTTGTGTGTTTGTGTGTTTGTATGTGTGTTTGTGTGTTTGTGTTTTTGTGTGTTTGTGACACTGGTCTCGCCATGCTGGGGTGTCCAGGAGCCCGTGATCAATCGCCTCTTCCTCTGCCACAATAAAGCACTCCTCCAGACACTCCAATTGTTCCCACACACTCAGCTGTGCACTGAAATTGAGGATCCATGCCCGATAATCGGTAAATGCTTTTGTAGGATCCCCCTGATCTTGAAGGATCTGCTGGATGATTTTCCTGCGCGTGGAAGGATTGGATGGGTATACCTCGCAGCTGACATTCTGCTATCAGCTCCTCCATACTCATTTCTTCAAGGGCAGTTAGGGGCCCCCTAAAAACGACCCTTCTCTCATGGTACCAGATAAGTCTGTGGCGGACCCCTCGGTTGTCTGCCCAGATTGCAGTAGCCCCATTCTGGACCTTTCCTCTGGCTGTATCTGGGACATCAATTTAATATGGACTTGTCCTTCAGCCTCAGAATAATGTCCTCTTTGTAGCATTTGGGTCACTGTAGCAATCACTTCCTCTGTAAATTCTACAAACTCTGGCTCCCCCAGCAGATTCCACGAGGTGGCCTCACCTTTACAGTGCAGGAATGCATCCCCTAGGTAACACAATTTATCCCGTGTGCTGGATACTCTCCACCCGCTGATCATCTGCTGAGCTTCTTCCCAGTACTCCCAGATATATTGCATTTCCGTTTCCTTACATATGGTCTGATCCTCTGTTCTCCTTGCTTTCTGTGATCGATGGTTGGTGTCTGAATGATCCCACTGTCGCTGCCCCCAAATGGGAGGTTACGGGGGTCCTCAATCACTCAGACACTGAGCAGATCAAACCAAAATACGGTTGATTTTTTCACAGCACACACAAGTAGATAAAGACAGGAACAAGAGGCAAAATGTAGCATAGAAACATCCAGGTAGCAGTCCAAGTCCTTTTAGCATCTCAGAATCAAGCCGTTGCATCTCAGAGTCAAGCCGTTGCATCACCGTTGCGGCTCAGAGTCAAGCTATTGCTTCACCGTTGCGCCTCTGAGTCAAGCTGTTGCATCACCGTTGCGGAACGAAGTCAAGCTATTTCATCACCGTTGCGGCTCAGAGTCAAGCCGTTGCGGATAAGAGTCAAGCTGTATCATCACCGTTGCGGATTAGAGTCAAGCTATTGCCTCACCGTTGCGGCTGAGTCAAGCCGTTGCGGATCAGAGTCACGCTGTAGCATCACCGTTGCGGATTAGAGTCAAGCTATTTCCTCACCGTTGTGGCTCAGAGTCAAGCCGTTGCGGATCAGAGTCAAGCTGTAGCATCACCGTTGCGGATTAGAGTCAAGCCGTTGCGGCTCAGAGTCAAGCCGTTGCGGATCAGAGTCAAGCCGTTGCAGCACTGTTGCGGCTCTGAGTCAAGCCGTTGCAGCACAGATTCCGTTTCATCGCCGTTGCAGCTCAGAGTCAAGCTGCTGCATCGCCGTTGCATCTCAGAGTCCAGCCCTTGATTCTCAGAGTCAAGCCGTTGAATCTCAGAGAAAAAACAATATAGTCACCGGTTTTCCTTTCTTCTTCCTTCTCCCTAACCCGGAGGGCAATCAACTAATGGCCACCACCGAGGTTCACCCCCACACCCCCCCATGCCTGTTGTTACTCTGTGTCACATGAATTTTCAGAGCTTATCTCCCCCTACCTCCACGTACTACACGCCCTTCATATTCACCCCATAAAGATAGAGATATCACAACATCCTTAAGGACACTCTTATTCAACATATCCCAATAGTGCCAGATACACATATGACCCCAATAGTGCAGTCCGTGATGCCCATTATACATATGCCACACACATGATGTCCATTATACATATGCCCCACAACATGATGCTCCATTATACATATGCCCCACAACGTGATTGCTCCATTATACATATGCCACACACACCGTGATGCCCATTATACTTATGCCGCACACTGTGATGCCCATTATACATATACCACACACATGTTGCTCCAGTATACATATGCCCCACACCGTGATGCTCCATTATACATGTCAGACACCCTGATGCCCATTATACATATGCCACACACCGTGATGCTCCATTATACATATGCTACACAACGTGATGCTCCATTATACATATGCCCCACACCGTGATGCTCCATTATAGATATGCCACACACCCTGATGCCCATTATACATATGCTGGACACTGTGATGCCCATTATACATATGCCACACACATGATGCTCCATTATACATATGCCCCACAACTTGATGCTCCATTGTACATGTGAGGTTACGGGGGTCCCTTATCACTCAGACACCGAGCAGATCAAACCAAAATACGGTTTATTTTTTCACAGCACACACAAGTAGATAAAGACAGGAACAAGAGGCAAAATGTAGCATAGAAACATCCAGGTAGCAGTCCCAAGTCCTTTTAGCATCGCAGTTCCAAATCACAAAACTATCACTCTCCACACAGCAGTGATAGCAGAAACCTGTATAAGTCCACACAATAGCGTAGTACGATGCCCACCCCAGGCAAACGACGTGTTCCACAAGATCCAGTGGAGGGTATGACCCCTTAGCCAGGATTGCGACTAACATTAAGGGAGCCGGCGTGTGTACAAGTCATTTTAAAACCTTCTAAATTCCCATGGTGCCCATACCATCAGTGGGCTTGCACTGGGTCTGGATTGGTGGATTCAAGAGTCAGGTATATCCCCCCAGCTAATCTACAGCTGTCCATCTGCTACTTTCCCCCCCTGCTGGGTCCGGTTCCAAAGAGTCTACTAGAGTCAAGCCGTGTGTGTGTTGTGTGTTTGTGTTTTTGTGTGTTGTGTGTTTGTGTGTTTGTGTGTGTGTTGTGTGTTGTTTGTTTGTGTGTGTTTGTGTGTTTGTGTGTTGTGTGTTTGTG
>NC_139228.1:69576163-69586163 GCF_055691185.1 Crinia signifera
TTTTTGTGTTTTTGTGTGTTTTGTGTTTGTGTTGTGTGTTTGTGTTGTGTGTTTGTTGTGTGTTGTGTGTTTGTGTTGTGTGTTTGTGTGTGTTGTGTGTTTGTGTGTTGTGTGTTTGTGTGTTGTGTGTATGTGTTGTGTTCTGTGTTGTGTGTTTGTGTTTGTGTTGTGTGTTTGTGTTGTGTGTTTGTGTTGTGTGTTTGTGTTGTGTGTGTGTTTGTGTGTTTGTGGTGTGTGTGTGTGTGTGTGTGTGTGTGTGTGTGTTTGTGTGTGTGTTTGTGTTGTGTGTTTGTGTGTTGTGTGTTTGTGTGTGTGTTGTGTGTTTTTGTGTTTGTGTGTGTTGTGTGTTTGTGTGTTTGTGTTGTGTGTTTGTGTGTCTGTTGTGTGTTGCGTGTTTGTGTGTGTGTTTGTGTGTGTGTTTGTGTTGTGTGTTTGTATGTTTGTGTGTGTGTTGTGTGTGTATTTCTGTGTTTGTGTGTGTGTGTTTGTGTGTGTTGTGTGTTTGTGTGTCTGTTGTGTGTTTGTGTGTCTGTTGTGTGTTTGTGTGTGTGTTTGTGTTGTGAGTTTGTGTGTGTGTGTTGTGTGTTTGTGCGTGTGTTTGTGTGTTTGTGTGTCTGTTATGTGTTTGTGTGTTTGTGTGTTTGTGTTGTGTGTTTGTGTGTGTGTTGTGTGTTTGTGAGTTTGTGTTGTGTGTTTGTATGTGTGTTGTGTGTTTGTGAGTTTGTGAGTTTGTGTTGTTTGTTTGTGTGTTGTGTGTTGTGTGTTTCGTGTTGTGTGTGTTTGTGTGTTTGTGTGTTTGTGTTGTGTGTTTGTGTGTTTGTGTTGTGTGTTTGTGTGTGTGTTTGTGTGTTTGTGTTGTGTGTTTGTGTGTTTGTGTTGTGTGTTTGTGTGTGTGTGTGTGTGTGTGTGTGTGTGTGTGTGTGTGTGTGTGTGTGTGTGTTGTGTGTTTGTGAGTTTGTGAGTTTGTGTTGTGTGTTTGTGTGTTGTGTGTTGTGTGTTTTGTGTTGTGTGTGTTTGTGTGTTTGTGTGTTTGTGTTGTGTGTTTGTGTGTGATTGTGTGTTTGTGTGTTTGTGTTGTGTGTTTGTGTGTTGTGTGTTGTGTGTGTTTTTGTGTGTTTGTGTGTTTGTGTTGTGTGTTTGTGTGTTTGTGTTGTGTGTTTGTGTGTGTTGTGTGTTTGTGTGTGTGTTTTTGTGTGTGTGTGTGTGTGTGTGTGTGTGTGTGTGTGTGTGTGTGTTTGTGTTGTGTGTTTGTGTGTGTGTTGTGTGTTTGTGTGTCTGTTGTGTGTTTGTGTGTTTGTGTGTTTGTGTGTGTGTTTGTGTGTTTGTGTTGTGTGTTTGTGTGTTTGTGTTTGTGTTTTGTGTGTGTTTTGTGTTTGTGTTGTGTGTGTTGTGTGTTTGTGTTTTTGTGTGTCTTGTGTCTGTGTCGTGTGTTTGTGTTGTGTGTTTGTTGTGTGTTGTGTGTTTGTGTTGTGTGTTTGTGTATGTGTTGTGTGTTTGTGTGTTGTGTGTTTGTGTGTTGTGTGTTGTGTGTTTGTGTTGTGTTCTGTGTGTTGTGTGTTTGTGTTGTGTGTTTGTGTGTTTGTGTGTGTTTGTGTTGTGTGTTTGTGTGTTTTTGTGTGTTGTGTGTTTGTGTTGTCTGTTTGTGTTGTGTGTTTGTGTGTTTGTGTGTTTGTGTGTGTGTTATGTGTTGTGTGTTGTGTTATTGTGTGTTGTGTGTTATGTGTGTGTGTTGTGTGTTTGTGTGTGTTGTGTGTTTGTGTTGAGTGTTTGTGTGTTTGTGTATGTTTGTGTGTTTGTGTTGTGTGTTTGTGTGTTGTGTGTTTGTGTGTGTGTTGTGTGTTTGTGTGTTTTGTGTTTGTGAGTTGTGTGTTGTGTGTTTGTGTTGTGTTCTGTGTGTTGTGTGTTTGTGTTGTGTGTTTGTGTTGTGTGTTTGTGTGTTTTTGTGTTTGTGTTTTTGTGTGTTGTGTGTTGTCCGTTTGTGTTGTGTGTTCGTGTGTTAGTGTGTTTGTGTGTGTGTTGTGTGTTGTGTTATTGTGTGTTGTGTGTGTGTGTGTGTGTGTGTGTGTGTGTGTGTGTGTGTGTGTGTGTAGTGTGTTTGTGTGTGTGTTGTGTGTTTGTGTTGTGTGTTTGTGTGTGTTTGTGTTGTGTGTTTGTGTGTTGTGTGTTTGTGTTGTGTGTTTGTGTGTGTTTGTGTTGTGTGTTTGTGTGTTGTGTGTTTGTGTGTTTGTATGTGTGTTTGTGTGTTTGTGTGTGTTTTTGTGTGTTTGTGACACTGGTCTCGCCATGCTGGGGTGTCCAGGAGCCCGTGATCAATCGCCTCTTCCTCTGCCACAATAAAGCACTCCTCCAGACACTCCAATTGTTCCCACACACTCAGCTGTGCACTGAAATTGAGGATCCATGCCCGATAATCGGTAAATGCTTTTGTAGGATCCCCCTGATCTTGAAGGATCTGCTGGATGATTTTCCTGCGCGTGGAAGGATTGGATGGGTATACCTCGCAGCTGACATTCTGCTATCAGCTCCTCCATACTCATTTCTTCAAGGGAAGTTAGGGGCCCCCTAAAAACGACCCTTCTCTCATGGTACCAGATAAGTCTTTTGCAGTAGCCCCATTCTGGACCTTTCCTCTGGCTCTATCTTTGACATCAATTTAATATGGACTTGTCCTTCAGCCTCAGAATAATGTCCTCTTTGTAGCATTTGGGTCACTGTAGCAATCACTTCCTCTGTAAATTCTACAAACTCTGGCTCCCCCAGCAGATTCCACGAGGTGGCCTCACCTTTACAGTGCAGGAATGCATCCCCTAGGAAACACAATTTATCCTGTGTGCTGGATACTCTCCACCCGCTGATCATCTGCTGAGCTTCTTCCCAGTACTCCCAGATATACTGCATTTCCGTTTCCTTACATATGGTCCTATCCTCTGTTCTCTGTGCTTTCTGTGATCGATGGTTGGTGTCTGAATGATCCCACTGTCGCTGCCCCCAAATGGGAGGTTACGGGGGTCCTCAATCACTCAGACACTGAGCAGATCAAACCAAAATATGGTTTATTTTTTCACAGCACACACAAGTAGATAAAGACAGGAACAAGAGGCAAAATGTAGCATAGAAACATCCAGGTAGCAGTCCAAGTCCTTTTAGCATCTCAGAATCAAGCCGTTGCATCTCAGAGTCAAGCCGTTGCATCACCGTTGCGGCTCAGAGTCAAGCTGTTGCATCACCGTTGCGGATCAGAGTCAAGCTATTTCATCACCGTTGCGGCTCAGAGTCAAGCCGTTGCGGATCAGAGTCAAGCTGTAGCATCACCGTTGCGGATTAGAGTCAAGCTATTGCCTCACCGTTGCGGCTCAGAGTCAAGCTGTTGCCTCACCGTTGCGGCTCAGAGTCAAGCCGTTGCGGATCAGAGTCAAGCCATTGCAGCACCGTTGCGGCTCTGAGTCAAGCCGTTGCAGCACAGATTCCGTTTCATCGCCGTTGCATCTCAGAGTCCAGCCGTTGATTCTCAGAGTCAAGCCGTTGAATCTCAGAGAAAAAACAATATAGTCACCGGTTTTCCTTTCATCTTCCTTCTCCCTAACCCGGAGGGCAATCAACTAATGGCCACCACCGAGGTTCACCCCCACACCCCCCCATGCCTGTTGTTACTCTGTGTCACATGAATTTTCAGAGCTTATCTCCCCCCTACCTCCACGTACTACCCGCCCTTCATATTCACCCCATAAAGATAGAGATATCACAACATCCTTAAGGACACTCTTATTCAACATATCCCAATGGTGCCAGATACACATATGACCCCAATAGTGCAGTCCGTGATGCCCATTATACATATGCCACACACATGATGTCCATTATACATATGCCCCACAACATGATGCTCCATTATACATATGCCCCACAACGTGATTGCTCCATTATACATATGCCACACACACCGTGATGCCCATTATACATATGCCGCACACTGTGATGCCCATTATACATATACCACACACATGTTGCTCCAGTATACATATGCCCCACACCGTGATGCTCCATTATACATGTCACACACCCTGATGCCCATTATGGTACTTGTGTATTTTGGCGGCGCCCACGATGAGGATCGCGTCCATCGTGTGTGAAAAATTGGGCCCATCGCGTCCATCGCGTCGCGTCGTGTGCATTAACATGGCACACGACGCGATGGACGCGATTTCTCCATAGGCTTCAATGTTAAAATATTTTAACATTGAAATCGTGTCGGTCGCGTCGGTCTTGTGCCATTATAATGGGACAAGATAAGATGGACTTGATAAAGTCCATTTTACATGGAATAAAATGGGAAATGGGCCAATATGGCCCATTTTTCATTGTATATGTCCCCGTCATGTCCAAATATAACTGCCCCCCCATTGTGAGCGGCACCCCAGTATTGACATCAACCCGAAGCGTGGCGAGCGCAGCGAGCCCGCGAGGGGCGGCGGTGCGCGTCCTCCGACCTTTTCATACCCCTACTATACACGTCGGCGTGGAGTTGAGAATAGAATAGTGTGGCGAGCGCAGCGAGCCACCGAGCCCGAAGCGTGGCGAGCGCAGCGAGCCACCGAGCCCGAAGCGTGGCGAGCGCAGCGAGCCCCGCGAGGGGACGCGGACACCTGTGAAGCCCGCGTGGGGACACGGATACCTGTGAAGGTATCCGCGTCCCCTCACGGGGCTCGCTGCGCTCGCCACGCTTCGGGCTCGGTGGCTCGCTGCGCTCGCCACACTATTCTATTCTGCACGCCGACGTGGATAGTAGGGGTATGAAAAGGTCGTAGGACGCGTACCGCCGCCCCTCGCGGGCTCGCTACGCTCGCCACGCTTCGGGTTGGCGTCAATACTGGGGTGCCGCTGACAATGGGGGGCATTTATATTTGGACATGACGGGGCCATATACAATGAGAAATGGGCCATATTGGCCCATTTCCCATTGTTTTCTATGTTACATGGACTTTATCAACTACATTTGATCTTGTGCCATTATAATGGCACAAGTCCGACGCGACCGACAGTATTTCAATGTTAAAAATATTTTAACATTGAAGCCTATGGAGAAATCGTGTCGGTCGCGTCGGTCGCGTCGTGTGCCTTAACTTTAAGGCACAGGACGCGACGCGATGGACCCGATTTCTCCATCGGGTTCAATGTTAAAAATATTTTAACATTGAAGCCTATGGAGAAATCGCGTCCATCGCGTTGCGTCCTGTGCCTTAAAGTTAAGGCACATGATGCCCACGACGGGCGCCGCCAAAAAACACAAGTACCCCCATTATACATATGCCACACACCGTGATGCTCCATTATACATATGCTACACAACGTGATGCTCCATTATACATATGCCCCACACCGTGATGCTCCATTATAGATATGCCACACACCCTGATGCCCATTATACATATGCTGGACACTGTGATGCCCATTATACATATGCCACACACATGATGCTCCATTATATATATGCCCCACAACTTGATGCTCCATTGTACATGTGAGGTTACGGGGGTTCCTAATCACTCAGACACCGAGCAGATCAAACCAAAATATGGTTTATTTTTTCACAGCACACACAAGTAGATAAAGACAGGAACAAGAGGCAAAATGTAGCATAGAAACATCCAGGTAGCAGTCCCAAGTCCTTTTAGCATCGCAGTTCCAAATCACAAAACTATCACTATCCACACAGCAGTGATAGCAGAAACCTGTATAAGTCCACACAATAGCGTAGCATCACCATTGCGGATTAGAGTCAAGCTATTGCCTCACCGTTGCGGCTCAGAGTCAAGCTGTTGCCTCACCGTTGCGGCTCAGAGTCAAGCCGTTGCGGATCAGAGTCAAGCCGTTGCAGCACTGTTGCGGCTCTGAGTCAAGCCGTTGCAGCACAGATTCCGTTTCATTGCCGTTGCAGCTCAGAGTCAAGCTGCTGCATCGCCGTTGCATCTCAGAGTCCAGCCGTTGATTCTCAGAGTCAAGCCGTTGAATCTCAGAGAAAAAACAATAGTCACCGGTTTTCCTTTCATCTTCTTTCTTCCTAACCCGGAGGGCAATCAACTAATGGCCACCACCGAGGTTCACCCCCACACCCCCCCCATGCCTGTTGTTACTCTGTGTCACATGAATTTTCAGAGCTTATCTCCCCCCTACCTCCACGTACTACCCGCCCTTCATATTCACCCCATAAAGATAGAGATATCACAACATCCTTAAGGACACTCTTATTCAACATATCCCAATAGTGCCAGATACACATATGACCCCAATAGTGCAGTCCGTGATGGCCATTATACATATGCCACACACATGATGTCCATTATACATATGCCCCACAACATGATGCTCCATTATACATATGCCCCACAACGTGATTGCTCCATTATACATATGCCACACACACCGTGATGCCCATTATACATATGCCGCACACTGTGATGCCCATTATACATATACCACACACATGTTGCTCCAGTATACATATGCCACACACCGTGATGCTCCATTATACATGTCACACACCCTGATGCCAATTATACATATGCCACACACCGTGATGCTCCATTATACATATGCTACACAACGTGATGCTCCATTATACATATGCCCCACACCGTGATGCTCCATTATAGATATGCCACACACCCTGATGCCCATTATACATATGCTGGACACTGTGATGCCCATTATACATATGCCACACACATGATGCTCCATTATACATATGCCCCACAACTTGATGCTCCATTGTACATGTGAGGTTACGGGGGTCCCTAATCACTCAGACACCGAGCAGATCAAACCAATATACGGTTTATTTTTTCACAGCACACACAAGTAGATAAAGACAGGAACAAGAGGCAAAATGTAGCATAGAAACATCCAGGTAGCAGTCCCAAGTCCTTTTAGCATCGCAGTTCCAAATCACAAAACTATCACTCTCCACACAGCAGTGATAGCAGAAATCTGTATAAGTCCACACGGTACTCTTTACCTAGATGGGCGCCCGTCGTGGTGATCGCGGGTACATTTATGTCTGGCCGCGACGCGACCGACGCAATGCCCGCGATTTCCCATTGAAACCCATGTTAAACATGGAAATCGTGTCGGTCGCGTCGCGGCCGGCCATAAATGTACCCGCGATGCGATGCTCCCGATTTGCCATAGGAATCAATGTTAAAAGGCCCGATGGACACGATTTTACTGTTAAATGCCTCAATGGAGCCGATTTGGCCATAGGAATCAATGTTAAATGGGCCACAGAGCCCAAATAAGCACAATTAACCCTTAAATGTCCCCCCAAATTTTTAACGCCACCCCATGATCCACGCCAACCCGAAGCGTGGCGAGCGCAGCGAGCCCGCGAGGGGCGGCGGTACACGTCCTCCGACCTTTTCATGCCCTACTATCCACTAGGGCGTGGAGTTAGAATAGAATAGTGTGGCGACCGCAGCGAGCCACCGAGCCCGAAGCGTGGCGAGCGCAGCGAGCCCTGCGAGGGGACGCGGATACCTTCACAGTTATACGCGTCCCCTCGCGGGCTTCACAGGTGTCCGTGGCGACGCGGACACCTGTGAAGCCCGCGAGGGGACGCGTCTACCTGTGAAGGTATCCGCGTCCCCTCGCGGGGCTCGCTGCGCTCGCCACGCTTCGGGCTCGGTGGCTCGCTGCGCTCGCCACACTATTCTATTCTCACTCCACGCCCTAGTGGATAGTAGGGCATGAAAAGGTCGGAGGACGCGTACCGCCGCCCCTCGAGGGCTCGCTGCGCTCGCCACGCTTCGGGTTGCCGTGGATCGTGGGGTGGCGTTAAAAATGTGGGGGGACATTTAAGGGTTAATTGTGCCTATTTGGGCTCTGTAGCCCATTTAACATTGATTCCTATGGCCAAATCGCGGGCATTGAGGCATTTTACATGAAAATCGCGCTCAATCAGCCTTTTTAACATTGTTCCCTATGGGAAAATCGCGGTCATCACGGGTAGCAGATTTTTATGTACCCGCGATGCCCGCGATGACCGCGATTTTTACCCCCGACGCCCGCGATTTCAATCGCGGGCGCCCATCTAGGTAAAGAGTACCGTCCACACAATAGCGTAGTACGATGCCCACCCCGGGCCAACGACGTGTTCCACAAGATCCAGTGGAGGGTATGACCCCTTAGCCAGGATTGCGACTAACATTAAGGGAGCCGGCGTGTGTACAAGTCATTTTAAAACCTTCTAAATTCCCATGGTGCCCATACCATCAGTGGGCTTGCACTGGGTCTGGATTGGTGGATTCAAGAGTCAGGTATATCCCCCCAGGTAATCTACAGCTGTCCATCTGCTACTGCCCCCCCCTGCTGGGTCCGGTTCCAAAGAGTCTACTAGAGTCAAGCCGTGTGTGTGTTGTGTGTTTGTGTTTTTGTGTGTTTGTGTGTTTGTGTGTGTGTTGTGTGTTGTTTGTTTGGGTGTGTTTGTGTGTTTGTGTGTTGTGTGTTTGTGTTTTTGTGTGTTGTGTGTTTGTGTTTTTGTGTGTTTTGTGTTGATGTTGTGTTTGTGTTGTGTTTGTGTTGTGTGTTTGTGTTTGTGTTGTGTGTTTGTGTTGTGTGTTTGTGTTGTGTGTTTGTGTGTTTGTGTGTTTGTGTTGTGTGTGTGTGTTTGTGTGTTTATGTGTTTGTGGTGTGTGTTTGTGTGTGTGTGTGTTTGTGTGTTGTGTGTTTGTGTGTGTGTGTGTGTGTTGTGTGTTTGTGTGTTTGTGTGTTTGTGTTGTGTGTTTGTGTGTCTGTTGTGTGTTTGTGTGTGTTGCGTGTTTGTGTGTTTGTGTTGTGTGTTTGTGTGTGTGTTGTGTGTGTGTGTGTTTCTGTGTTTGTGTGTGTGTTTGTGTTGTGTGTTTGTGTGTGTGTTGTGTGTTTGTGTTGTGTGTTTGTGTTGTGTGTTTGTGTTGTGTATTTGTGTTGTGTGTGTGTGTGTTTGTGTGTTTGTGGTGTGTGTGTGTGTGTGTGTGTGTGTGTGTGTATTTGTGTGTGTGTGTTTGTGTTGTGTGTTTGTGTGTTGTGTGTTTGTGTGTGTTGTGTGTTTGTGTGTTTGTGTGTGTTGTGTGTTTGTGTTGTGTGTTTGTGTGTCTGTTGTGTGTTTGTGTGTGTGTTGCGTGTTTGTGTGTGTGTTTGTGTGTGTTTGTGTTGTGTGTTTGTGTGTGTGTTGTGTGTGTGTTTCTGTGTTTGTGTGTGTGTGTGTGTGTTTGTGTGTGTTGTGTGTTTGTGTGTCTGTTGTGTGTTTGTGTGTGTGTTGTGTGTTTGTGTGTGTGTTTGTGTTGTGAGTTTGTGTGTGTGTTGTGTGTTTGTGTGTGTGTGTTTGTGTGTTTGTGTGTCTGTTATGTGTTTGTGTGTTTGTGTGTTTGTGTTGTGTGTTTGTGTTTGTGTGTGTGTGTGTTGTGTGTTTGTGTGTTTGTGTTGTGTGTTTGTATGTGTGTTGTGTGTGTTTGTGAGTTTGTGTTGTTTGTTTGTGTGTTTGTGTTATGTGTTTGTGTGTGTGTTTGTGTGTGTGTTGTGTGTTTGTGTGTTTGTGTTGTGTGTTTGTATGTGTGTTGTGTGTTTTTGTGTTTGTGTTGTGTGTTTGTGTGTTTGTGTTGTGTGTTTGTGTGTGTGTTTGTGTGTTTGTGTTGTGTGTTTGTGTTGTGTGTTTGTGTGTTTGTGTGTGTGTTTGTGTGTTTGTGTTGTAAGTTTGTGTGTGTGTGTTTGTGTGTTTGTGTGTTTGTGTTGTGTGTTTGTGTGTTGTGTGTTTGTGTGTTTGTGTGTTTGTGTGTTTGTGTGTGTGTGTGTTTATGTGTTTTTGTGTGTTGTGTGATTGTGTGTGTTGTGTGTTTGTGTTTGTGTGTTGTGTGTTTGTGTTTTTGTGTGTGTGTGTTGTGTGTTGTGTTGTGTGTTGTGTGTTTGTGTGTGTTTGTGTTTTTGTGTGTTGTGTGTTTGTGTTTTTGTGTGTTGTATGTTTGTGTTTTTGTGT
>NC_139228.1:69591163-69596163 GCF_055691185.1 Crinia signifera
TTAAATGTCCCCCCCAATTTTTAACGCCACCCCACGATCCACGCCAACCCGAAGCGTGGCGAGCGCAGCGAGCCCGCGAGGGGCGGCGGTACGCGTCCTCCGACCTTTTCATGCCCTACTATCCACTAGGGCGTGGAGTGAGAACAGAATAGTGTGGCGAGCGCAGCGAGCCACCGAGCCCGAAGCGTGGCGAGCGCAGCGCGCCCCGCGAGGGGACGCGGATACCTTCACAGGTAGACGCGTCCCCTCGCGGGCTTCACAGGTGTCGGCGTCGCCACGGACACCTGTGAAGCCCGCGAGGGGACGCGTATAACTGTGAAGGTATCCGCGTCCCCTCGCGGGGCTCGCTGCGCTCGCCACGCTTCGGGCTCGGTGGCTCGCTGCGCTCGCCACACTATTATATTCTCACTCCACGCCCTAGTGGATAGTAGGGCATGAAAAGGTCGGAGGACGCGTACCGCCGCCCCTCGCGGGCTCGCTGCGCTCGCCACGCTTCGGGTTGGCGTGGATCGTGGGGTGGCGTTAAAAATTTGGGGGGACATTTAAGGGTTAATGGGCTCTGTGGCCCATTTAACATTGATTCCTATGGCCAAATCGGGTCCATTGAGCCATTTAACAGTAAAATCGGGTCCATCGCGCCTTTTAACATTGATTCCTATGGGAAATCGGGAGCATCGCGTCGCGGGCATCGCGGGTACATTTATGGCCGGCCGCGACGCGACCGACACGATTTCCATGTTTAACATGGTATTCAATGGGAAATCGCGGGCATCGCGTCGGTCGCGTCGCGGCCAGACTTAAATGTACCCGCGATGACCGCGACGGGCGCCCTTCTAGGTAAAGAGTACCCCGTGTTGTGTGTTTGTGAGTTTGTGAGTTTGTGTTGTTTGTTTGTGTGTTGTGTGTTGTGTGTTGTGTGTTTTGTGTTGTGTGTGTTTGTGTGTTTGTGTGTTTGTGTTGTGTGTTTGTGTGTTTGTGTTGTGTGTTTGTGTGTGTGTTTGTGTGTTTGTGTTGTGTGTTTGTGTTTGTTTGTTTGTGTAGTGTGTTTGAGTGTGTGTGTTGTGTGTTTGTGAGTTTGTGAGTTTGTGAGTTTGTGTTGTGTGTTTGTGTGTTGTGTGTTTTGTGTTTTGTGTTGTGTGTGTTTGTGTGTTTGTGTGTTTGTGTGTTTGTGTGTTTGTGTGTGTTTGTGTGTTTGTGTGTTTGTGTTGTGTGTTTGTGTGTTGTGTGTTGTGTGTGTTTGTGTGTTTGTGTGTTTGTGTTGTGTGTTGTGTGTTTGTGTTTTTGTGTGTTTGTGTTGTGTGTTTGTGTGTGTGTTGTGTGTTTTTGTGTGTGTGTGTGTGTGTGTGTGTGTGTGTGTGTGTGTGTGTGTGTGTGTGTTTGTGTGTTTGTGTTGTGTGTTTGTGTGTGTTGTGTGTTTGTGTGTCTGTTGTGTGTTTGTGTGTTTGTGTTGTGTGTTTGTGTGTTTGTGTTTGTGTTTTGTGTGTGTTTTGTGTTTGTGTTGTGTGTTTGTGTTGTGTGTGTTGTGTGTTTGTATTTTTGTGTTTCTTGTGTTTGTGTTGTGTGTTTGTGTTGTGTGTTTGTTGTGTGTTGTGTGTTTGTGTTGTGTGTTTGTGTGTGTGTTGTGTGTTTGTGTGTTGTGTGTTGTGTGTTTGTGTTGTGTTCTGTGTGTTGTGTGTTTGTGTTGTGTGTTTGTGTGTGTTTGTGTTGTGTGTTTGTGTGTTTTTGTGTGTTGTGTGTTTGTGTTGTCTGTTTGTGTTGTGTGTTTGTGTGTTTGTGTGTGTGTTATGTGTTGTGTGTTGTGTTATTGTGTGTTGTGTGTTGTGTGTGTGTGTGTGTGTGTGTGTTGTGTGTTTGTGTGTGTTGTGTGTTTGTGTTGAGTGTTTGTGTGTTTGTGTATGTTTGTGTGTTTGTGTTGTGTGTTTGTGTGTTGTGTGTTTGTGTGTGTGTTGTGTGTTTGTGTGTTTTGTGTTTGTGAGTTGTGTGTTGTGTGTTTGTGTTGTGTTCTGTGTGTTGTGTGTTTGTGTTGTTTGTTTGTGTTGTGTGTTTGTGTGTTTTTGTGTTTGTGTTTTTGTGTGTTGTGTGTTGTCCGTTTGTGTTGTGTGTTTGTGTGTTTGTGTGTGTGTGTTGTGTGTTGTGTTATTGTGTGTTGTGTGTTGTGTGTGTTGTGTGTTTGTGTGTGTGTTGTGTGTTTGTGTTGTGTGTTTGTGTGTGTTTGTGTGTTTGTGTTTGTATGTGTGTTTGTGTGTTTGTGTTTGTGTTTTTGTGTGTTTGTGACACTGGTCTCGCCATGCTGGGGTGTCCAGGAGCCCGTGATCAATCGCCTCTTCCTCTGCCACAATAAAGCACTCCTCCAGACACTCCAATTGTTCCCACACACTCAGCTGTGCACTGAAATTGAGGATCCATGCCCGATAATCGATAAATGCTTTTGTAGGATCCCCCTGATCTTGAAGGATCTGCTGGATGATTTTCCTGCGCGTGGAAGGATTGGATGGGTATACCTCGCAGCTGACATTCTGCTATCAGCTCCTCCATACTCATTTCTTCAAGGGAAGTTAGGGGCCCCCTAAAAACGACCCTTCTCTCATGGTACCAGATAAGTCTGTTGCAGTAGCCCCATTCTGGACCTTTCCTCTGGCTCTATCTGGGACATCAATTTAATATGGACTTGTCCTTCAGCCTCAGAATAATGTCCTCTTTGTAGCATTTGGGTCACTGTAGCAATCACTTCCTCTGTAAATTCTACAAACTCTGGCTCCCCCAGCAGATTCCACGAGGTGGCCTCACCTTTACAGTGCAGGAATGCATCCCCTAGGTAACACAATTTATCCTGTGTGCTGGATACTCTCCACCCGCTGATCATCTGATGAGCTTCTTCCCAGTACTCCCAGATATACTGCATTTCCGTTTCCTTACATATGGTCTGATCCTCTGTTCTCTGTGCTTTCTGTGATCGATGGTTGGTGTCTGAATGATCCCACTGTCGCTGCCCCCAAATGGGAGGTTACGGGGGTCCTAAATCACTCAGACACTGAGCAGATCAAACCAAAATACGGTTTATTTTTTCACAGCACACACAAGTAGATAAAGACAGGAACAAGAGGCAAAATGTAGCATAGAAACATCCAGGTAGCAGTCCAAGTCCTTTTAGCATCTCAGAATCAAGCCGTTGCATCTCAGAGTCAAGCCGTTGCATCACCGTTGCGGCTCAGAGTAAAGCTGTTGCATCACCATTGCGGATCAGAGTCAAGCTATTTCATCACCGTTGCGGCTCAGAGTCAAGCCGTTGCGGATCAGAGTCAAGCTGTAGCATCACCGTTGCGGACTAGAGTCAAGCTATTGCCTCACCGTTGCGGCTCAGAGTCAAGCCGTTGCGGCTCAGAGTCAAGCTGTAGCATCACCATTGCGGATTAGAGTCAAGCTATTGCCTCACCGTTGCGGCTCAGAGTCAAGCTGTTGCCTCACCGTTGCGGCTCAGAGTCAAGCCGTTGCGGATCAGAGTCAAGCCGTTGCAGCACCATTGCGGCTCTGAGTCAAGCCGTTGCAGCACAGATTCCGTTTCATCTCCGTTGCAGCTCAGAGTCAAGCTGCTGCATCGCCGTTGCATCTCAGAGTCCAGCCGTTGATTCTCAGAGTCAAGCCGTTGAATCTCAGAGAAAAAACAATATAGTCACCGGTTTTCCTTTCATCTTCCTTCTCCCTACCGAGGTTCACCCCCACACCCCCCCATGCCTGTTGTTACTCTGTGTCACATGAATTTTCAGAGCTTATCTCCCCCCTACCTCCACGTACTACCCGCCCTTCATATTCACCCCATAAAGATAGAGATATCACAACATCCTTAAGGACACTCTTATTCAACATATCCCAATAGTGCCAGATACACATATGACCCCAATAGTGCAGTCCGTGATGCCCATTATACATATGCCACACACATGATGTCCATTATACATATGCCCCACAACATGATGCTCCATTATACATATGCCCCACAACGTGATTGCTCCATTATACATATGCCACACACACCGTGATGCCCATTATACATATGCCGCACACTGTGATGCCCATTATACATATACCACACACATGTTGCTCCAGTATACATATGCCCCACACCGTGATGCTCCATTATACATGTCACACACCCTGATGCCCATTATACATATGCCACACACCGTGATGCTCCATTATACATATGCTACACAACGTGATGCTCCATTATACATATGCCCCACACCGTGATGCTCCATTGTACATGTGAGGTTACGGGGGTCCCTATTCACTCAGACACCGAGCAGATCAAACCAAAATACGGTTTATTTTTTCACAGCACACACAAGTAGATAAAGACAGGAACAAGAGGCAAAATGTAGCATAGAAACATCCAGGTAGCAGTCCCAAGTCCTTTTAGCATCGCAGTTCCAAATCACAAAACTATCACTCTCCACACAGCAGTGATAGCAGAAACCTGTATAAGTCCACACAATAGCGTAGTACGATGCCCACCCCGGGCAAACGACGTGTTCCACAAGCTCCAGTGGAGGGTATGACCCCTGAGCCAGGATTGCGACTAACATTAAGGGAGCCGGCGTGTGTACAAGTCATTTTAAAACCTTCTAAATTCCCATGGTGCCCATACCATCAGTGGGCTTGCACTGGGTCTGGATTGGTGGATTCAAGAGTCAGGTATATCCCCCCAGGTAATCTACAGCTGTCCATCTGCTACTGCCCCCCCTGCTGGGTCCGGTTCCAAAGAGTCTACTAGAGTCAAGCCGTGTGTGTGTTGTGTGTTTGTGTTTTTGTGTGTTGTGTGTTTGTGTGTGTGTTGTGTGTTGTTTGTTTGTGTGTGTTTGTGTGTTTGTGTGTTGTGTGTTTGTGTTTTTGTGTGTTGTGTGTTTATGTTTTTGTGTGTTTTGTGTTGATGTTGTGTTTGTGTTGTGTTTGTGTTGTGTGTTTGTGTTGTGTGTTTGTGTTTGTGTTGTGTGTTTGTGTTG
>NC_139228.1:69603663-69606163 GCF_055691185.1 Crinia signifera
TGTGTGTTTGTGTTTTTGTGTGTTTGTGTTGTGTGTTTGTGTGTGTGTTGTGTGTTTTTGTGTGTGTGTGTGTGTGTGTGTGTGTGTGTGTGTGTGTGTTTGTGTGTTTGTGTTGTGTGTTTGTGTGTGTTGTGTGTTTGTGTGTCTGTTGTGTGTTTGTGTGTTTGTGTTGTGTGTTTGTGTGTTTGTGTTTGTGTTTTGTGTGTGTTTTGTGTTTGTGTTGTGTGTTTGTGTTGTGTGTGTTGTGTGTTTGTATTTTTGTGTTTCT
Organism: Crinia signifera; assembly: GCF_055691185.1. NCBI lineage: Eukaryota > Metazoa > Chordata > Amphibia > Anura > Myobatrachidae > Crinia > Crinia signifera. The sequence continues at coordinate 69,603,932 of NC_139228.1, forward strand.
TGTGTTTGTGTTGTGTGTTTGTGTTGTGTGTTTGTTGTGTGTTGTGTGTTTGTGTTGTGTGTTTGTGTGTGTGTTGTGTGTTTGTGTGTTGTGTGTTGTGTGTTTGTGTTGTGTTCTGTGTGTTGTGTGTTTGTGTTGTGTGTTTGTGTGTGTTTGTGTTGTGTGTTTGTGTGTTTTTGTGTGTTGTGTGTTTGTGTTGTCTGTTTGTGTTGTGTGTTTGTGTGTTTGTGTGTGTGTTATGTGTTGTGTGTTGTGTTATTGTGTGTTGTGTGTTGTGTGTGTGTGTGTGTGTGTGTGTGTTGTGTGTTTGTGTGTGTTGTGTGTTTGTGTTGAGTGTTTGTGTGTTTGTGTATGTTTGTGTGTTTGTGTTGTGTGTTTGTGTGTTGTGTGTTTGTGTGTGTGTTGTGTGTTTGTGTGTTTTGTGTTTGTGAGTTGTGTGTTGTGTGTTTGTGTTGTGTTCTGTGTGTTGTGTGTTTGTGTTGTTTGTTTGTGTTGTGTGTTTGTGTGTTTTTGTGTTTGTGTTTTTGTGTGTTGTGTGTTGTCCGTTTGTGTTGTGTGTTTGTGTGTTTGTGTGTGTGTGTTGTGTGTTGTGTTATTGTGTGTTGTGTGTTGTGTGTGTTGTGTGTTTGTGTGTGTGTTGTGTGTTTGTGTTGTGTGTTTGTGTGTGTTTGTGTGTTTGTGTTTGTATGTGTGTTTGTGTGTTTGTGTTTGTGTTTTTGTGTGTTTGTGACACTGGTCTCGCCATGCTGGGGTGTCCAGGAGCCCGTGATCAATCGCCTCTTCCTCTGCCACAATAAAGCACTCCTCCAGACACTCCAATTGTTCCCACACACTCAGCTGTGCACTGAAATTGAGGATCCATGCCCGATAATCGATAAATGCTTTTGTAGGATCCCCCTGATCTTGAAGGATCTGCTGGATGATTTTCCTGCGCGTGGAAGGATTGGATGGGTATACCTCGCAGCTGACATTCTGCTATCAGCTCCTCCATACTCATTTCTTCAAGGGAAGTTAGGGGCCCCCTAAAAACGACCCTTCTCTCATGGTACCAGATAAGTCTGTTGCAGTAGCCCCATTCTGGACCTTTCCTCTGGCTCTATCTGGGACATCAATTTAATATGGACTTGTCCTTCAGCCTCAGAATAATGTCCTCTTTGTAGCATTTGGGTCACTGTAGCAATCACTTCCTCTGTAAATTCTACAAACTCTGGCTCCCCCAGCAGATTCCACGAGGTGGCCTCACCTTTACAGTGCAGGAATGCATCCCCTAGGTAACACAATTTATCCTGTGTGCTGGATACTCTCCACCCGCTGATCATCTGATGAGCTTCTTCCCAGTACTCCCAGATATACTGCATTTCCGTTTCCTTACATATGGTCTGATCCTCTGTTCTCTGTGCTTTCTGTGATCGATGGTTGGTGTCTGAATGATCCCACTGTCGCTGCCCCCAAATGGGAGGTTACGGGGGTCCTAAATCACTCAGACACTGAGCAGATCAAACCAAAATACGGTTTATTTTTTCACAGCACACACAAGTAGATAAAGACAGGAACAAGAGGCAAAATGTAGCATAGAAACATCCAGGTAGCAGTCCAAGTCCTTTTAGCATCTCAGAATCAAGCCGTTGCATCTCAGAGTCAAGCCGTTGCATCACCGTTGCGGCTCAGAGTAAAGCTGTTGCATCACCATTGCGGATCAGAGTCAAGCTATTTCATCACCGTTGCGGCTCAGAGTCAAGCCGTTGCGGATCAGAGTCAAGCTGTAGCATCACCGTTGCGGACTAGAGTCAAGCTATTGCCTCACCGTTGCGGCTCAGAGTCAAGCCGTTGCGGCTCAGAGTCAAGCTGTAGCATCACCATTGCGGATTAGAGTCAAGCTATTGCCTCACCGTTGCGGCTCAGAGTCAAGCTGTTGCCTCACCGTTGCGGCTCAGAGTCAAGCCGTTGCGGATCAGAGTCAAGCCGTTGCAGCACCATTGCGGCTCTGAGTCAAGCCGTTGCAGCACAGATTCCGTTTCATCTCCGTTGCAGCTCAGAGTCAAGCTGCTGCATCGCCGTTGCATCTCAGAGTCCAGCCGTTGATTCTCAGAGTCAAGCCGTTGAATCTCAGAGAAAAAACAATATAGTCACCGGTTTTCCTTTCATCTTCCTTCTCTCTACCGAGGTTCACCCCCACACCCCCCCATGCCTGTTGTTACTCTGTGTCACATGAATTTTCAGAGCTTATCTCCC
>NC_139228.1:69613663-70146163 GCF_055691185.1 Crinia signifera
CTTTCCAGATTTCTATATATCTATATATAGATATAGATATATATATCTATATCGATATATGGATATCTACCTATAGATATATATATATATTTATATATATATATATTTATAGAGTCCAGGGGATGCGGCGGCACTCAGAGTAGAAATAAAACGCGGAGGCAGAAGTATACCAACAGTTTCGAAGCCTTAGCTTCTTTATCAAGGTGTTATAACACCTTGATAAAGAAGCTAAGGCTTCGAAACTGTTGGTATACTTCTGCCTCCGCGTTTTATTTCTACTCTGAGTGCCGCCGCATCCCCTGGACTCTATACTAGACAGTTGCGACTGTCCTTACGGAGGGCACCAGCTTATTGGAATTCACCCTATCTGCAAACTATATTTTGGAGTGCCGCCACAGGACTGTATATATATATATATATTTATAGATATATATATATATATATATATATATATATATATTTAATATATATTGTGCTTAGTCCAGGAAAAGATGGATACCCACCTGGTCAATATATTTATGGCTCAGAGGCTGTGTTTCTATTCATTTTACATAACGTTTATGCCTACCCGGTTGACCTGAGCACAGTGGGGGCTGCTCTGCCTGACACTGCACTGTAAGCCTTGACAAAGGGGCTCCAGGCCCTGAAACATTGACCTGTTACATGCATACTATGTTTGTATTTGTAGCATGTTAAATTGTTTTGAATGTTTTTATATTTTTTATGCTGGACTGCGGAGAGCCTCCTGCAACTTTGGCAGTTGATCTCCATTGAGCAGGCTGTGCCCAAAGCTTCCTACAGTATGTGCTGTGCCCAGTGAAGACTTGTGTGTGACAGTGCGGGATGTGAGGCTGGGATGCGGCGTGCTGTTACCGCTGGTCTTCCTGCTGCAAGTACAGGGAGGAGGATTCGGGTTAATGGACTTGTGATGCAGGTCAGAGGCAACTGCGTAGCATGCATACGCTGTCATTGGCGCCGGCCCCGGGCTCCTCCTCTACTGCGTCCGTTACACAGCACCCACAGTCACTCTTCTTTATTTCCTGCAGACGGCTGCGGACTCACTACCCGCCCCCCCCCCCTTCCCAGTGTGTCCTGACTCCTGATCTCCACTCATCCTCTCACAGGAGTTCTGCACATGTGTCTCTATGGACTACACATATGCCCTGTACTTGCAGCCATCATCCTATAGCCATGAACAGTAGCAGGTGGGAAGAATGTGACACAGGGTGCAGTAAAGCTCCATGACATGGGGATTCAGGGTAACGAGGTGCAGGGAACTGGAAAAACTGGTGGATGGTCCAGGGGTGCAACAAACCACCCATTCGGTTGTGCAGCGGCCCACTCCTTGAATGAAACTGCGAAGAGGCAGTGCTGTGCCGCAGGAGGCGAGGGCAGCCTGCTGCTCTTACAGGACTCATGGTCCACATGGTTTGCTGCCCCTGGTCCCCTCACAGCCACCACTGGTCCCCTTACTGGTGCCCACACAGCCGCTGCTGCTGCCTTCCAGATGCTTTCAATCCTCATCCGGATGCTTTCAGAACCTCATCCCCGCCACCTGGGTCTCATACACGCTGCCGCTGGAGCTGCTGGACGCCCACACCCCGCTCTCATCCCCATCGCCACTGGAGCCCTGTACCCATCAAGTCTGGTAGGCATACTGTCACTCTCCCGGCATCTCTTCTGCCACTGTCCCTGCTATTACTATCCCTAGGTCCCTCAATTTTCAACGGAATTTTTGGTTCATACCATGCAGCATAATATAAATTTTGGCTCATAACTTGTGGCATTACGTGAATTTTGGCTCATACCATGTGACATACTGTAATGTACATTTTGGCTTATTCCTTGTGTCATAATGGTAATTTTGGTTCATACTGTGTGGCATAATGTGAATTTTGGCTCATTCCATGGGTATATGGTATATTGCACTTAAGGACACACCCCTTTACATGACCACTCCCATTTTGTTTGGCCGCACCCCTTTTCTGGAGTGTGCTCAAAAGGGCATATGTATTTTTCCATACCCCCACTTCAAAATTTCCACTTCGACCACTGTATATATACAAATATATCCTTATCTATATCTGTATTATGAATTTCCATTTATTTATATATGCAAAGTATACTTAATTTATTCATGTCGCACACGATCAATAAGCGAATGTCCAGAAATATAATCAATGAATATTATTTATGAATGCAAGCGAATGAAACTGTATCAATGATTGTACAATATAATAATACAGATATTACAATTAATACGTTTATAACACCAGCATCCTTAATACAGTTAAACTCAGTGTTATATGTATGTATGTGTGTACTGTGCTTGAGGCGTGGCTATACAGCAGCATGAATGAACCTGATTGTCGGCCATCTTGTGGCCAGATCACATGTTGGTAGGCCGCATGGGATCGGCCATTTTAGGGTAGACAATGGTGACCACAAACGTGCATCATGCAATACTCACAATCCGGAATATAATTTTCACATTCAGCAAACACACTAAACCTACAGCATACACAATTTGAATATCATTAAGCTACAATGTATTCGCTAAATATCGCACCTAAATAGCACTATACAATCCAAGGCCTTGCTATACCAAAATCACAACTCATGGCAGTGTACTCGCCATCCAAACAGTGCTCATATATATACGATAAAAGTGAACACATGCAAAATACATTACTACATTCATATAGGTTTTATCCGCCAATTTATCTAGATATTCTCACTGGGTATTACACAAAGCTTTCACACACTTAGGTGGAAACAGTTCAAAGCTAATCCATTCTAGGCCCTAAACACACAATTGATTAAACACAAATGCTGGGATCCATTCATACTCACGCATAGCCTAACACAGGTCTTTAACTACCTGCGTCCCTTGTAGGCCCACACACATAGAGATACAAAGAATCCATCCAGGCTATAGTGAAAAACACACACAGCACATGTTTCTTACAGACCTTTTACATCAGATTATCTAGATATTCTAGCCAGACAATATACTATAAAGCTTTTCCACAACCAAAATAGGACACACATTGGCTAGTTTAAATACCCAGACACATAGTAACAAAAGGGATCCATTTACACTCCTTGCATACAAAAGATCCAGGAACTAGGCCTGTAGCCTAGCCACATGGGAACAGCATACCTAGGCCTCAACTTGTCCACATGTAAACGGACACGGTTATATCTACCAATTTAAGCATGTCCTCGCTCACAAATCATAACAGCTACAAATACACACTTCGATCAACATATCTACCAACTGCTGCTGCATGCAGCCCCTGTGAAACACAATTACCATCCATGATTAAGCCTTAGGCCAAGCACATGGCAATAGGCATGTAGGCCTCAGTTTATGGCCTAACCTTCTTGTATGATATAGGATAGTATCTCAATCTAACAAGCAAAACACATCCTTTCTTAACAGATCAAAACATCACACTTCCAACACAGTAAGACTCCATTTATCCAGGGTCAACACATCACACCAAGATCTTGCTGATCAACATATACTTCACTCACGATTCATAATAACAGGCTATAACACAGCACATTTTAACCATCAAATCTATGTATGATATATTATTACAATGCCTTATCTCAATGATCCTAGCTAAACATTATTCATACAGGTCAATCTTAAACACAGACACAAGCTTTCTTTGTGTAACTGTATGTAACCATAATCTGGGCCTGAGCACATGTGAGATCAGAAGATAACAAAGATTGGAAGTTAACTGCTCCTAAACTTTCTAACATAATCCATGTTCCATAACCGTGGGTCCTAGTACACAATTCAATCAGCTTTACATGTATATACTTAATAACTTCCATGTATCCATCTTGTCCATCTCTCCAGGAGTGCTGCATTCCATCTTATCTGGGCAGAGTTCCAATAGCAACTAACTTTGTGTTTCTGTTTTACCCTCCAAGAAATCTCTCTAGGGGGAGGGGGGATCCTTTTGTCTTTTTAAGGACCATTCAGTCACCTTCTATCTAAAGCCTGCAGACACGCCCCTTGTTACTATATCTCTCTGAATGTTCAGGGATTCTAACAATGGCCACACCTCTTCTGCTTGACTTAAATGATTACTCTAATGTAAACTTATAACTTGTATAAAATGTGAGTGCAACATGATATGGGGTTCTAATAACTGTCATCTGATGGCTACTATGATTCCAATCAGTTTAAGACCAAACATGGCATATGAGCTAGAACATGTAAATTAATATGCAATGTTTTCCTGAGTTATGAGATAAAATAATATTTATCTCAGACTATATTAATGTTATGGGCATGGTTAAAATCTTAATTATGGAAATTATATGTTGGGGAAAAATAGGCTTTGACAGTCGTCCCTTTGACAGTCCACAAAACTGTCACATTAAAATTAATAATTCATAATTTCGCATTAATTTCCATGATTCATAAAATTTTCAACATTTTTCATAAAAATATTTTCATTGATAAAAAAAAGATTTTTGAAGTGTGGAACATATGTGTATATGTAAAAAGAAGGGGATGTATCATTTTTGCGCAATGGATAATCCTAGATTAATAATAAATGGGGGAGTGCATTTACTTAACGCCGGCATGTCCAGACCATGACCTCGAAATAGTTGCAGGGCCACAGCCCAGACACACACGACTTAATGATACATTTGGGGAATGTATGTGTAGATGTCTATGTGGGTGTAGTGTTCCTGCATAGGTGATGTGTTACCTACCGCAGGATGTACAGGGGTGAACAACCTTCATATGTCCTACAAAGGATGCTGGGAAAACATTGATAAACAACATAACAAACAATTTAACAGAGTAATGTAAAGATTTCCTGAAAGAGTGGAGGACAGTCATTTCTTCTTGGGCAGTAGGGGATTAAAAACCTGGACTGGATTCCCAGGACAAAAACCTTCTACGCACTTTTGGGTTATTCCTAATGTCCCTTGACATTAAAACTAAGGCCTAAAGAGTCTCTGGTGGGTCTTCGGCGCATCACGACGTGGGGTCGTCTAGGGGTCATCATTCTCTTGGTTGTCTTGTGTCTTTCGTCGGCTCTTGGGCCTTTCTAGCTTGGTTCCTGTCCAGTCATCTGTCGGTATCCAAGTCGTCATCTCGAGGACCATCATCTGTCTACAGCTGGGCTTGTCTTTCCTTCTCCATTGCATCTGTAGGAAAAAGAAGTATCAATATTTTTGGATTTCTAACTTTTTCCTACCATTCTTGGCGTCTTGTATTCCATCCGATCCACTTGTAGACTTCCGATAGTTCTGTTGTCGACTTGTTTCCCTGCAGAGACATAAACAGAAAAACTTTCCCAAGCATTAAAAGTACCCCGCCTCCCACATCTGTGAAGCTTCTACACTCTAGAGTGCTACAGTTTAACCCTCGCCTTACTGTCTCTTGACACTAGGTGGCGCTCTAATTTATTTAAGGGTATATTTTCTACCCCGTACTACCAAACTTCTTTCAATTTAACCTTTATACCACTCCATATATTACATATACAGTTTTCTGAGCCAAATAATCTGTGTTCTTCTTCAGAAAAATGTGACTGGAGGAAGTCTGAGGTATTCAGCTTCCGTTTCGATATTCAATTTCTCATTTTTCACTTCTCTGTCCATTCACTAGGGACTATCAGTTACTTGATATCTGGACCTAACACTATCAATATCTTGAGACTTTTAAATCTCATTTAAAAACACTGTAATATATCTCGTTGTCTAGGGGATGAAACTTTTCAATGTTAGGTCTATATGCTCTCCATGCAATTAGGAGCAACAGAAGTTTCCAAATCCAATACGTCACATTTGACCGGGTCCAAACACAGCTCTTTCCGGCCTACTAAACAACAAAAAGAAAAACAGATCTTTAGACACCATACATGACATATGTCTGATTCTGAGGGCCATCAAAACAAACAATAACAATCAAACAAACAAAAGAGAGAACATAAAGAATACATTCCATTTCTCCTTACTTGATTCCTAAGAACCTGGACTGACAATTACATCACATACAAGTTACCACTAGGTGGCTATTAACTTTTAACCACTTCCCTATATCTATGTGTTTACATACATATGTGTCATGGGAACTATATGTCATGTAGTGAACAAGCACATGTTTCAAAAACAAATTTCGCCATACGTCGTCCCTGGTACCGAAGGCGGATCGTATGCAGTACTCCTTTGAATAGAACATGTTATCTTGTTCTCTATCTTTCCTAGTGTTCTATACCTGTATTTCTTTCCATAGTCTAAACCTTCATGTGTTCGCTGTAATCTTATTTTCTACGCTTAAACCTTTAATCTACTTGCTAAAGGGGGGGAAAGAAAGTCAGGAGTCTTGCCAGCTACCGTTCTTCATTTGTGTGATATCTCTGCTACTCTATACCTACAGCAGTTATTAATTGGGGATGTAATTAACTTCAAATACAATTTGGCATTCTCAATTTATCTTGTTACCTTACTAATTATTACCTGAGTCAGTGTGGAATCAGTATACCTACTTCTCCAGCTGCGTCAATTTGGCATCAACCGTACCGTCTCTTACCACTTGGGAAAAACAGCATCCTTTCTGGCTGTTTGACTCCGCCTTACATTTGAATTCTCTCGTCTCGGAGACGACAGCGGTCTGGAACATTGCGTCAACACTTACTAATCCTTAACAAGGAGTTGACACAGGGTATAGTTTAGTCAATTTCACAATTTCATCAGACACTTTAGAATAACTGGTCCCATTATGTACGAATGGGGGGTATTGCTATTTCGTTTTTAACAGTCTAATTGCACTTGTACCATCACTTTTCCTATTGCCTTCTCCATTTTCTATACAATCATTATGCCTTTTTCTTACCTCGCGTTGATGAGAGCAGACATATTTTTAATTCTTATTGTGTAATTCATCCGGTTCGAAACTGCCAGTACCTGGAAATTCTACTATCTATATACTTCATCTTGTGGTGAGTCACTGCATTACTCACCTGTATGTCTACCTGACATTTCCATTGAACTCAGCGGTCCTTCTTGGGTCCGCTCGATTCTTCCCTAAGTAGCACAGTATCCCTGTGTGACCCGTTATACAGGCACAGCTAGCAGAAACTGGTGGGTCGTTTATCCTTGAGTCGCTCCCAAAACACTCCTTCACCAACATAGTGACACTATTCCGCACTTAAGCGTGAAGCCCACCCTGCGAGGTTATGTACTCAATCACCACTCGCTTACGGTCAGAAACGCATAACTACACGACTTGCGTGGTGCGGCCGAGTTTTGCAGAACACAAAAAAAACTTGTTTTTCCTGTATCCTCAAAACTGGAGGAGCTCAGCAGAACTCTGAGTTCCGATTTTCGCTCCTTGTACCCTTCCGGTGGATCAAAATAGGTAGGTCCATGGAAGGGGCAGTTAAATGGGTACGTCGTCGCGTACGTCGTCGCGTACCCCCCGTGTGTCCTATTTCAACACACAAATCCTTAGCGCTAAGGGTAGTCCTTTCACCACCCAGGGATTTCCACATCTGGGTGATATTCACTTCTTCACAAAACGTTTAACTTTACTATCTATATTTCTGTACAGAAAACATTCCATGGTTGGCAGCTCTTTTACTGGATGTCACACGAGTGTTCCCTTGACTATCAATGGGAATTTAATCAATACTATTTGAATTTCTTGAATTTTGAACAATAATAAAAGAATCCTGTTTGTAACTCAATAGGAGTCTTACTCAATTTATCTGAATTGAATACCACACAATTAATTATCACTACCCATCGTTGGGCATTTACCTGTACAGCGTACGTAAACAATCACACGCGCCAGCACATGTGTCCATCACGCAACTGTGTCTCAATGAGCGGCAGACGTTGACACCCATGTGTCCGAGTCCCGCCTTCTTTTGCATACTTCGCAACATATTTGCCTCCTTATATAGGCACTTCACTTCTACTTATATGGGCCCACACACTGCCACTTGGCATGGTATCTGTCCCACAGTAACTTAATTATTCAAGAAATCCAAACAGTACACTCTTTCTATAACATTTGTGGTTAGCAAGGATATGGCACTATGAATTTAACACCTCTTACAATACTGTAAATATCTCACATTCACAGGGGAAAACAAATGCAATTTTACTCTTAACAGTTACACACTCCACACAATACAATACCTCTTACCAGTTTTCATGTACCTATACATTTGGGATAAAGATCACAACAGAAAAAAAAAGAAATACTTTGTTTCTATTGTAAACTATTAAAACTACTGTCACTGCTGGGAGAGTAAACAAATTAATCAATCCTATTCAAAATCTCCCTTTGGCTATGGTCGTAAATCTATTGTCTCAACACCTTAATTTACATCTAAATACCCTCTGGCTGGTACTTTTAAAGTTAAGAATCTTCTTCTGTGTTTTTATATGTTTAAGAGAAATCTGTCTTTTAGCCTGGAATAAAAAAAAAGAAAATGTTATTTATCATATTTGGTAACAATTTGTTTCAGTTTCAGATTTAATACTTTAGAGTAACATTCAAATTTCATACTGCTTGGAATTTGTTGGCTTTAATTGTACATTTACCTGATTTTTTTTTTCATTGGCTGGTATTCTATCTCTCGCTACTTTATCTCTAAACAATACTTTTGTATTTAAAATACCTCTGGTTCAATCCTACCAATTATGAAAACGATAGTTTACAATTAAACAATCTATACATTGCTCACTTTAACATTGACAGTACTTACCACTGTGCTTAGTATGCCATTATTGTATGCTGAGAAAGATACCTAAAAAAAAATTCCTTTCCTAGAACAAGCATTTAACCCAGAAATCTTTGCAATACAACAATCAGTTTACACAATTATCAATGGCTCCTTCAGGTTGAATAACTGGCTGCAAAATACTTGCAGTTTATGACTATGCATATATACTTTATACTCCGCTTCTGCTGCAATTATAAAAATGTGCATTTTATTTAAAATTTGCACTGCTTATAAAACAATTCAAATTTTGCTAAAACAATTCAACCTGAATCAGCCCTTGCCAATCATATCTGACTGTTATTTAAAAGATAACCATCAAAAGGAGATAAAATCGCATGAGAGAAAACTAATTATTATAACATATATACTTATAGAATCGCATCTTGGTATTTATATATAAATAAATGTTTTTCCTGTTGTCCCAAAGTTCAAATTAGTATCTTACAGATTATACAAATGCAGGCCCGGACCATCAGCATTAGAAAAACCAAAACAAAACAGAAAAATTTAAAATAATTATTTCTACTCTATGGGGAGTATTCAATGCCATGGCGAGCGCATGCCAGCGAATCCTGTTTTTGATTCGCAGTGCGCTCGCCATGATTTTTCACTCCCCTTCAATTCGCTGCCAGACGCCAGCCCACACTATTCAATGCGTCAGGGGCTCGCTGCCCCTGACGGCGAATAGTGTGAAGAGTGATGAATCCCCCTGCGCAGATGCTCCATGCCTGTCTGGAGTCTGCAGGGGGATGGGAGGGACTGGTGTCACGGCGGGGGAGCGCGCTGATGCAGGCGGGAGCCTCCGCACAGCCTGGGGACAGGTCCAGCAGCAGCAGAGCCTCCGGCTCAAGCAGTCCCAGCGCTGACATCACCGTGCTGTGGCTGCCGGAGTCAGAGGTCTGCTACTGCTGGAGCCGTCCCTGTCAGCTTGTCCCTGTCAGCTTGTCCCCCGCATATCTCTCCCCCCTCCCGTCCCCTCACCTCCCTCCCCTCACCTCACCCCCAGCAGAAGGGCTTGCAGGGTGCTGCTGGGGTCGGAGCCGCTGCACTCACTGGTCCCGATCATCGGGATCAGTGTGCAGTGAATATATGAATATTAATGAGCGGCCCCCTGCTGGCGAATGTGTAAAAAAAAATATATATATTGTTTAAAAAAAAATATATATATATTAAAAATGTATTCATGTGCTGCAAGTATATGAATAAAAATAGCATGCCCCTTCATAGGAAAAATATTCTGATTTTTTAACACCAAAAAAAAAATTAAACACGCTTTAATTTAAAAGATCACATTACAGTTCACCTAAAAAAGATGACGAATGCTAAACGGAGAATCATGGCGAAAATCAATGGAGAAAGCAGTTCTCCATTTGAGCATTGAATACACTGTCGGCGAATTCCACTAAAAACCCCATTGAAAATCACAGGCGAATTGTGGAGAATAATTTACGGCGAATCGGCAGACATTCGCTGTTCATTTGTGGCGAAATGCCTCCATTGAATAGGGAGAATTGTTTCTTCTAACAGAAAATTCGCCGTAAACCCAGCGAATTGCCAGATTCACTGAAAAAAAACGGCGAATCTGAGGCATTGAATACTGGCCTATATGTGATCCCTCCCTTGCTGATTGGCTCAAATCTGCATAATATTGCATATCTTTAAGGATATAATATCTCACGACGAGCACCCATCTATGAATTTCCATTTATTTATATATGCAAAGTATATTTAATTTATTCATGTCGCACGCGATCAATAAGCGAATGTCCAGAAATATAATCAATTAATATTATTTATGAATGAAAGCGAATGAAACTGTATCAATGATTGTACAATATAATAATACAGATATTACAATTAATACGTTTATAACACCAGCATCCTTAATACAGTTAAACACAGTGTTATATGTATGTATGTGTGTACTGTGCTGGAGGCGTGGCTATACAGCAGCATGAATGAACCTGATTGTCGGCCATCTTGTGGCCAGATCACATGTTGGTAGGCCGCATGGGATTGGCCATTTTAGGGTAGACAATGGTGACCACAAACCTGCATCATGCAATACTCACAATCCGGAATATAACTTTCACAATCAGCAAACACAATAAACCTACAGCATACACAATTTGAATATCATTAAGCTACAATGTATTCGCTAAATATCGCACCTAAATAGCACTATACAATCCAAGGCCTTGCTATACCAAAATCACAACTCATGGCAGTGTACTCGCCATCCAAACAGTGCTCATATATATACGATAAAAGTGAACACATGCAAAATACATTACTACATTCATATAGGTTTTATCCGCCAGTTTATCTAGATATTCTCACTGGGTATTACACAAAGCTTTCACACACTTAGGTGGAAACAGTTCAAAGCTAATCCATTCTAGGCCCTAAACACACAATTGATTAAACACAAATGCTGGGATCCATTCATACTCACGCATAGCCTAACACAGGTCTTTAACTACCTGCGTCCCTTGTAGGCCCACACACATGTAGATACAAAGAATCCATCCAGGCTATAGTGAAAAACACACACAGCACATGTTTCTTACAGACCTTTTACATCAGATTATCTAGATATTCTAGCCAGACAATATACTATAAAGCTTTTCCACAACCAAAATAGGACACACATTGGCTAGTTTAAATACCCAGACACATAGTAACAAAAGGGATCCATTTACACTCCTTGCATACAAAAGATCCAGGAACTAGGCCTGTAGCCTAGCCACATGGGAACAGCATACCTAGGCCTCAACTTGTCCACATGTAAACGGACACGGTTATATCTACCAATTTAAGCATGTCCTCGCTCACAAATCATAACAGCTACAAATACACACTTCGATCAACATATCTACCAACTGCTGCTGCATGCAGCCCCTGTGAAACACAATTACCATCCATGATTAAGCCTTAGGCCAAGCACATGGCAATAGGCATGTAGGCCTCAGTTTATGGCCTAACCTTCTTGTATGATATAGGATAGTATCTCAATCTAACAAGCAAAACACATCCTTTCTTAACAGATCAAAACATCACACTTCTAACACAGTAAGACTCCATTTATCCAGGGTCAACACATCACACCAAGATCTTGCTGATCAACATATACTTCACTCACGATTCATAATAACAGGCTATAACACAGCACATTTTAACCATCAAATCTATGTATGATATATTATTACAATGCCTTATCTCAATGATCTTAGCTAAACATTATTCATACAGGTCAATCTTAAACACAGACACAAGCTTTCTTTGTGTAACTGTATGTAACCATAATCTGGGCCTGAGCACATGTGAGATCAGAAGATAACAAAGATTGGAAGTTAACTGCTCCTAAACTTTCTAACATAATCCATGTTCCATAACCGTGGGTCCTAGTACACAATTCAATCAGCTTTACATGTATATACTTAATAACTTCCATGTATCCATCTTGTCCATCTCTCCAGGAGTGCTGCATTCCATCTTATCTGGGCAGAGTTCCAATAGCAACTAACTTTGTGTTTCTGTTTTACCCTCCAAGAAATCTCTTTAGGGGGAGGGGGGATCCTTTTGTCTTTTTAAGGACCATTCAGTCACCTTCTATCAATAGCCTGCAGACACGCCCCTTGTTACTGTATCTCTCTGAATGTTCAGGGATTCTAACAATGGCCACACCTCTTCTGCTTGACTTAAATGATTACTCTAATGTAAACTTATAACTTGTATAAAATGTGAGTGCAACATGATATGGGGTTCTAATAACTGTCATCTGATGGCTACTATGATTCCAATCAGTTTAAGACCAAACATGGCATATGAGCTAGAATATGTAAATTAATATGCAATGTTTTCCTGAGTTATGAGATAAAATAATATTTATCTCAGACTATATTAATGTTATGGGCATGGTTAAAATCTTAATTATGGAAATTATATGCTGGGGAAAAATAGGCTTTGACAGTATATATCCATCAAGCATTGGGGGGGGGCACCAACCTGTGTCTTGCCTCCGGGCAACTGGGATGAACTTACGCCACTGGTGATATGCCTCTTGTGTAGGTTAGTGGATGCATCAAAAGAGCAAAAAAAACCACTAAAGAGTATGTATAGCAGCGCTTCATAATGAAAATATGCAAGTGTCTGATAGTAAGATTATTTTACTGAAACCCAGAATAAAACACTAGTATACACACTATACAATTAGCAATATAAAAATATACTTTCACGTTCCCAGCATTTAGGGAAGGAGCAGCATGTGGGGGACGGTGTAGAGATAGCCACATGGATGCGTAACTTTACCAGTGGAAGTGGATCACCATTTAACGAGTTGGTTTGCAGTCTCGACGCATTTCACTGCTAGCTGCAGCTTTATCAAACTTGTCTGATAGAGGTGCAGGTTGAGATAAAAATACCCTTCCTAATCAGCAATCAACTAGCATGTGTGTAACCGGAAGTACTTGCATAAAAACACTTATTAATCCTTGAGGAGTCCATAGAGGAGGACTATCAGTTGAGGACCTGCAGGGCACTTTATTAACACTACTAGCCCGCCGCCTGACTGACATTGATCCACGGCAACCCGGTCCCCACTGTGCACACAAACATCCGGCTAGGAATCGAATCCAGCAGCCACTGTATGCACCAGAGGTCTGCGCTGCAGACGTCAGCACACGTAAGTGCTGGGTTGATCCTGACTCAGTGGAGCACTGTCTATCTCAGCCCAAAGTCGGGCCGCCGGCTAGCGCAGCACCCGTAGAAAGGGCTTAACAACACCAGGCATCTGGCTCGGTACATCCATCAGGCCAATTCACCTATGCCTTCATGATTGGAGGAGACAGCACAAAGTACCATTAAGGAGATCTTGCTATACATATGGGGCCTTATTCAGATCTGCGTGCATTCGCACGCAGATCCGATGTTGGCCATCTGCACATGCGCAGACGGGTATCTGCGCATGTGCAGGCATATGGTGCGTGCACCCACGGCGACCTTTCGGGTCGCCGGGTGCACGCACCCATGGCAGCGAGGGGGGGCAGAGATGGGCGGGGGGCGCCGGGCTGCCTCATTACCATATGGGAACGCCCAGCGTTCCATGGGTGTTCCCATGAGAACGCTGGGCGTTCTCATGGTAATGAGGCAGTGACGCGGGAGTGTGGGCCGGGTAGCTGACATCACCGGATGTCAGCTGCCCGCCCATATCACGCCAGCGTGCACGCAAATGTAAGTGACTGAAAAGTCACTTATATATGCGTGCACGCTAAACATCATTCGATGGTCGGTGACCATCGAATGATGTGGGCGGACACCCCAGCAAAGCGAATGGATGTTTATGCAAAACATTCATTCGCTGCTGTGCAGCCGAAGCCGCACATTGCTGGGGCGGCGGGGGGGCGTGCGTTCGCCGGGCGGGGTTTGGTGGACTCGCAAGGCTGCGAATCAACCTGAATAAACCCCATGGTGTGTATCCGTCAAGGAAGCCCTGATCCCATTTGGAAGGATTTACAAAATTTTGCCCACAGCAACTCTGTGCGAGACTGAAACATCTGTCCACACCTGGCAATTTATCCACCCAATCAGGAACTGGTAACTATTTGTTACACCTTATGCAAATGCAGTGAAATGGCTTTTTAATAATTTTTTATTGAGGTATTAGTTTTTTTTATACAATAATTTTGTGTGTTTATATTCTGTTTTTGTGTTATTTGTGTAATAAATTGTTTTAGCGTACAGAAGGCGCCCACTGGTCCTTTTTCTCTGTGTAACAGGAAGTACTTGCATAAAAACACTTACTAATTTAAATAATCAATATATGGAGGCAGACGTATATATTATTAATCAAACTTTGATATAGTCTTAAATAATTAACATTAGATAAACAATTAGATAAATAAGGATGATGAAAGCAGAGACCGGGCACATCTCTACTTCCGGTCACATGACAATCACTAGTATCAAATACTCTATATTGTATTCGAGTGATTTAAAAGGAACTAAGCAGGACCGGAAATAGAGAAATATGGATACAATCCTAGCGCTGAGTGAACCAAAGGGGATCATAAATTCACAAATCTAAGTATCTGGAATGCATATGCGTTCCACTGCCCTGTCCTGTGATCACCTCCGCCATCATCCCAAAAGCACATGAACGGCGTAAGTGTGTAAAACTAACAACTATGGTTGGAAAAACCAAACCAATCGGGCGCAATGAGTGACCTCACCTTTTATAGAAAAAAGGGCAGGAGAAACACGGATGGTATTTAAAGAGGGGAATTGCACACAACTTATTAGATTCTTAAATGGTATTGATACCAATATCAATGAATATAGAAGCGTAGTTGGCTGCTCCCAATTACAAATTGGATGGTTTGTAGGGGGACAAGTATAATAGAATCAGATATATGTGATCACTCACATATATCTAGAGAGCGCCACACCAATGGATGTAATCAATATAGATTTATTACTTTTAAAATTATTATAAATCTCTCAATAAAATGTACAATTTAATAAGTACTCACAAAAAAATATAAAAACACAATGGAATAACAATAGATTTGCATACACTCCTGATAAAGTCAATTTAAGGACTGTGTTTAAACAGTAGTATGTCCTTTGATTATCCCTTGATAGGGACTTAGAGCTTTTTAGACAATGATAGTTTCATTAAGGGTGATAGAACAGACCTCAATTTCTTTTTCTATAGCCGATGGAATGAATTGATGGCAATCTCTATTCTGTGTGATTAACAGACAGCTCAAGCTCCCCTGTCAGCGGTCGCCGCCTGTTGACGATCCGCTGATGTGATGTTTGTACAGGGGGCGAGCCGTCCGTCTCCAGCAAGCTGTACAGATTAGCTGTATGCCGGGAATCACAATTAGTGACACGGTGCGGGACTCACCCAGGTTGGTGGAATTACCAGTCGGACGCCGGCTGTTGGTATATGCTGGAAACACTGGGGAGATCACCGCAGGAAGGCAGAAGGAAAAGCGGCTTGAAGATTGTGGAGGCAGGTGGTTGTATCTATCACTCAGTAGTAGCTGTAGGAGGTGTATAGCAATCCTTTACGCGTTTCTCCGCTATAGCAGGGCAGCGGTTTCTTCAGAAGGCAGATAAAACTGACATTGTGAGTCAGGGTATTTATTGGGCTGACATCCAATCGTATTTTGGTGTTAATTGATGCTTCAATGAGGTATCAGTATTCAGGTGGTTCATTAACCCTTACAGGATAGAGTCTTTGGCAGAAGCATCAATTACTTACATGTGTGCAATTTTCAGATGTTTTTTTAAAAGAAGAAAACCATCATATTGAACTCCCTATCTCTGTATAACATAGTGTTATTACATACAATAAATAAATAAACTAATAAACATTGGCTAATGTGTAAGGGATATTCAATGTTAGATCATTAAGAAAAAAACATATAAGAACACAAAGAAAAAAAACAAATACTAAACATATAGATACTAATGTAGAAAAAAAAAAAAAAAAATATATATATAATACAATAAAATAAAATAAAAAGAAGAAACAGAAAATAACGAGGAATGGCATCATAGTAAATCACGGAGTGAAAGAGGAAGGTTCTGTGGAATCAGGGTGGATATTTAACACTATAATAGGTAGATTGTCATGTTTCTTTGTATAGAGCCAAATGGCTCAATCAGCAGTGCTCCGGCTTAGCAACAAAAGCACCAACTGCACCATTCACAGGTTCAAATCCCTGGGTTGACACATTAATTTTTTTTTTTTTTTTTTTTTATTATTATTATTTTAGTCTTTTATATAAACTATATTGAATTTGATATATATAATAAGGTGAATTAATACACTATTTCCTCTTAAAATCCGTGACATATCTTAATAATGATATAGGTCAATATCCAGAGAATGTTAATACATTTGATAAATGTCTAATAGACGGTCCAACTCAAATTACTTGCAGAGACAAAACGTATTGGCATATAGGTGGAGAGAGTCGATACTAATAATAATAATTATACCGAATCACAATATTAAATAAAATGAAATCACACAAGAATCTTAACATTTTCATATATAGTTGAGTAATAAAAATTAATTAATAGTTCAGAAACATAAAAATAGAACAGAAACATAAAAATAGAGAAGTGTCAATATATATATAAGAAAAAATAGAGAATTATTCTCTATTTGTATCTGTATTGTTGATCAGAGACAGGACTAAAACATGTATATATACTGTACAACTAAACTTTGTGAATCAAAGAATTAAATTATTCAGATGTTATTAAGTTCTATACATTCGTTTAGGCCAGCCGGATGTAAGCTATTTAAAGCAAATATCCAGTAGGCTTCCTTGCGGCATAATTGATTGAATCTGTCTCCACCTCTGGAGGTGGCATCTATGGTCTCAATCCCTTGAATGGTCAGACCACCGATGTCACCCCCATGTTTGTATTTAATATGGCGTGAAAGGCTGTGAGATGTGATACCTTTAAGTATGTTTCTCCTGTGTTCCAGGAACCTAACATTCAGTGAGCGTGTTGTGCGGCCCACATATTGGGCGCCGCAAACACAAGAAATAAGATAAATAACAAAAGTGGTAGTGCAGTTAATGTAATTCTCTATAGGGTGTGTTGTCCTGATGGAGGATGAAGAAAATTGTGTACTGTCTTTCATAAATTTGCATGTGATGCATTTGTGTCTTAGACACTTAAAGCATCCTTTGCGTTTGTTAAGCTGAGAGTTCATTCCTGTAGGGTTAGATGGAAAGTGACTAGGGGCTAACGAATTCTTAAGGGTGGTATTTCTCTTAAAAACTATTTTTGGGTGATCTTCTAAGGATTCTGAAAGGATTTTATCACTTTTAAGGATCCTGTAGTTCTTATAAATAATGTTTTTAAGTTTTTTCGAATAGGTATTGAACTTAGATACATACACAGGTGTGGGATTCTCTGACGTCACCTCATTATTCTTATGTGCTGATTTTTTAATTAGTAAAGAGTCTCGATCCACCTCCAGTGCATTACTTCTTGCTCTAGATAATAGATCCTCTGGATAACCAGCCTCCCTAAAAGCGGTCGTGAGTTCATCCATTTGTTTTTCAAAAACCCGTCCATCTGAACAATTACGTCGGATTCTTAGGTATTGACTCTTGGGTATATTATCAACCCAAGGTCGATAGTGACAACTTTTATAATTCAAATAGTTGTGACAATCTACTTCCTTGTGAAAGGTTGAAGTATATATAGTACCCTCTCTAACCGAGAGAGCGATGTCCAAAAAAGTAATTTCTGTGGGGTGAAAAGTGCTGGTGAATTTCAAACCAAAAGTGTTGGAATTAAGGAATGTAACAAAATTGTGCACTGAAGAAATATCCCCATCCCAAACAAAGAACAAATCATCTATGTACCGCCCATAGTACACCAAATTCGCCCCAAATGGACCGCCCCAGATAAGTTCCTCCTCGAGGCGGCCCATGTACAAGTTGGCAAAGCTAGGGGCGAACTTGGTGCCCATGGCGGTACCAAGAACCTGTAAATAATAAGACCCATTAAACGTGAAATAATTATGTGATAAAATGAAATTAACCGCATTTAACAAAAAATCACGTCTGGTGTCACTGAGGCCCTCATCAAGATCAAGATAATATTTTAGTGCCTCTATCCCTCTTTCGTGCGGGATATTGCTATAGAGGGATTCTACATCACATGTGAGAAACAAAAAACTAGAATTCCAATTAACAGTTCTTATATTATTGAGAAATTGTGTAGTATCTCGGATGTAGGACCTCAGTGACACCACCCGTTCTTGGAGGTGCGCATCGACAAAAGCTGATAAATTAGACGTGAGGGACCCAACACCTGAAATAATGGGACGCCCGGGTGGTGACGTGACCGATTTGTGTATTTTGGGCAAATGATAATAAGTTGGAGTGACAGGAAAAGGGTTGTGCAAAAAATGTAATTCCTTTTTGGAGATCGCTCCCTCGGCCAGAGCATAATCAAACATTTTTTTCAATTTTTTGGAATAAGGGGGGGTAGGATCCTGTCTCAGAATTTTGTAGATATTTTTGTTGTCCAATTGGCGATAAGCCTCCTTGACATAGTCAATTTTATCCTGAATTACTGTCCCCCCCCCCCCTTATCCGCTGTTTTAATGATAATCGAATCGTCTCTCATCAAAGCTCTGAGAGCGGTTCTTTCATTTGGATGGAGATTATCCTTTTTGTGGGTCACTTTTTTATCATCAACCGTATCACAAAGAAGTTTAAAATCTTGCAAAGTCAGAGAATAGAAGGCCTCGATACAGCCATCCTTCTGTTGTATTGGATAGAACTCAGACCGCTTCCTGAGTTTGTTCAGATTTTTGGATGTAGTATCATAGATGGGGGCAGGTTGAGTGGGACCAGTCATACCCTCCCCCTGTAAATCTTCTAAGATCTGCACTAAATATTGGTCGTTATCATCTAAGATGATTGGTGTACCTTCAATACTCTGTTCTCTAAGTTTTTTACCAACAAAATGTCTCTGTCTACAGAGATCCCTGGTGTAACGGTTGAGTTCTACATAGAGATCAAATAATTTAGGTGGTTTGGCAGGTGCAAATTTTAAACCCTTAGCTATTATAGCTTTCTCGCTCTCTGTTAGAACTTTAGAGGACAGGTTGAACAAATTTTTATTTCTTATTCTTTTCTTGAAGTTTTGGATTGATTTCTTAGTTCCTCCTCTCCTTCCCCGAAATCTGTGCTTTTTCTTTTTGGTGATTCTATACTGAGGGCGCTGTACCTGTTCTGTGTTTGCCACAGCGGATAAACATTTTTCTCTAAAAAAGAGACCCGGGGAGAAGAATCCCTATTTCTGGTATAAGATTGTTGTTTAGGTATCGCCCCTTTATTTTGGTAGTCAATTTTTTTATTAATATTACCGAATGTCTGGGAATCTCTTAATGAATCACTGGTTTGATTCGGGATATTGAGGTTGCTTCCCATATTGTTACCTCCTATAGTATTAGTGGAGTTCTTTCTCCCCCTATAAGATCGATTCCTGCTATTATCTCTATGAGTACGGGGGTGATCGTTTGTATCTCTACTAGAAAGTCTCCTTCTGTTTTGTCGTACCTGGGAGTAGTGATTCTCATAATTGGATTCTCTATAGTTGGTTTCTCTATATTTTCTGTTATAGGACCTTACTTGGTTATTTTTATAATCAGAAATATCTCGTGAGAGTTTATTGTTTTTTGATTTTATTAGAAACTGTTCGTATTCATCAATTTTTTGATTAAGTTCTAAATCATATTCTACAAACTCTGGACAGGTTTTATGATTTTTTAGTAAGTTTTGAATTTTAACTATCTCTGAATTAGTCTCTGTGACTTTGGTATCCCTGTAGGAAATCAGAAGTTTGATCAGGGCAAATGAACACTGATCAAGGGTCTCATTCCATTTAATGGTTAGATCGGGATCTTCTTGAAAAGAACAATTCTTAAAAATACGGAGACCCCTCGGAATCATCTTGTTATCTAAATACTTAGTAAGCAACATTTTGTCGAGCCAATGGCGTGTTTCTGTTTTGAGTAAACCCTCTAATTTATTAAATAGGTGTGTAATATTGGAAGAATTGGAGCTAGACTGTGGATCTTCAACATTTATATTCACCCCTAATACTTGGCTACGTCTGAGGTTCCTGGAGTCAATATCAGAGGATGCCATTCCTCATAAAAAAACACCAATAAAAATTAAAAATACAAATACAAAAACAGGAAGAAATGAAAAAAAAAAAATTAAAAAAAAAAAAAATGTTCTAAATACAAAATTTATAGTACGTATTATCAAGGTTCAGAATTTACACAAACAACCGGGTGGAAACTCAATGCTGCCCAAACATACACCAAATAGACCTAAAACTAACAACTATGGTTGGAAAAACCAAACCAATCGGGCGCAATGAGTGACCTCACCTTTTATAGAAAAAAGGGGAGGAGAAACACGGATGGTATTTAAAGAGGGGAATTGCACACAACTTATTAGATTCTTAAATGGTATTGATACCAATATCAATGAATATAGAAGCGTAGTTGGCTGCTCCCAATTACAAATTGGATGGTTTGTAGGGGGACAAGTATAATAGAATCAGATATATGTGATCACTCACATATATCTAGAGAGCGCCACACCAATGGATGTAATCAATATAGATTTATTACTTTTAAAATTATTATAAATCTCTCAATAAAATGTACAATTTAATAAGTACTCACAAAAAAATATAAAAACACAATGGAATAACAATAGATTTGCATACACTCCTGATAAAGTCAATTTAAGGACTGTGTTTAAACAGTAGTATGTCCTTTGATTATCCCTTGATAGGGACTTAGAGCTTTTTAGACAATGATAGTTTCATTAAGGGTGATAGAACAGACCTCAATTTCTTTTTCTATAGCCGATGGAATGAATTGATGGCAATCTCTATTCTGTGTGATTAACAGACAGCTCAAGCTCCCCTGTCAGCGGTCGCCGCCTGTTGACGATCCGCTGATGTGATGTTTGTACAGGGGGCGAGCCGTCCGTCTCCAGCAAGCTGTACAGATTAGCTGTATGCCGGGAATCACAATTAGTGACACGGTGCGGGACTCACCCAGGTTGGTGGAATTACCAGTCGGACGCCGGCTGTTGGTATATGCTGGAAACACTGGGGAGATCACCGCAGGAAGGCAGAAGGAAAAGCGGCTTGAAGATTGTGGAGGCAGGTGGTTGTATCTATCACTCAGTAGTAGCTGTAGGAGGTGTATAGCAATCCTTTACGCGTTTCTCCGCTATAGCAGGGCAGCGGTTTCTTCAGAAGGCAGATAAAACTGACATTGTGAGTCAGGGTATTTATTGGGCTGACATCCAATCGTATTTTGGTGTTAATTGATGCTTCAATGAGGTATCAGTATTCAGGTGGTTCATTAACCCTTACAGGATAGAGTCTTTGGCAGAAGCATCAATTACTTACATGTGTGCAATTTTCAGATGTTTTTTTAAAAGAAGAAAACCATCATATTGAACTCCCTATCTCTGTATAACATAGTGTTATTACATACAATAAATAAATAAACTAATAAACATTGGCTAATGTGTAAGGGATATTCAATGTTAGATCATTAAGAAAAAAACATATAAGAACACAAAGAAAAAAAACAAATACTAAACATATAGATACTAATGTAGAAAAAAAAAAAAAATATAATACAATAAAATAAAATAAGTGTGTGCCAGTATCTATGGAGCACACAGTGCGTTCCAGCTTGCGCAGCTGCATACCTGTCGCAAACTGTATTATATTCTAAAAGCTCTTTTACTATGACATCACAATGTGCAGCCGATCAGGTGGAATGCACCATGCGTTCCAATCTTGGAGGGGAAGCAGAAAAGATATATATATATATATATATATATATATATATATGTATCGATTGGAAGCAGAGGTGGCACTCAGCGGACTTAGTGATGAATACTTTATATAGAAAACAGAATCTCCAACGTTTCGGAGCAAACGTGCTCCTTTTTCAAGGTGTGCCGAAACGTTGGAGATTCTGTTTTCTATATAAAGTATTCACCACTAAGTCCGCTGAGTGCCGCCTCTGCTTCCAGTCGATACCTATCCATCCCTCCAGGAAGGTACCAACGGCAGTTGATCTCTGAAGGACGAGTGCCGGGCTGACACCGCCACATATATATATATATATATATATATATATATATATACATATGAGCTATATATATGTTTATTCTCCATAGAGTAATATATAAATTCATAGTTCAATGAGGGTCAGTTTAATCGATTTATTCAAAGGTGTGTCGAAGTCGAGTTGCATACACACCACAATAGAATGGTATGGCCTCCATCTTGGTTCGCAGAGTTACGCAAATGAAGTATAGGAACCAGGTTTTATAATAAGGCGAACCCCATGCGCAGCCATACTGATACACATACATTCATATCCCACACTCACAAATAATAAAATATAGACAATCTGGTTTTAATTTGCTGCACTATTAAACTATTAAAACTCTTTTTTTCCGTACATATTTCGCATCTATATGTTCTGTCTCTTATGCGCAGCGCTCCGGTCCTTGTCAAAAGTACGCAACTCATAACTGCCGAAAGTTATGGATCAATTACATATTTAATGGTCACTTTTGCCATGAGGACAAGGTAACTGGGAGATCCGGATGTAGCTGGTTTACAGTGTTGATTTATGACCCCTATGACAATGCCTGGAAACAAAGACACAGAGGTGCATTCCCCTGCACCAATCCACGAGAAGTAACTTTTTGACTTCCTGACCAATGGAGACCCTCACTGCCCCTTTGTGACAGAACAGAGGCCACGCCCCTTATCGCTATGTGTTTTTCTCCCGCCTCTTTCAGTGCTTCCGCAAGAGAATTGCAAAATGCCGGTGATAACCGGATATTATCACTGACTGTATTCATATCTGAGCGGTGTTCCCCAGACTTCTGTATACAGGGGACATCACAGGACTGTATGTCTGACAATAATAGGATGTTATACTGAATAATCCAAATGGGTTATTCCATTAGTTTGAGGATGTGTGCCACTGGAGGGAAATATTCCCCCATGTTATGTAAATGACTGTAATACCTTCCCAAAGCTTTGTATACTGTATCCCATAATGTTAAATATGCATATGAAGGCAACAAGATAGTTTTCTGGGCACAGGAGAAACTGGTAGGGAGGATCAGCGTTGCCCGTGGGAACGTCACTGCCTCCAGGTCCTGTTCTTAGTAAACTGCAATGGTATCATGAATAAGGGACTTGTGACTCTGATGTTAATTATGGCAGTCTTCCCAAATGTGAGTACGAATCTGTTCAGTTTGTGTATAGGTAGTAGCAGAGACATACACCCCCCCCAAATACCAAGAGGCTAAGGATGGATAACACCAGGGTCAGTCTCCAGAGAAGAGATCTGTTCACATGAAGGTGTGAAACCCTCACCTACACAAGCTTCAAAGCCAGATGAAGGGAGCGAGTTAATCAGCCCCATGACAGGTAATAGGAGACCCTGTTACATTCATACAACTGCGCCCAGCATAGGAAGGGTTAAGAATTCCTGAGGGAGGGGGAGAGGGGTGCATTTGGGATGTAAGTTGGTTTTTGCAGGAGAGAAGGGAGAGATGTGAATGAGAATCAGCGCTGGGAGTTGTGGACTGGTGTGTCCTGCCCATCTGAGCTATCCTGAAGGTAACATGGTAAGGTTCTGATAACGTGACTAATACTGATGGCCTTTCTGTATATATTGTATATAGACTGTAATTGCTGATTTTACATGTATAATCCATGTGTAAAATAAAGGTAACACTTTTGTACCTTTGCTATTGTGTATTCCTGTGCGATCTTTGGAACTCGGAAGGACCCTGGGCGCTATGTGGAGGTATAAGTCGCCCTGCGCAGCTGCATAAGTCCCAGGATCCTCACAATTGGAGGGAAGCGGTGGGCTCGTATAATGATGTGACCAGGCTCTGGAAACACAATAGCCAGTAATTGGCCAGTATTAGCTCATGTTTGAGAGACCTGGTAACCATAGTTCCTAACAGAGATGCCAGGGAGAAGAAAAAGGATCATGTGTTAGGGCATTAAGCGAGGGAAAAATTCCGCTTGTGCCCGCTTGTCCAGGGGGACTTTCCCTGCAAGCAAGGGAATGGTGGAGTGTGCAGTGGCCCAGGAACGGAAGCTGAAGTGAGGGGGTCCAGCAAGTGATGCTGACCAAGCCCTACTAGTGCAGCACGTTTGAAGTATGGTGCCAGGAAAAGGACAGAAATGTCTAAAGAGAAGCAAGAGGTGCTCCAAGTCGCCCAGAGCAGTGAGGCTCATAGATGAGGAATCGTCATGGAGGCGTCTGGCTGAGGAATGGGACCTGAGCAGTCCATCCAAAAGGATGCAGCCCCTCTGGGAAGATTGGGAAGCAGCATGTCGGTGGATTAAAGTATGGACAGGAGCTACTACAGAGGACAAAGCAGCTTACCTGACCGATGAATTTGAGCAGTATGTATTTGAGGCTGCTGTAGGAAACCTGCTACATACTGTGGCGTGGAAGGCTCTGTCACAGAAGTAAGTAATGCCACGCATCAGCTAATTCACAGAAGCCGGATCGCTGAGGCCAGCATGCCAGCACCAGGTAAAGTGGTTCCTGGGAAGGAGCCCGCGAAGGGAATCCAAAGGGAGGAGGAGTTGATGGTGCCACCTGGGAGGATGACCGATGGGGTCCACTACAGAGATCCCAGGTGGGGAGGAAGAGGAACTGTGGCATGCAGAATCCGGAGAGCCATTGGCAAGAATGAGTCTGGAGGACCTAATTGCCGAATGGAGGCTACGATGCAGCACGCCCCCCGAAGGCCGCTCATACTGCACTCTTATCCGATGGGTGTATGAGCAACAAGAGGACACACTACGTGCATTCAGCATGTATAGGAACTGTGTCCTGAGTCCAGGAGAACTGAGAAGTATCCAGGTTCAGTTGCAGTGTCTCCTGCACTGTTATGAGAATGCAGAGAGGGTTGCCCTGGCACAGGGGCAGCTGAATTCCCCAGAGTGTCTGGACCAGTGTCAGCGGGGGGAGGCAAAGGAACAGCTGCTGCTGCGGTTCATGCATCCTCAGAGAGCCGCAGAACTAGATTCCCCACTAACACAGGGAGAAATCACAGAACTGTTCCCATTCAGTGAGTTGGAAAATGAGGAACTAGCTGTGGAGTGTCCCTGTGATATCGCACCAAGGACCCCGGACTCTAAAGGAGCCCTAACATCATGGACTGTGATTGTGGCAGATGGATATCGGGAAGAGGATATTTATTCCCCCTGCATTGTGCCAAGTAGTGTGGCGGAGCTGAGCACTGTGGCCCCACATGGTGATGATGGACTGGTTTACATGGAGCCTGTGATAGATGGAGCAGTGCCAGTATACAGTGCAGGGGCTGCCCCAAAGAATAGCCGCAGAGCAGGGCTCAGAGGCTGGGACTGTGATGGCTGAGTCTTTGCCACAGGAGGTACAAAGCGGTGGTCAGCCACTACTCCAAGCAGCTAACCAGTGTACTAAGCTGGGGAAGGCTGCTAGCCACAGGAAGGGGGTGCACACAAAAATGGCACCCCAGGAAGAACGGCAGTACATCTTCCCTTTTGCAGATGTGGGAGATGGAGACTTTGAAGCTAGCGGCCAGGGGGTCTGCAATGATTGTGCCCCAGCAGAGGAGGAAGCAGAGAGGGCAGTACTTCTCCCCTACCCAACCACAAGCAGTACAGTGAAAGAGGATCCACAGCATATTCAGCAGGGGGAGATGGAAGGAAAGGTGGCCGGCGTGTGCTCTGCCCCCCTACCACCCCAGGAGGATTATGCAGTACTGTTTCCATTTAGCCATCAGGACCATGAGGATCTGAAGTCGGAAGGCAGGTACGTGACTGGGGAGCGATCAGGGACAGGGGTGCCAGAGCATAGAGTAGAGGCTGGGGTGCATCGCTACTGTGAGTCCCCTGCAAGAGTGACTGACTGTAATTATGTGCCCAGGCAGCCGCTGCAGCAAACAGGCAGCCAAGCAAGTAAACATGGAGGGGATGGTCAGAGGCGTGGCTCATCACCCCCCGGTGCCTCTGAGGAAGACCCCTCACCGCCCAGCATGGCACAAGTAAGAGAATGTGAGTTTGCACCTGGGGCTGTGAGGGAGATGCCAGCAGTGCCATCCTACCAGTCCCTAGGCCAGCCGGGCTGGGGAAGCAGTGCACACTTAGGAAGCTGTAAGTTTGCCGAGGTGAGGCCCAGCAGTTGTTGTTCAAAGGGCTGGGGGAGGCGTTCGACCCAAGGGGGGGTTTGTTGGGAAATCATGGGGAGACTTGCGGTTACCCCCTGCCCCTCTGCAGCCATTGTGTGAAGGAGAATCCCCCAGACCGCTGCCTGCTGCTGAGGGCAGGTGGGGGCTGGGTGTGCTCCGGTCCTGGGAGGTGGGGGAGAAGGATCCCACCAGCAAAGCCCTTCGATCATCATGTATGGGTGCAGAAGAGGTTCTGGAACAGGGGGTGGGTGTGGTAACGGCTTTTGAGGGGGAGCATGGGGAGAAGCATTGTTGGTACAGGCAGGCAGCGGTCTGGGGGATTCTCCTTCACACAATGGCAGCTCTGTTGTTAAGAGCAGCCAGGTTCCCTGATGCTGGTCTGCGTGTGCAGATCGGGCCCCTCCCAGTTGCGCCAGAGGCGGAGGGAGGAGGAACAACCAAAGAGGAAGGCGAGGAGGAAACATTCCCACCTGACAGGGGAAAACCCTGTACCAGGGATGCTGGAGGTTGTGCGCCAAACTGTGAATGGCTGAGCCCAGGAGGGCCAGAGATAAGCAATATGCAGGGACATTGGGTAGCCGTGGTGGCTGAATCGCAGCGGTGGTAAAAAACAAGGGTGCTCTGTGACGGAACAGAGGCCACACCCCTTTCCAGTATGTGTTTTTCTCCCACCTCTTTCTGCGCATTCGCAACAGAATTGCAAAATGCAGGCGATAACCGGATATTATCACTGACTGTATTCATATTTGAGCGGTGTTCCCCAGACTGCTGTATACAGGGGACATCACAGGACTGTATGTCTAACAATAATAGGATGTTATACTGAATAATCCAAATGGGTTATTCCATTAGGTTGAGGATGTGTGCCACTGGAGGGAAATATTCCCCCATGTTATGTAAATGACTGTAATACCTTCCCAAAGCTTTGTATATTGTATCCCATAATGTTACATATGCATATGAAGGCAACAAGATAGTTTTCTGGGCACAGGAGAAACGATTATGGAGGATCAGCATTGCCCGTGGGTACGTCACTGCCTCCAGGTCCTGTTCTTAGTAAACTGCATTGGTATCATGAATAAGGGACTTGTGACTCTGATGTTAATTATGGCAGTCTTCCCAAATGTGTATTACTTAAATATTGTAACTGTATATGTGGAGACAAATGGTCTGGCTAGAATGGACCAAATGCTTAGATTAGAATCTGTTCAGTTTGTGTATAGGTAGTAGCAGAGACATACACTCCCCCACCCCACCCCCAAATAACAAGAGGCTAAGGATGGATAACACCAGGGTCAGTCTCCAGATGACCCTCCACATAAAGGTGTGAAACCCCTCACCTACACAAGCTTCAAAGCCAGATGAAGGGAGCGAGTTATACAGCCCCTGGACAGGTAATAGGAGACCCTGTTACATTCATACAACTGCGCCCAGCATAGGAAGGGTTAAGAATTCCTGAGGGAGGGGGAAAGGGGTGCTTTTGGGATGTAAGTTGGTTTTTGCAGGAGAGAAGGGAGAGTTGTGAATGAGGGTCAGCGCTGGGAGTTGTGGACTGGTGTGTCTGCCCATCTGAAGCTAACCTGAGGGGGAACGTGGTACGGTTCTGATAACGTGACATACTGATGGCCTTTCTGTATATATTGTATATAGACTGTAATTGCTGATTTTACATGTATAACCCGTGTGTAAAATAAAGGTAACACTTTTGTACCTTTGCTATTGTGTATTCCTGTGTGATCTTTGGAACTCGGAAGGACCCCGGGCGCTATGTGGAGGCATAAGTTGCCCTGTGCAGCTGCATAAGTCCTGGGATCCTCACACCCTTTTACCTGGACACAATAAGAGGTTAAACCCAACCAGGGAGCACTCTCATTGTGCTTCTTCTTCTTCCTGGACTATATTCTGGATAGAATATAGGGAGCTTGGACCAGGTTTGCGCCAGCGCTATTGATGAGACGGTAACTGTTGCATTCCTGTATGTGAATACTGTATTGTGGCTGATTTATTAATGTATTTATATCTGTTGTTTTTTTCCCCTGTTAGTTTAGAACCTATTTTGTATTGTATAGCAGTCTGTATATCATGTTATCTGCTTCTATATGTCTGTAACCCCCTGTTGTCCGCTAGGGACAAAAATACATGGTACAGGGACATTATCCCCTTGTTCCGGAATTTATACCGAGTCTTGACTTTTATTAGCAATAAGCGGAAAGGTTTATAAAGAAACAGTACCTGATTTTGTACTTACATTTACTCAAAGTACTACAAAAAGATACCACTTCAATGGTATCGGAATAGTGTGTTTTTGTCACGGCCGCTGTTAGGACGCGCCGCTCACCTGTTCATCTTCGGCGGCGGGGCCTGCGGGCCATCCGTCTGGGTGCAGGACGGGGAGCGCGGCGTCTAGGTCTCCCGGCCGCGACCATCTTCCTGGGGCCTGCAGCACGCGCATCCAGCATGACAGCCAGCCAAGGTTGTTTGTCTCCAGTCCGGGCGCCGCCATGTTGTTGTAGCCAGCCAATGGTTCAGAGCTCCAGTTCAACTCCTCCAATCAAGATCTACCCTGGGGGATAAAGCAGAGCCCTCTGGGGCATACAAGCGCCAGTACTTTGTTGTCAATCCCTGTGGAGGAAGCTTCAGCCTGTGCTCCTGTCCTTGCCCTGTGATATCCCTGATCCCTGTCTTCGTTTCCTGCAGTTCAACACCTGATACCTGGATACCTGCATTTGCATTCTGCTCCCAGCCCTTACAGCGTCACACCTGTTTCCTGGACTTTGCAAATTGCATTCTGCCTCCAACCCTTTCAGGTTTGCTACAGTCTCTCAAGCTCTGCGTGTCTGTTGACACATCTCCACTCCTGCTGTCGACCAGCTGCACCTGCTGCCAGCTCTGCGTGTCTGTTGACACATCTCCACTCCTGCTGTCGACCAGCTGCACCTGCTGCCAGCTCTGCGTGTCTGTTGACACATCTCCACTCCTGCTGTCGACCAGCTGCACCTGCTGCCAGCTCTGCGTGTCTGTTGACACATCTCCACTCCTGCTGTCGACCAACTGCACCTGTTTCCAGCCCTGCGTGTCTGTTGACACATCTTCACTCCTGCTGTCGATCTGCTGCACCTGCTGCCAGCCCTGCGTGCCTGTTGATGCATCTCCACTCCTGCTGTCAACCAGTTGCACCTGCTGCCAGCCCTGCGTGCCACATCTCCACTCCCGCTGTCGGTCCGCTGCACCTGTCGTCAGTCCTGCGTGTCCGTTGACACACCATCACGTCTGCCTGTGGTCCAGTCGCACCTACCGCCAGTCTTCTGTGCCTGCGGACGCCTCACCATCCTGCTGTCTGCCTCCGCACCTACTGCCAGACTTCCGTGCCTGCTGACGTCTCACCATCCTGCCGTCTGCCTCCGCACCTACTGCCAGTCTTCAGTGCCTGATGACGCCTCACCATCTTGCTGTCTGCATCCGCACCTACTGCCAGTCTTCTGTGCCTGCTGACGCCTCACCAGCCTGCTGGATGCATTCGCATCTACTGCCAGCCCTCCGTGCCCGCTGACGCTTCTCCATCCTGCTGTCTGCATCTGCACCTGCTGTCAGTCCTTCAGCCCGCTGACGCGGTTCCTCCCTGCTGTCGGCACCCGCGTCTACTGCCAGTCATCGGAGGTCGCTGACTTCCGTCCCCTATTGCCCATTGCCGTCTGCTCCCACAGTCAGTCATTGTTTCCCCAGTAAGCTACAGAGACTCTGGGATCAATCCCATCATTCTGGACTCTCAGTTGTTACCCAGGTATTCCACTGGGCTTTCTGATCTACAGTTTCATTTATGGTCTTGCCTTCTCATGTTGGTGCTACAATAAAGAGTTATATCAAACCTGCTATTCTCCAGTCTCCTTCAAGCCGCAAACACCCAACCTCCAGGCCTCAGACAGATCCACAAGGTACCCCTAGCGTGACAGTTTTATACACAAACAGGGTTCGCTACGCTTTGTTCGTCCATAGCTAGGAGTAAAAGGTTATAAGTTTACGGACACAGGGCCTTATTCTAGTTCACTCTTTCTGACAAAATCCTTCTTAGATGGACAAAACCATGTGCACTGCAGGGGGGCAGATGTAAAATGTGCAGAGATAATTAGATTTGGGTGAGTTATTTTGTTTCTGTGCAGGGAAAATACTGGCTGCTTTATTTTTACACTGCAATATAGATCTCACTTTGAAGTAAAACCCCATCCAAATCTAACTCTCACTGCACAAGTAACATCTGCCCCCCTGCAGTGCACATGGTTTTGTCCATCTAAGAAGGATTTTGTCAGAAAGAGTGAACTAGAATAAGGCCCAAAGTACGTAAACTGCACACTTCACTTATTATCTATGGGGTTAATCTTATATGGACATTGATAATTGGGGGCTTCATCCGGTTTTTACATACTTTAAGGCACAGGACTTGAGCCTACCAGCAAAAGGGTGGGAGTGACATCATTAACCCTTGCTGGAAAAGCCAAGTCTGCGGTGGTATGGAGCTTGAAAGGTGCTAGCGTATGAATCCAGGGGAAAATAAGTGAAGTTCCAAAAATAAATATTTGTGTTTAAAGTATATATTGTGTTGTATATTAGGTTTGGTACACTTCTGTCTGCCACATGTAGTTTAACGGGGTATAGTGTTTTGAATTGCTTGTAGTCACGATACATGCGCATGTGTGACATTTTCGCACAAGTGGAGGCAAAGGCCTGTGTTTGTTTTAGTGAATAGAGGATTCTGGTACTTGTGTATTATCACGGCGCCCCCGATATTAAGTCGCACAATGTTTTTATTGCATCGCATGCCATCGCATGCCATACACCCGATGCACTGCGATGCGATGTAAGCCCCCTATATGATGTTAAATTGTATAAGCACCCTAATGGGTGCTTACAATGTTAAATGCACCCCCACGCCACCCCCAAGTATGAACGTGAACTCGAAGCGTGGCGAACGCAGCGAGCCCGCGAGGGGCGGCGGTACGCGTCCTCCGACCTTTTCATAACCCCACTATTCACGTCGGCGTGGAGTTGATTCTATATAGTGTGGCCAGCGCAGCGAGCCACCGAGCCCGAAGCGTGGCGAGCGCAGCAAGCCCCGCGAGGGGACGTGTATACCTGTGAAGTAATGCGTGTCCCCTCCTAGGGCTCGCTGCGCTCGCCACGCTTCAGGCTCGGTGGCTCGCTGCGCTCGCCACACTATATAAAATCAACTCCACGCCGACGTGGATAGTGGGGGTATGAAAAGGTCGGAGGACGCGTACCGCTGCGCTCGCCACGCTTCAGATTCACATTCATACTGGGGGTGGCGTGGGGGTGTATTTAACATTGTAAGCACCCATTAGGGTGCTTATACAATTTATAATTGCATCGCATTGTATGGCATTGTATGCCATATACAATGCCATACAAAAACATTGTATGACATTGGGGAACATCGCGGGACATCGCATCGCATACCATCGCATGCCTTATGGTCTGCGATGCGATGGGCGCCGTGATAATACACAAGTACCGGATTCTTTCTGTGTAAAACTATAAACTGTTGTTATTGGTTACTGCAAGGCTAAGGACTCCGCCACATGGTGGCAGGCTTTAGGTCCATACAGTAATGTGAAGCGTCTACAGTGTATTACCTGAGGAACGCACACACACATGCTTATGTTGGGCATTTGGGCCTTAGTACGTAATTTATGGAATAAGTGCGGGATTAATTTCGCATTTGCGCAATTGGCGCTTCTGCGAAATACAGTCACAAACTTGCAATACACTGTGGACACATGTGTGGCGGATCAATCTGCGGCTTGTGAACAGGATTAAGTAACAAAGACACGTACATACGTGGCTGTTCATGGGCACTGCACACGCAGCACACAAATAGTAGCTAGCCAAAAGTCAGTGGTGTTTGAGAAAGGAGCTTACCCTCATAGGTACATTTGATGCTCAATTGTCAGAAAAAACGATGCCTATGGGGGAAGGAGTGTTTGGGTGCTGCTCACAGATAAATCGCCCACTAATTTCTGCCAGTGATGAAGGGCAACCAGGTAGAATTTCCCAGTGTTGGTAGTTTCGATCCAGAAATCTTATCGGCAGTTAGAGATAAGATATGTTTACTCTCATCGCTTAAGACAAGAGGGAAGCATAATGAAATCCTAAACCTGTGGCAGAAGAAAGGCCAAGCTCAAAGGGGAACTGGATGTTTAGTGGATGTAAATGCAATCAGCTCCAGGAATGCAAATGCACCTCCCCCTCCATATGTACCAAAGGGAGCAGTTACCGTCAAAAGTGAAATAAGAAAAATAAGAAAAAATACACATATGGCTAACTTGTACCCTGTTTTATCTCCTTATTGTTAGGAGTTGCTAGGATAGCACGACAGAAATATAATTGCTGGAGGCACAGACGGACAGAGGCAGGCTGGATGGAACTCACTGCTTTACTCAGGAACAGGTACAGGATGCATACAGAAACGAAATCAAAAGCAAGATAACTGACTCAGGAACTCAGGATACATGGACTCAGGATACAAGGATTCAGGATACAAGGATTCAGGATACAAGGATTCAGGATAATGGCAAAAGAAGCTCTTAGCAAACAAACATGAAGCTCACAAACCAAAAGCTATCAAAGGCCCTGAGCTCAGGGCCAATGCCTCTTTTAAAGCAGCTCAGACCAATAGCTGCAGCACATGGAGACAGGCCCACAATTACTCACATGTGCTGCAGCTGGGTATAGCACTCCGAGAACAGCCCAGCTGATTACACCAGCTGGTACTGTCCTCAGAAACACAACCCTGCATGCAGGGCCAAACAGCAGCACCTCTGGCCACACAGAGGTACTGCAGAATGCAAAAACCAGCAGCAGCACCTCTGAGTAACCAGAGGCACCGCACACAGACCAAAATGGCAATGCTGCCATAACATAATGCCCCTCTTGAGAAGGCGGATTCCAGACGCCTTAGGAAAGTTCATGACGATGCCTCTTTTAATGATTTTGTTCAGTTCCCAAAAATTTTTTTCCGGAATGACGGCCACCGTGACGGCTCTCCAGAGAGACGGGATCTCATGCCCGTAGGCAAGAGCAGAAAGAACTCCTCCTGGGTCAACGATGCAAGGACCCCCTTCTGGGGCTGGATCATCACAGACCTCTGGCACTTCGGATGGACCCTCACGGACCTCTGGCACTTCGGATGGACCCTCACTGACCTCTGGCACTTCGGATGGACCCTCACGGACCTCTGGCACTTCGGAAGGACCCTCACGGACCTCTGGCATGGCAAGTGATAGTGTACTAAAAGAAAGGACATTGCGACTGACAGCCGACACGGCGGCTCTCAATTTATGCTCCATAACATGGGCATTAACGGACTCAGGCCCGGAGGCCACGGAGGCAACAGACTCAGGCCCGGAGGCCACGGAGGCAACAGACTCAGGCCCGGAGGCCACGGAGGCAACAGACTCAGGCCCGGAGGCCACGGAGGCAACAGACTCAGGCCCGGAGGCTACGGAGGCAACAGACTCAGGCCCAGAGGCCACGGAGGCAACAGACTCAGGCCCGGAGGCCACGGAGGCAACAGACTCAGGCCCGGAGGCCACGGAGGCAACAGACTCAGGCCCGGAGGCCACGGAGGCAACAGCGTCCTCCTCCTGCGGCTGGACAGAACCCCCTCCTGGGGCTGGACAGACGGAACCCCCTCCTGCGGCTAGACAGACGGAACCCTCTTCTGGGGCTAGACAGACGGAACCCCCTCCTGGGGCTAGACAGACGGAACCCTGTACCCTGTTTTATCTCCTTATTGTTAGGAGTTGCTAGGACAGCACGACAGAAATATAATTGCTGGAGGCACAGACAGACAGAGGCAGGCTGGATGGAACTCACTGCTTTACTCAGGAACAGGTACAGGATGCATACAGAAACGAAATCAAAAGCAAGATAACTGACTCAGGAACTCAGGATACATGGACTCAGGATACATGGACTCAGGATACAAGGATTCAGGATACAAGGATTCAGGATACAAGGATTCAGGATAATGGCAAAAGAAGCTCTTAGCAAACAAACATGAAGCTCACAAACCAAAAGCTATCAAAGGCCCTGAGCTCAGGGCCAATGCCTCTTTTAAAGCAGCTCAGACCAATAGCTGCAGCACATGGAGACAGGCCCACAATTACTCACATGTGCTGCAGCTGGGTATAGCACTCCGAGAACAGCCCAGCTGATTACACCAGCTGGGACTGTCCTCAGAAAGCACAACCCTGCATGCAGGGCCAAACAGCAGCACCTCTGGCCACACAGAGGTACTGCAGGATGCAAAAACCAGCAGCAGCACCTCTGAGTAACCAGAGGCACCGCACACAGACCAAAATGGCAATGCTGCCATAACACTTATAAGGAAGACACAGAGGAATATGAGATGTTCTTGACGTCAGCCATCTCTCATGCAATTAATATAAATGAAGTAAAGTCTGAGCCAGCAAGGACTGCTGCCGTGGCTTCAGCTCTAGCAGAGGAGACAGCTGATGTCAACAACACAATTAGAGACCCAGGTAAGAATGCACAACACAGTACAGAGACAATTGTCCCCATGTCAGTATCCAGCAATGTGGACATGGTACAAACTTACCCTCTACGCACACTGGAGGTTCCTTATGGTAAGGTGGACAGAGATGGGGTGATACCTACAAGGACCATAAAAATGTTAAATCCTTGGACACGGTTAGAATTGCGATCCATCATTTCAGATTTCCCTGATCCTAGAAAAGATTTGGCACTTTGCCAGAAATTTATAAAGGATCTGGGAAATTCTGATGAAGCCACCAATAAGGATTGAAGAATCCTGTTGAGGGCCTGTCTTCCTACTCACATAGACATCCAGAAATTAATTCAGGATAGTGGTTTGAAGGTTGATAAGGAAATAAATGATGAGACCAATCAGGAAAATATACGCCTAATAAACCTACAATTGGGTGTACATTTTGCTGCAGCGGTGGAATATAGCAAGATATTCACTATCAAACAAAAATATAGTGAATCTGCCAGCAAATATTTCAGCCGGGCTTTGCAGATGGTATCAAAACACACTGGTGTATCTGATCCTAAGGATAATTCACACTTGAGGGAAATGATAGTCTCTGTACTAGTGGAAGGTCTTAAGGAAAATCTGAAGATCAGGGTGCAGACCTCTTTCCCAAATTGGAGAGGTATGACAGTAGATGCTCTAAGGGAATCTGCTGTCAACATGACAAGAACATCAAGAAAAACTGAGAAATACAAACAGAAAGATGAATGACTGTTAGCATTCAAGCTTTTAGTAATGCCCCAACCAAGGTCACACAACACACAATGACCAGGGATGCAGGTAGTAAGCCAATGGTGTGCTTCAACTGCAATAGAGAGGGACACTTATCAAGAAACTGCAGATCAGGACATCCCAGGAGAAGCAACACACATAGAAGGGACTGGGAGCCACAGCAAGGGGAGACACTTAGGTACCTATCGCCAAAACAATGGGACGAGATAGACAGGTCATGCAACATGCCCGCACCCCATTTATTGGCTGATTCAGTCTTAAGGGCAACACAGATGCACCAATAGGAAGCAGGTCATACCT
This sequence comes from Crinia signifera, assembly GCF_055691185.1. Classification (NCBI taxonomy): domain Eukaryota; kingdom Metazoa; phylum Chordata; class Amphibia; order Anura; family Myobatrachidae; genus Crinia; species Crinia signifera. The sequence goes on from NC_139228.1 coordinate 69,649,876, forward strand.
GTATCCTACAACCTGTTAGACTGACTCAACACCTCAAGGAAGAGCCTCAGGTGTGTGTAAGTGTAGCGGGTGTGAAACAAACCTTTTTGGTGGATACAGGGGCGGCCAGGTGTGGTGTAAGGACACAATTTAACTGTTTATTCCTACCTCATGTGCCCTCCAAGGAACAAAGGGTGGGGGTTGAAGGGAATGTTGCTGAAAAAGTTAAGGCAGAGTTTGGCAAAAGTAAGGACAAACATGATTGCATGACCTACTTGAATCAGACCTTTACAGCACGTCCTGACATAAGCGACAGCCCATTAGGTGAGGTAGACATAACCTTGGTCACCGATGGCAGCTGTCATAGACATACGGAAACGGGAAAGTAGCTGAACTGGTGGCACTGACCAGGGCATGTGAACTGGCAAAAGGGAGATCAGTCAACATATATAACATATATATTGACTCTAGATATGCTTTTGGAGTATTGCATGATTTCGGGGCCCTATGGCACCTCAGAAATTTCATGACGGCAGCTGGCACACCAGTAGCGCATGCGTCATACATTAGAAGACTTCTGGTGGCTATCCAGCTGCCAGACAGAGTGGCTGTTATCAAATGCAAGGCCCATACATCAGATAAGGATCCGGTGTCGATTGGTAACAGCCGCGCTGATGAGGCAGCGAAAAGGGCCGCATGCCCTGAAAATATTTCTTCTTCCCCTATGAATCTTTGTACACTTAACATGGTTTCTACATCAAAACTCATAGACATGCAGAATTTGTGTACCTCACAGGAAAGGGCAGTATGGAAGTCGAAGGGATGTGGTCAAGAGTCCACCGGACTCTGGAGAGATGGACATGGAAAACCAGTGGCCCCCAGGGCATACCTTCCTAGCTTGGCCAAGGCGGCTCATGGGCTGACACATCTCAGCAAGGAAGGTATGTGCAAATTGGTGAAAGCCTAATGGTGTGCACCAGAGTTCGCTTCTCAAGCAGGTAGAGTGGCAATGTCATGCCTCACGGGAAGAACATTGGGAAAACCGTTCCAACAGAGCCATCCCACATCCCTCCTACAGAAGGCCCTTTTCAGGTAATACAAATCGACTTCATACAGTTACCACCCTGTAGAAATTTAAAGTATGTACTGGTATGTGTTGACATGTTTTCCAATTGGGTGGAGGCTTTTCCTGCTGCCTCCAACACTGCTACCTTCACAGCAAAGAAAATATTTATTTGTTTGTAGATATGGTATCCTAAATGTTATCAAGAGTGACAGAGGCACTCCTTTTACAACAGAAGTCTTCCAAATCATGTGTAAACTCCTCGGAAGTAATAGTAAAGTTCATACTCCTTAGCAACCCCAAGCGAGCGCCAAAGTTGAGAGAATGAATGGTACTATTAAGAATAATCTGGGTAAAGTTATGGCTGACACAGGGTTACTATGGCCAGAGGCACTGCCTATTGTGCTGTATAGTATAAGAACCACTCCCAGAGCTCCGCTTAACTTGTACCCCTTTGAAATATTGTTTGGCCGGCAGCCACACATCATGATAGACTCACAGGATGATCTAAAATGTAACAATGAACTGACTGTGCAATACATACTAAAGATGAACAGACAGCTGAGAATACAGCAAAAAGAATTGAACTTGTTGACACCTGACATGCCAGGAGATTTTGTTATGATCCAAAACTTTTTACGCTCAGGTTGTTTGATAGACCATTGGGAAGGACCATACCAGGTCTTGTTGACCAGCACTACATCTATAAAAGTCGCAGAGAGAGAGACTTGGGTACATTCGTCCCACTGCAATAAAGCCAGAAACCTGGAAATTCCTTGTGTTGAGAGCGAAAGAGAGGAAAAAATCGCTAGAGGCATTGTTCCGGGAGGATTGAAAAGCAGCCAAGGTCAAGCAACCTGTACAAGTTACAAAAAGGACAGTGTAACAAAGACCCCCTGGTAAAAAGGTTGGAAGGACTACAATCAACACGTTCTTGGTTCTATTTTTGTTTTTTGCTTTTTCCACCCAAGGACATTCTGTGGCTGCCAAATCTTACAGAAAATGGAGCGGAGTTCTGGAAGTGTGATGAGTGACCCAGATTGGGTTGTGGTAGAATCCCTTAGTAAGCCTGATACATTGCCCAGATGGTGAGAGGTATAAGGAACATGTAGTAAATGGGTGATGTGATGAGTTGTCGTCTGGTGAATACTGTGTTTGTAGATATTGCCAACTGAAAATGGAGGAGGAATGCATCCAGAGATGTCAGTCAATGGGTAAGACTATAACGAGCTGACATCCTTTGACTGATTACCACTTATTAGTGGGTAAGGTCTTAAACCAAAATGCTGGGTGTGTTTACAAGTACTACATAAATAGAGTAATGTAGACCTAGTCCGATATCCACTAAAGCTATCGGAGGTAAGTGCTTTAAATAAGGGGAGGCCATTGGATAAGAAATACTTGTATACCAGTTCCCCAAGCCTTAGGTTACACCAATACCAGGTGGATAGATCCCTGGTCTGCTTGAACTTCTCCAGTTCCATACAGATTAGAACTTGGGAAGTGACATGGTTTAATCAGATGATAACTTACTCACAACATCCAGATGGAGAGCCCATTGATAAAGAATTGTTATTAAAAATCTGTACCAGTGGAAGACACTATAAATATTTACACTGTAAAAAGAGAAAAGGTTATGGCTGGCAGAGAATCGGCAGGCTATTGTACCAAGACCTTGCAGCCAGAAACCTGTGAGGAACAGATCAGGGGGGAAGGGACTGGAATGTTTTTATGGTTATTGTGTGATAAGATTATGAAATATTCAGTCCCTTATTTTCTCCCTGATGACGTTTACTACATTTGTGGTAGACGGGCATACAAATGGCTCTCCATGAACTACGTCGGAATATGTTACTTGGGCAGAGTGATACACAAAGTGATTACCCTCACCCATGATGAAATGGTAAATATACACCACGGTATACCTTACACTCATACACATTATGACCAAATCCACAAAAGGGATTTGACAATCAGAAAGGAACTCATAGCCTCAGAATTGATACATGAACCTTTTGGGATTCAGACTCTCATTGCTTAAGACATTGCTCAAACCGCCAGAGGAGTCATAAACTTTAAGTATATTTAAGCACTAGCAGGCTTGATAGACAACATTTCAGAGATTTATGATGACACTTTCAGATACACCGGAAAAGAGTTGCAAGCTTACAAGAGAGAGTTAGTATTATTATTATTATAATTTTATTTATAAGGCGCCACAAGTGTTTCGCAGCGCCGTACAAAGGAACAATACAGGGAGACAAAGCTTGGCATAACATTAAATAAATAACAATAGTACAACATCGGATGGTATTAAACTATCTGACTGCCATGACAGGAGGATATTGTGTCACCCTCTCTACTCAGTGTGGGGTAAAGTGTTGTACATATATTACAAACAACACTGACGACACAGAGGAAATCATCGATTACCGGATGGATGAGATTCTTCAACTTAAATGGGAGTTCAGGAGGGAACACAATATCAGCCTGGTCGAAATAGGTGACAAGGTCAGCGAATGGACTTCCTGGTTGAACCCAATGCATTGGTTCTCTGGACTAGGAGAATGGGCTCAAGGAATCATAGCCAGTTTAGGAAAGCTGCTTCTCTGTGTTTGTGGTGCCATCATAATTTTCATATTGTTGTTTAAGTGTGTTAAAATGGTGACCCGGGGAAAAAACAAAACATACTGAATCATGAGTGGAAGAATGAGAGACACCAAGGAAGATGAGGGTTTGGTATATGACCCTATGATCGAAGCCACCATCCACTGAGGGATACCATATCTGAAAATGTAAATAAAATGTAACATCCCTGTTTTTATTTTGGTCCCAAAAATCTGTATATGGCTGCCCCTCGTCACCAATGAATGAATTGTTAGGTAAATGTGGTCCCCATTTATCCATAATCTAGGACTGGACATAGCGCACAACGGTTTATTCCCCTTTTATGTATAAATTCATGTAACTCAAATGATTTTATTAGGGTTGTGAATTTCTTTTGTGTTTTTAGGAAAGTTTGAAATGTGACTTTTTTTACTGTCAAAGGGTGGCCTGTCGAAATCGAGTTGCATACACTCCACAATAGAATGGTATGGCTGCCATCTTGGTTCGCAGAGTTAGGCAAATGAAGTATAGGAACCAGGTTTTATAATAAGGCAAACCCCGTGTGCAGCCATACTGATACACATAAATTCAAATCCCAGACTCACAAATAATAAAATATAGATAATCTGGTTTTAATTGGCCGCACATAGTTTAAACTATTAAAACACGATCTTTCCCGTACATATTTTGCGTCTATATGTTCCGTCTCTCATGCGCAGTGCCCCGGTCCTTGTCAAAAGTATGCAACTCATAACAGCCGAAAGTTATGCCGAAAGCTGGGTGATCACAAATATTCACTATAGCGTGTATTTTACCCTAAACAGCAGCCTTATTTAAAAAAAAATTAGGGTCCCCAGGGACACGCTCTTCTGACCCTGACATGAGCTGGCAATGGAGGCCGGGGGGAGGAAGATGGCGACTTGCTGGAGAGCCCGGCACCAATGTATGGGTGGCCCATCAATGCTGGTAAAAGGAGATCTGCCTCCTCTTCCCACCTTGCCCATCCTCTCTCACCCTTTCTCGCTCACTTGCAATCACCTCACACCCTCTAGCCCACTGTCACCTTAATCCATTTCACCTTGCCGCTCATCACCTCACTCCCTCATTACCTTACTACATCACCTCCTGTCTATTCCAAATTATTAGCAGAGAAAGACATTTTCTAGTTGTCAGTGTATATTCGCTACTACAGCCGCTAATCGCAGCAAACCTTCGTGTAAACGCAACGAATATAGCAGACACTTATCAGGCACAAAACAGAGTATTATCTACAACACAAAAATGAAACCTCTTTCAGAGAAGGAATGCAACACCAATACTTGGTTTCTAATGCTGTGGTCCAAAGCAGTAGCACAGCTTTTACTTAGGGAAAAGCAATATACAGTCAAGTACAAAGAAATAGATACAACCAATATACATATGTGTTATGCAAGTGCTCCTGCATCCAGGCCTCCAAGGAAGGGGGCGGGACATATCAAGTACACTGGGGATCATTGGTCGCCTCGAATGGGGGGCGATGCCTGAGTCTTGAGATGTGATTACAATTGTTTACTTCTGGGTTCTCCGCCCCAAGACTAGTCAAATCCACCACATTATCATACAATAATATACATGAATCTGATATTGTTAATAACTTGTTGCTGCAATAAGTGACAATATCCTCACAACCACCAGATTACTGCTTATAAACTAATGAACATTTTAATCCCAAGAATGATGTTCTAATGCTGTCACACACTCTCTCCCTGATACTGAATCTTTCTCTTGTCACTTTCTCTCTAATTCCCTTTTTTTACATGAAGCCTTCTCTCTCCCTGCTCTTTTTATCATTCTTTTTCCCTTACACTGATGTAATCTCCAAGTGCCAGCATTGAAGACACTGCACCCGTTTGCAGTGGGATCTGGGCTGACTTGGGTTGGCACAGCAGTGTAAATGCTGTGAGTCCTGGATTGAAAGTGTTTGGATTTTGTTGTAAAAGGAGTTTAATTAAAATAATATACTGACTTTTGTACTCCTAAAACAATATTCAAACTGTTCTTGGTCATGTTTTGTTATCTTCTGTCCTGTGTGAACTATAAATTATCGACTAGACAATTTTCCTTTATTTTTATTTGCTGAAAATGGACATTGGGTATAAACTGAACCCTTCTGCACCGTTAATCTTTATTACTATTTGCTCTTTCTCTATTTTTTAACATATTCTAACTTGTTACCCAGCAAAATGCATCCGGTGTTACCCCAAGTGCCTTCTGGAATTTTCTCTCTCCATTGGACTTCATCTCAAACCTAATACAGTGGTGTATAACACACCTAGCCCAGACCTCTGGACCAACAACGGGTATTACAACTGCAAGGATCAATCTCAACTCCATGGACATACAGATAACATACAAAACATATACATATACAATTGGATACATATTCATAAAATAATGAATGAGTTGATCATTTAGAATATGAAATATTTAAAATGATCACCTCATTCAACCATTCAAGTCCAATATGTTACAAAACTGATACTATTTTATGTGTGTATCCAATTTTTTATGTATGTGTATTTAATAAAGTATTTAGCAGCATAATAATTCCTATTTATGTGCAACTCTTGTAGTGAACCCCTGATGACGCCTCGTTAGAGGCTAAACGCGTTAATTCAGCTTGTTCACATCAGTTGTGCACTGAAAAATCTTCATTGAATTCTACTTATTGAAAAAAAAAAGGTTTTATTAAAAATTATTATATGGACTTCATTTGTATACATCATTTGAAATAACAGTTAAAAGAGGGTTGAAAAGACCAATTGGGAGATCACATAACCGCACAAGGTGCCATCCCACCACTGACAGATGTCTGATTAAAACCTCTCGTATTTCCACCATTTTTATTTTTAAAATATATCTGTGAAGTGACCCATTTACAACTTTTAAGTAATTTATTGTGCGACCTAAACCAATCTGTTACACATTTCCTTCAATATGAGCCTCCTCAGCTTCTCTGTCCCATAGTGCCTTCTTTATCTGTCCCCCATTCTGAATCCTTGTGCCTCTAAAATCCCCTAAGGACAAGTCTGACCTGATGTCCCCGGCAGCTCCCCCGGAAGCTCACATACAATATGGCACTTGCCATTTTTCACGTGATCAATTGCCTCAATTTATGGGAGCTGCAGGCAGAGTTTTTTGTTTCATTTAATTCACCTGTCCGGTTCCTGGCATCCCCCTGCCCAACTCTCATGGCCCCACCCCGCATCAGGTGCTATACATTGTGGGTGCTAAGAAGCACCCTCGATGTGCCGCTGATGGCTGCACATAACCTTTCTTAGGTGCAGCACATATGATCTCTGATCCGGTCCGGTTCCTGGCATCCCCCTGCCCAACTCTCATGGTCCCACCCCGCATCGGATGCTATACATCGTGGGTGCTAAGAAGCACCCTTGATGTGCCGCTGATGGCTGCACATAACCTTTCTTAGGTGCAGCACATATGATCTCTGATCTGATGCGCACAAGACCACATATCTGATCGGATGTCATTCACATTAGATTTCGGCCGATTTCAACCAATTTCTCTGCCTGATCCACCAGTCGGGTGAAATCAGGCCCAAATCACATAGGGTATGAGAGCCTTAACTGTGCACTGTTTTGACTATCAGTTCCTCTTCTGCCTCTCAGAGCCTTTGTCTGTGCCCCTTTTAAAAGTGCCAATATGTGTGTCATCTCTGTCAGTTTTCCTTTCCTTTTCCTCTCCTCCTGTTATTCGTACTATCCTGTTTTTATTTCACTCCCCCTTTTCTAGCCTCCATGTCCCATCCCCCCCCCCCCCCCCCGCTTACCTGTTTCAGTAGCACCCACTGCTTGTTCCATTCTCTGACCTGTGGTGCTTCAGTCAGCGCATCCCAATTGCCCACTATTCAGTGTCCCATTGGTCCTCCATGAGTATAGCTGATTTAGCCTACTTTTTGTAAAATCGGCTAGAATCCAGTGGCCTAAAGGACCTGGTTCTTTGCACCAGATGCTTGTAAAATGTTGTGTCCCTTTGCCCCACTAGGATAAAGCCTACTTTTATAAAATGAACTATAATCAAGTTGCCTAAAGGACCTGGTCTTTTACACCAGATGCTCATAAAATATCAGGTCCCTTTGCCCACTAGGATTTAGCCGACTTATATAAAAAGGGTCTAAAGGACCTGGTTCTTTACACCAGATGTGTGATGTTATCAGACCGCGTGCAGGTGTGTGACCGCTACCTGATACTCATGTTCCTGTCTTGGCATTGCCTGCTTCACTCACCTGCAATTCAGAAGGCGGAGGGACAGCAAGATCTCAGGAAGCCAATACCCCAAAACACAATCACACAATACTGTCACCACACGTGAGGACGGTGATAAAATGTTTTATTTTGCAGCTAAAAGAGTCATGGATCACCGCTAGAGGAAAGATTAAATAATGCAATAGCAGTAACAACAATTGTCAGTCAATAACAAAAGACTGTCCTTAGATCATGGGTTAATCCCTAGTAAAGCAGGTGGGACTAATGCAATGGTATGTAGGTCCCCCTGTGTTAGAATGGGGCATGCTTCAAGGAGTTTCGAGTGCTGGGGGTCTCAGAAAAGATAGTGTCTGATAGGGGAGGTGCCCCTGCGGTCTCTGTTATGACACAGTAGGCAGGGAACAACTGGCATGTGTGTGGGGTAGCCCAAAATACCTGCTCGTCTGCTGCTGATGCCGGCTCCTGCCAGTAGTCATGGGCAAGACGATTCATTGGAATGAGTTGAGCCGCACGGCTCAGCTCAGTGAAGTGTGTTGAGACAGTGACTTGGCTCTCGAGTCACTACTCATGTGGAATTGCAGGCACAGGGAGACAGTGCAGGGCTCACAGCACACTCAGGGACTTGCAGAGTCTCTGTCCCTCAGTGTGTGCTGTGTGCCGGCAGACAGGAAGTTAGTCAGTGGCTGGGCTCATGAGTAGTGTGGAATTGCAGCCACAGGGAGACAGTGCAGGGCTCACAGCACACTCAGGGACTTGCAGAGTCTCTGTCCCTCAGTGTGTGCTGTGTGCCGGCAGACAGGAAGTTAGTCAGTGGCTGGGCTCATGAGTAGTGTGGAATTGCAGGCAGAGAGACAGTGCAGGGCTCACAGCATAGACTTAACTTGAACTCAGCTGCTACTGCACTCTCGTTTCTCCTGCTAAGCCTGACGATTCAGAGAGGAGGGGCTGAGCTTATTATGCTATAATGCTGCTGCTGTCTCGGCTCTTGCCACAGTGACTAACTCGAATCATGTATTCAGCTTAATGGTTCGAGTCACTGAGTCGAGGCAGCGATTCACTAGCCATCTCTACCTGCCAGTCACGATTCTGTGCTGAGCTGGGCCTGCCAGGGGTGGCTGAGCTGCGTAGGTTTTCTGGCTCTCCCACTCGGCTGAGGCATCTCTGCTATACTGGCCTCAGGTGGATACGGCTCCGGGTCTCTGGGGTCACCGCCGCAGCCTTTGGTCTCTTCACTGGCTGCTGGCTGTCACTCACCGCCGGCCTCTGAAGCTGGAACCACACATCACACTCTCTGCACAGCTCTCTCTCTCTCCGTCAGTGCCGGACGCTCACTGTCAATCACCGCTGCGGGTCACCTTCTCTGCGCCTCTCCTGTCCCGGCAGCTCTGTGCGCCGTCCACTCTCCTTCACATTGCCCACCAGGAAGCCATGCCTGTCCGTCCTCTCCACAGCACGCTCTGCGCAGCAACTCTGCTTACAGAACTCTCTTTGCGCGCTCTGGACAGACACTCCTCTCTCTCTCCTTTGGTGCCCACAGCCAGCCAATCCCTGCAGGATTTGTGCTTTCCCGCTCTCCAAAGTTCAGGTTGCTCTCCAATGCACAGGTTGGTGCTGGGTCCTAAGTCCCACTGTGTTATAGCACACCCGTAGGAAAGCTGCTTAGGGTTGGTTGCCTAGCAACCCCCGGGGAATATGCACAGTGTCAGCACATTAAGTGTACAGGCAGCGCTGGCCACCAATGTTTAGTTAAAGCACAACAAAAAGTCAGGGTTGCCTACCCTCCCGGAATGGCCGGGAGGGTCCCGAAAATCGGGTCCCCCAAAAAGGTGGGCAAACCTCACGGTTTCTGGGGGACCACCGCTCCCCCCCTGATCGCGGCTAAAATTCCCCGCCGCACCATTTAAATAACCCGATATGTTTATCTGCGATGAGGGGGCGGGGGCTAAAGTGTAATTTTAGACCCGCCTCCTCCACGGAGATGTGCAAAACGGATTATTTTCAAGCATGGGGCTGGGCTTAATGACATCACATTCAAGCCCCGCCCCCACGAACTTCTGCTAAATGTCTCCTCTCCGGGCTTCTCCCGGAGAGTAGATTTAAAAAGTCGGCAACCCTGCAAAAAGTGTTACCCCAATTGCAGGGTACCACAGATGCTCCTAACATATCAGGTCCCTTTGCCCACTAGGATTTAGCCTACTTTTATAAAATGGCCTAAAGGACCTGGTTCTTTAATGCCCCTTTCAGACCGCACTTAAAAACCGGTATTTTGCCGATTTTTAACCGTTTTAAAATGGTAATCTGTGCGGTCTGAAAGGTGCACAACCACTTTACCGTTTTAAAAAAGCAGGTTTTTTAAAACGGTTAAAATGGAGGGTCCTACCCGTTTCAGACCCGGTATTTTGGCATCAAAATCAGGTCTTAAACGGTATTTGTGACCCAGCGCAGTGAATATTTAATGAGTGCTCATTAAATATTCACTGTGCTTCACCCTATGAACCTTCAAACCTGTTTAAAAAAACTGTCTTTCGTATGGGGGCAGCCATTTTCCGAAAGACACTTTTTTTACAAGTGCAATGCATCCGTCCATACTGCCAGGATCCTCAACGTGTCGCATTGCAGGAGGTACCGGATCCACGGGGGGGGGTCCTTAAACACATTGGGGGGGGTTCCTTAAACACATTGGGGGGGGCGGGTTGTGTGTGTGTGTTAACCCGCAGGGGGGGGGGGGGGCGGTTGTGTGTGTTAACTGGGGGGGTTGTGTGTGTGGGGAGGGGGGGGCGCGCGCTGAGGACCGCACCCCTGGCTTTGACCCTGTATTTGGAAAGCTTCCAAAAACGGGTCTGCCAGTGTAAAAAAAACGCCACTTAAACGGTAATATACCGTTTAAGAGATGCGGTGTGAAAGGGGTTTTACCTGGCAGACCTGTTTTTGGAAAGTTTTCAAATACAGGATCAAAGCCAGTTATGCGGTCTGAAAGCAGCATAAGTGAGTCTTCTGGCCCACTATGATATAGCCTGCCCTATTTGTATTGAGTCGAGTGGGCTAAATCACAGTGCCTGGTGGGACAAGGTCCTTTAGCCCACTAGAAAATACAGTAGATTCAACCCTTCCTTCTGCCCAGCTACACGAGACGTGTGACGTACCTGACAGGACACGACCCCCCTGCTGCGTCGTACAGTGGTAGCGCCAAGCAGCGCAGTCGTAGTGAGCGCGGCTGGGCCGGACTGTACCATCTCACTGCGGAGAGGGGGGTGACGTGAGTGACGGATGACCAGCCTCGCAGTGCTCGGCGCCAGTGATTCCCCCCGCGCCCGTCGCCAGTGGTAGATGCCGCAGCGCAGTGCTCCCAGGCCACGCCCCCCACCGTCACTCTGCTGTGTGTTTCCCGGGGCCCGGAGCGGACACTCGGCCGCTGGTGGTGGCGCCACTCGCCGCCGCTGCTCCCCGGTCTCCCCCATGGCCCTGTGCGGGGACGTCGGTGCCTCGTCCCTCCCCAGCGAGCTGATCGTGCACATCTTCTCCTTTCTTCCTCCTCCGGACCGGCTGCGGGCCTCGGCCGCCTGCTCGCACTGGCGGGAGTGCCTCTTCTACCCGGCGCTGTGGCCGGAGCTGCGGCTGAGCCTGCGGGTGTCCCTGGCCGAGCGGCCGCGCCTGGAGTTTCTCATGCGGAAATGCGGCTGCTTCGTGCGGGAGCTGCGGGTGGAGTTCGCGGCGGAGAACTACGTGTCCGGCTCGGCCGAGCTCGGAGCGGCCTCCCCGTCCTGCTCAGCCCCAGTCCCGCAGGCAGGTGGCGGCGGTGGTGATGGGGACGCGCAGTCCTCGGCTCGGTGGCTGGAGGTGCTGAAGACCTACCTAGAGCTGGTTCTGTGCGTGCTGAGTAGCATCCGGAGCAACCGGTGAGTGACAGTTGGCAAGAGGCGCCGCAGCAGCCGCGCCCACCTCCCCTCTGTGCAGCTGTATCAGGGATCTGTACTCACCTACATGGGGAAGGGGCGCAGGGGTCTGCACTCACCTGAGGCGGAGGGGTGCACAGGGTTCTGCACTCACCTACAGGGGTCTGCACTCACCTACAGGGGTCTGCACGCACCTACAGGGGTCTGCACGCACCTACAGGGGTCTGCACGCACCTACAGGGGTCTGCACGCACCTACAGGGGTCTGCACGCACCTACAGGGGTCTGCACGCACCTACAGGGGCCTGCACGCACCTACAGGGGCCTGCACGCACCTACAGGGGCCTGCACGCACCTACAGGGGCAGGGAGGGTTTCACAGGTGTCTCACTAACAGGGGCAGGGAGGGGTACACAGGGGTGTGCACTCACCTACAGGGGCAGGGAGGGGTGCACAGGGGTCTGCACTCACCGACGGGGGCAGGGAGGGTTTCATAGGTGTCTCACCAACAGGGGCAGGGGGGTGCACAGGGGTCTGCACTCAGCTACGGAGGGGAGGGGTTACAGGGGTCTGCACTTAGCTACGGAGGGGAGGGGTTACAGGGGTCTGCACTTAGCTACGGAGGGGAGGGGTTACAGGGGTCTGCACTCGCCTGCATGGGGGAGGGGAGGGGTTACAGGGGTCTGCACTCGCCTGCATGGGGGAGGGGAGGGGTTACAGGGGTCTGCACTCGCCTGCATGGGGAAGGGGAGGGGTTACAGGGGTCTGCACTCGCCTGCATGGGGTAGGGGAGGGGTTACAGGGGTCTGCACTCGCCTGCATGGGGTAGGGGAGGGGTTACAGGGGTCTGCACTCGCCTGCATGGGGTAGGGGAGGGGTTACAGGGGTCTGCACTCGCCTGCATGGGGTAGGGGAGGGGTTACAGGGGTCTGCACTCACCTACAGAAGGGAGGGGTTACAGGGGTCTGCACTCACCTCCATGGGGTAGGGCAGTGGTTCCCAACCCTGGTCCTCAAGTACCCCCAACACGTTTTCTTCTGTACAGTGTAATGTATGGAGCTGACAGGCAGGGTTTTGTGCAGTCTTATTCCCTGCTGAGGAAGTGGGCGGACACACCAGACCCAGCGTAACACTTGGGGGGGGGGGGTCATAGGTTTATTTCTGCAGATTGTAGTGTTCATTCTAGCACTCGCCATTTTTGAAAACCCATGCAGTTCCTCTTCCCTGCCTGGGGTGTCGCTGTCTGCTTTGGTGTTTCTAGCACAGGTCTGGTTTGCATATCAGTGCTGATATACAGACCACACCATGCTAGAAGCACTACAGCAGACAGTGACACCCCAGGCAAGGAAGAGGAACTGCATGGGTTTTCAAAGATGGCGAGTGCTAGAATGAACACTAGATCCGAGTACTAACAGTCATCTAAAAACTTTTATTCCATAAAAAAGATGCATCATAGAAAAAACAAATTGTTACAAAAATAAATAAAACAAAGTGAAACTTTTATACGTGGTAAGAACACCTGCTAATAATTAGCAATATTCCCTTAATACTCAATAATATTTCCCATGTGCTGACCCTCACAATAGAGGATAGGTTTCCAATGTGTTGGTATAAAATCTACGTCCATACAGGTCAGTGCCTGCCTGCATGTATTTGTATAGATTTACCCTAGACCACAGGTTCTCAAACTCTGCCCTCGGGACCCCACACAGTGCATGGTTTGCAGGTCTCCTCACAGAATCACAAGTGAAATAATTAGCTCCAACTGTGACTCTTTTAAAAATGTCAGTCAGTAACGAGCAAAACTGTCAGGTGACCTGCAAAACAAGTACCATGTTGGGTCCCGAGGACCGAGTTGGGGATGCAGTTAAAATCCCGGCGGTCGGGATCCCGGCGTTCAGAATCCCGACCGCCGAAATCCTGACACATTCTCCCTCCGTGGGTGTCCACGACACCCCTGGAGGGAGAATAAATTAGTGTGCCGAGCATAGCGAGGCACCGGGCCCGCTGCGTCCCCCCCCTTGTCGGGATTTCGGCTGTCGGGATTCCGGCGTCTGGATTCTGAACGCCGGGATTCAGTACTGAATCCCCGAGTTGGATAACCACTGCCCTAGACAATACATTACCTAAGTACTGCTTCAGGGTTAATTGGATATCCCCAATGAGAATGTAAGCTCTCACGAGCAGGGACCTCTTACCTCATGTGCTGATCCTTTCTTACTTCAGCAGTCTTCCACTGCACCAAAGCACGCTTTTGCTGCCACCTTGATACTTATGTTGCAGCAATCGGTTGATGTTCTTATAATCATTTACCCTGTATTTGTCCTGTATTGTCTTCAACTGTAATGGGCCCCATACATCAGCAATCACAATTTATGGATTTTCAGATATAGGGATATTTTGGCCAGATAAATGGATTTTACAATCTATCTGATTACTTTGCCCACACATTACAGATTTATTTCAGTGATTGGCAGATTTTTCCATCTAAAGATTGCATCTTCATATCTGGAAATTGCCCAATCGATTGCTGTTCATAATGTAAATAGATGAAGAAGACGAATTGGGAATGCCCACACATATAAAAAAGATCTGCAGATAATACCAGATTATTAAACATGTTTAAAAACCTGATTAAGCAATCGATTGGTGATTTTGATTGGGATTGCCAAAAGGGGGAGCCCACACATCTAAAATTAATTTTGGCAATCATCTCCATATCTGAAAATTGTCACAATTAATTGCTGATGTATGGGGCCCTTAAGTTACTGTTTTCCAGTTTGATTATGTGTACTCTGTAATGGGGTGCTGCGGAACCCTTGTGGCGCCATATAAATAAAAGATGATGATGATGATACACTAGTAGGATTTTGAGGTTTTTTTTTTTCTTACACTGTTGACGTACCAGGCCAATAAATCGTATGAAAAGTGGCATCGTATATCATTTAGTTACGATTCCGATGCGTGGTTCCGTACGCTGTATCCAGAGATTGTCACTGCCGCAGCAAGGATATATCGTATCCCAGGGCTGTGAAAAGAAACGCATGGGGGATACTTCATATGTAAAATGAGCATACATGATGTATCGCATGCGATCCAGCTGCCGGCGCAAGTTAGCATACAATACCCGGCCTTAAGTGAGTCGATAGGGACAAAGTTGCTTGTGCTTCTTACATGGGGCTATTTGGTAAGAGATGTAGTAAAGTAGCATCATTTGCCTGTCTTGTAAACCCCAGCCAAGTCATCTGTGCATGCAGTTCAATCTGTTTATATTGTCAGCGACTGCGTGGACAGGAGGGAACCTGGTGACATCACTGACCGATCTCTTAGTGTGGATGCCCAATCTCGTTTGGCCAGCAGCATCACCGATACAATAAATTATATAGACGTTGCTGCTCATCCGGTTGTGTAAGAAGTGCTCGGCGCTGATTTCGGAAACCGCCGTGATTTTGGATGCTGTACTAATTTTTAGTGTTTTAGTCAGTCTTCTCATATACCGTATTCCAGTCAGAATATGCCTCCTCTGTCATTTAATGACTTTGTTCCTTTACAAAGCTTTCCCCCTTAAGTATACCACATGCAAACTAAGTTTACTTCTTTTCACATCTCGGTCTTCAAAATGTGGTCCTTTTCGGGACCAATAGTTACTAAAGCGCTACCACAGACTATGTTTCAGCAAGCCGTGCCACCCAACAAAAAAAAAATGATGCAGCCTGAGTGGCAGTGGCGCAGTTGCAAAAAATCCGTGACTGCAGTAGAGGAGACTTCTGCGGAAGTGCAAACATGCATGGCAAGAGAGACAAGCAGCCGATCTAGTGAGAATAACTCAATGCAAGTCTAGCTCAGCAATCTGCTGATGCTGCAGGACATGGAGCCTCGAGGGTCATGGAGTCCGCAGCTGCAATATAAACACATCAGTCAGCTCAAGGAACATGCAGATAATGCATTGCTCAAAATAAAATAATGGCACTTTAAACCTGCTGTATTTCACTATGATGCAATTATCTAGTATGAGACATAAGATAAATATTGAGAACGTGCTAAAAGCCCATACACTATGCGATTTCGGCCCGATTTCACCAGGTTTGGGTGGATTGGGCCATGAAATCGTGCAGACCTCCCATCTGACCCTGCGCATCGAGTCAGGAGGTCAGACGGGCTGCACATAAGATTTGGTAAATCTTATGTGCAGCCTGGAAGCGGGAAGGGGACGCGGCAGAAGGGGGGGTGCTGTGCACAGAGACCCTGGCAGGGGACGCAGTGAGCGCACTGAGCCATGAGTGGACCAGAGAGCCGGGATGGGTAGCGTAGGGGAAGCTGGCGCACATAGAAAAAAATCATTGGTGCCCTGTCTATCTGGGTTTCGATTTGTGCTGTCCCAGGAGCGGGCATCGGGATCGCAAGGTAAAAAAACTGTGCAATCTGCATGCAGCTTTGACTATATAGCTGGATTGTACCGTGTGTACACACAGTCTGTGAATATTCTCGCTACATTTGGAGTTATTACTGGTAACATTGTCTCCTATGAATAATCTTGTACTGTGCACTTTCCCTGACTCCTGCATTAATCCGCCTAGGCCTGCATTTTTTATCTGAAGCATGAGTTTTTCTCATGGCATTAATGGTGTATACGTATTTGATTCTGTTCATCTCCATCTTGCATTTCTTTTCTAGGAACCTTCAGAAGCTAAGTCTGTTTGGCGACATCAGTATTTTGCAACAGAATGGCACCATTACAAGCGCTTACCTAAATAAAGTGGATCCGGGTGGTAAAAAGATCCACCAGTAAGTAGAGTATTGTGGAAAGGGTCACGTGATCGGGTTTTTACCATGCACCGGCTGTTGCTTAGTGATATTATTGTGCTTCTGTAGTGATCCTATGTAAATGCTGATGCTTCTGTGCCGGTAACTACCAGCATTCTTAAGGTGCCCATACACGTTCCGATGCGGGCGTGCGTTTTGAGCTTAAATAGCACGCATCGCATTGCAAGCCTTGTGCATGCAATGCGATGAAAAGCAAGTACAAAAAGTATGTGCAGCACATACTTTTTGTACTGTGCGATGCGGGAGTGCGCACCTCAAAGCACAGATCGCGCCGCCAGCATCGGGACGTGTATGGGCACCATTACTGCTGCATTCAGCTTAAAATTGCCTTCTTTCTCCTTACTCTTCTGAATGATCTTCATTCAACATAACTGCGGTACATGTGTGATGCAAATAAACTGATCTATGTAAGAGGGCAAATGATTTTAATATGTATGTTATAAAATTTCACACCCTCACTTACCCACTTTATATGTAAACACTTATAGCCAATGATGCGGCATCAGCTAATTAAAGGAATTCAGATGTGGTGGTTAATTTAATAGCCTCTGACTAGTGTGTGCCTTTAATTTTAAAGCAGCAATCATTTGCAAGCACAGGATTGCTAATTTAAAAATACGGATGGACCCACTGGAATTCCTGCACAGCCTGCATCTAGCAGGCTATTGCATAAGCCCTGTGGTCAAGAGGTTCAGTTGTTTAGACCAGTGATTCTCAAACTCTCTCACAACACATGTCATATTTCCCAGGCCACCTTTTGAGCCAGTGTTTCTAGAGGTCGAGTGGCTGTAACTTTTTTACAAGATCAAAAATCTGGTTGAAATCCCTCCCCAAAAATGTGATGTTTTAACAGTGAAGGGGGAACAATCCCGTATTGCAATGCCCTATGACAGTGGTTCTCAAACTCCCCACCCGGGTCACCCGACAGGTGCACTCATTACTGACATTTTAAAAGATCCACAGGTGGAGCTAATTATTTCTCTTGATTCTGTGAGGAGACCTGCAAAACATGCACTGTGTGGGGTCCTGAGGACCGACTTTCAGAACCTGTGCCCTAGGAAGATGTTGGAGAGCTGCTATGGGTGTGATTTTCGGGCAGCCACACATTATATATAGAATTCTCATCTCCACAGTTATGAAATTGTATTACAATGGTCTACTTCTGTTCCCGCAGGATCCAGCAGCTCTTCGAGGAGATCCTGGGGAACAGCAGGCAGATGAAATGGCTCTCCTGTGGATTTATGCTGGAGATCGTCACTCCAACCTCTTTAGCGTCTTTGTCTAATCCAGTTGCCAACACCATAGAACATCTCAGCTTACTGGATAACCACACTCCCGCCAATACCACCCTGATCTCCGCCATCGAATTGGAGCGGTTTGTCAATCTGCGCTCGCTGGCTCTGGACTTCTGCGACTTCACGGCAGAAATGACTAGAGTGTTGGCCAACAACAACCACGTGCCTTTGCATAGACTGTCTCTCCTGGTCCACAACACTTCCCTTAAGAGCAAAACCCTGGACAAGATGCCAGAGGACAAAGACTGGAAGGCTCTAACCCGGAACAGCACCAACCTTCGGGTCTACATGATGGCATTTGATGTGAAGAGTGATGACATGTTAAGAATTCTCAAACCAAGCATACCGCTTGAGAGGATCCACTTTGACAGCTATATCACGTGTGTGTCTGGGGCGGTGGTTGACCTCATATCCAGGCAATACGACACATTCCTGACGCATTTCATCCTAATGAACGATGTGAACGACATGTCTAGGTTTCCAGATCTCAGTGACAATAGAAATGAAGACCCGCTGGTTCTCTTAGCCTGGAGGTGCATGCGGCTCTCCCTGCTGGCTATTCATGGTGAGAAAATCCTGCTTATACCTTCTGATTGGGGGGATATTTGCATTGTTTGAAACTTAAATATATTGACATGACCATGCCATCCCATAACTCTTACTTGGGGCCAATGTATTAAGCTGGGTGAAGCGATAAAGTGGAAGGTGATAACACAGCAGCCAATCAGCTCCCGTCATTTCTCAAACCCAGCCTGTAACATGACAGTTAAGAACTGATTGGCTGCTGCATTATCACCGTCAACTTTATCACTTCACCAGGCTGAATACATCTGCCCCACTGTCCTGTCTGAAAATCACAAGTTGCTGATTCTCCGCAGGTTTAATACTAGGACTTCAATATTTGGGTTCTGCTTTTAATATAATTAACCATTTAAAATGTTGGTTTTATGTGAAAGAAGCAAGCCTCCGCTTGTTGTAGAACTTGCCAAATGTCAGTAGTGTAAAATAAGCAATGTTACATACAATGTTGCTCATTTTGGCCCTTCTGAGTGATATCATTTTCAATATTGTCTAGTGTGTACGCTCAATATCGTTCTATTGAGGCTCCCACGGGTCACCCATCGTCTGTACATGCAGCTCAATCTTGGCTATATTGTCAATGACTGCGTGGGTGGGGGTGTGATGTCACTGAACAATATCATTAACAATCTAGTACATTGTCTGTGCAGTCTATCGTTTACTTGTATGTAACTCATGGAGCAAATCGTTTAGTGTGTATGGGGCTTATGGTGTGTACACACGCATCGATTTACATTCGATTTGCTTTCGATTTTCTCAATTCCACCCCCTTTCGATTTGGCCTCTGCTTTCCATTCAATTTCACATTCGATCTGAACTTTTGCTTTCGATTTGCATCCAAGGCACAGTGTACACATTCTATTTACTGGATCGAATTCGATATTTGCTTGCCTGCACAGTCTTTTTGTTTTCGATATAGAGAAAGTGGGAGCGCGCATCGAATCAAAAACCTGTCAAAATCGAAGCGTGTGTACACCCATTTAAGGTGGAAACACTATAACTACTCAAAGGTCCTTATTCTTTAACAGGCCACAGGTTTGTCCTTCTGGTTTTCTGGCTGCAGAAAACTAGAAAGTACGGTTCAGTTTGTCATGTTGGTTATGTTGACATATAGGTATTCAATTGTTTTTCACCAGTGTTTCCGCTTGCTATACCTGGGGGTGGTGAGCTGAAATGCGTGACTGCGTGGCTAAACCTGACAATAATGAGCATGATATGATCAAAAAAATAGTTGAATTGAATGTCTCCTTATGATCTCTCGTCTATTTTTAGACTAGAGATCGCGGGTGCAATATAACAATTAAATACTCTGTAGTGATCGCGAAAACCCCCCAAAATGATGGGTCCCTGGGACCCCTAACTTACAAAAATCAGGGTTCTACTTGACCTTTTCTGGGTCCCAGTTCTTCCCCAGCATGGCACATACAGAAGCCTTCTCCTCTCTTCCATATGGCATACACCCTGAGCCAAGGGCCAGCCTGAGCCTCTTTTTTTTTTTTTTTTTTTTGTTTGGTAAGCAAACATAGATTTGGGCACCCCAAAACTGTGGCTGTTTGGGGGGGGGGGGTGTAATTAATTGGCAATTTGCCCACTCACATAAAGCAAGATACACATATACTAGAAAAAGGCATAATGTCGGAATAGGGACACCTGTGCTGCACCAATCAGGATTGTAAAAGTAATGGCAGCAGGAACAGGAGGGATAGGGTTAGTGAAATCCCAGCAGAGTGGAGGAGGTGACAGTGACACACAAGAGAGCAGCACCGTGAGGTAGGAGAGGAGGAGGGAAGTCTGCAGCACGAGTCCTGCTAGCAATAAATAAATCCCCTTACATGAGACAGCCAAGCAGCCTGCTAAATGGACCACGCGCCCCTCTTACCTCTACTTCCTGCCCGGGTCTGCTCCGTTCTTACTGTCACACCTCCCTGGTCCTGGCCCCCAATGCTGGTTTCAGGTCCTCGTGCTCCGTCCTCACACCAGCCGCAGCACTGTTCCCCTGCTGAGCAGCTGCTTCTGGTGTTGGCTCCAGCCGTCTGTTGTTGAGGCATAGTGCGGGAGCCAGCTTACGCGGCTTCCGTGCACTGCTGCCTATGACTCTGCGGTGACAGGGACCCTTTCATTTTCGCGCCCAGCAAATGTATGAAGCGGCTGTAAGTCACGCTGTGTCTTCTCCACGGTCGCATCACAACTGAGGGGGAAACAGATCCCTCCGCCCTTGTCACACATATTAACACGGTGTGCACGCCGAAATTCATAAAAAATAAGTCCCTGGTGCTCCAAAGTGGGTAAAATACTCGCTATAGCGAGTATGTGCGAACCCTGCATTGTAACAGTGGAGAGTATTGCTGATCCTAATACTTAAAATATCTACATTCTTCCTCAACATTCAGACATGGGCGGGATGGAATACGGCACCAGTTTGGTGGGCCATGTGGGCTGCCAGGCGAACTAGGGCTTTTGTTTTTGTTTTGTTTTTTCTTTTAAAGGTCCGTACATTTATAAGTCATGGCTTTGCCTTGTAAATAATTGGCCCTTTAAAGAAACTTCGGAGTTCAGCTGGAAACCCGCACGTCCACTGGACTCGCACCGTATTACGTCCCACCCCATTTTGATGATCTGAATGTCAACATTATGAACCTACGCTAATGGAACAAAAATATTGCTGCCTGCTTGGGTTATGGTTGAACGCTTGATGGATGGATGTAGGTCTTTCCCACCTCCAATACTATGTTCTGGTGGGTTCCAAATTTGAGCTATCTTGATACTCAAGTATGACTCTCCCCTTTAAATTATGATTTTCATTGTCATTTTAATTATATGAATTGCTGTAACGGGACAAATGTGAGAGCCGGGACTAAATGTCGGAGGCTTGTAGTGTAAAATATGCCTGAAATGTTGGCAGGGGAGAAGCTGGTTATGGGAATGAAGCAGGAATGTGGGGAAGAGGACGTTCATTGTCTGATTCCAGGGTCTGCATCCTGCCTCACTTGCCACAGCGGCTGTATTGCACTAAGGGTAAGGTGTAGGTTTAGTCAGGTTATATACACACAGGGCTATTTTTGTGCAGGCTCCAGCAGGAACTGAGGCCCTCATTCTAGTTCACTCTTTCAGACAAAATATTTCTTAGATGGACAAAACCATGTGCGCTGCAGGTGAGGCAGGTGTAAAACCCCACCCAAATCTAATTATCCCTGCACAAGTAACACCTGCCTTACCTGTCCATCTAAGAAATATTTTGTCTGAAAGAGTGAACTAGAATAATGGCCTCAGTTCCTGCTGGAGCCTGCACAAAAATAAATATATATATATATATATATATATATATATATATATATATATATATATATATATATATATATATATATATATATATATATATATATATATATATATATATATATATATTCTCCGCTTTATGAAAAACCCCATTTAAAATACAACTCAGGTTTTGCTTTTGAAAAATGTGCTTTAAACCTTAGTAACGAGATCAGCAATTGTGATAAATCTCAGCTCCTTCATAAACCCCATACAAAGGGAAGGTTACAAGTTCTGGGGCTATGTTATGGGGTGTATATGGGTGGTTCCTACAGCCATGTACAGAGCGGTGTCAGATCTCTGTGCACTCATAATCCTGCACTGATGGTCAGTAAACTAGTGTCATTGTGTCTGACAGCACATTCTGAATGCACCCATATGATAAAGTGCTGCGTCTGACGGTCTTTGTATAGAACAGCTAGGACTGCACTTTACGGAAGGTGTACAATACTTTGTCGCACATTGAATAAGCCATTCTAGGTTTCTAGTCTGTTTTTTTTTTTTATTCGTTTGTGTTGGTCACCGGCTCTGTTTTCCTACCCAGATATCTCTCTGCTTTAAACTGTGTTCTCACTATCCTGCACTTTCTATAGAAAGTATATAAAGGATGTTGTCACAACTGATAGGTCTTTGGCAACCTAACATCATTTTCGCCCCCATGCAATCCACATTCGCTGCCTAGCTTATACATCTGCTCGCACACACGAAAAAAATCATTTGATGGTTGTTCACTATGGAATGACTTTTCCTCCGTACGTAATGAAAAAGGACTTGTCTTTCATTTTAAAAAGCTCCCAAAGATTTGGGGACGGGCGCTGATGTCGTGTGACGTCAACCCCTGAACAAGAAGGGGCCAGCACCGGCGTTTCGGTGGACCCACCCATAAAATGCCGGGTGCTTATCCCGGAACGCCCCTTGCCTTTCGAAAAGAGAGCGAGCGCCCCGGTGAAGGAAATGTTCGGCTGAGGCGCTCACCGTGGGGGTTTGAGCATTATCGCACATGCGCAGCTCCCCACCATCAGGGTCGGTGCTGAACTCGGACCTGTGCGCACATGTTTGAATCCGGCCCCTTAGCGTGAACACTATTTTATGGTTTTGGCGGATGCTTTCCGTATATACCAAGTTCAGGTCCTGGTTGTTTAATACCAAAGGTTTAAGACGTTCTTGTCCTGACGTTCTTATCCGTATTGTCCTGTTCTGCAAAATGTTAAAGGATTTGGTCATGTCTGCCCTTGTTGACTGTCGAAAAGCATCCTAAAATATTTTGGAGTCCTATGCATGCTCTTTAAAAAAAAAAAAAAAATTGCTCAAACATATTCATGTGCCACCGCCGTAACCAAGCTCTTTGTCTGCCGCCTACAGGTTACACTGTCTGGGCCCACAATCTCATAGCAATCGCTCGCCTTCGAGGGCCGGACCTGAAAGTGCTGGAGGTCACGGAGGAAAGCATAGACTTTGACCAAAGCGAGCTGGCCGATCAAGACGTGGACCCGGTCCACAACCTCATAGAGCAGGTATCCAACGGCTTGCTCCGGCCTTGGCGCGCCGTGATGGACATCGAGCTCCTCAGCGTGTTCACCGAGCCGGCTTGCCACTTTTACAGAGAGATGCAAAACTTCAGCGAAGGCATTTAGCTTTTTAATCCCGTAGAGGTTTCCTGTGGTTACATATGCAAATAGGGGTCCTATGTTTTCTCAGTAGAGTGAGTTAACCCTTTTGTGCTGTGTTTAATCAGTATTAGCTATATAAAATTGTATGTGTGTATCTACTTCTTGATCAAAAAAAAAAAAAGGAAAGTCAGGTATTTGGTTTAGAAAGCTGAAAGTGACGTCGTTCAGGGCTTTCGCGGTTAAAAGTGCCTCTCCACGGCAATCCGCCACTGGCGGTTCATGGTCAACCATAGGGAATGTCCCTTCTCTAATCAGAAGACGCTTCGACTACCTGCACCGGAGACACAGATGATGAACAAAAAGTACTTACTGGCTGTAGGAATCTACTGTGTGTCTTGTAATAAGTTGTAATGCCTCGCAGACCAACTTCTGCTCTATACATTTTTTTTTCTGTTCTTTTTAACCCTCTAGATAACGTTGGCCTTTGCTTCACTTAGATGAACTGCATTAATGGTTAGCAGGGCCTATGTATGAACCGGTGACTCAGAAAAGATGTTTACGAGAACGTACAAAGTTTTTTTTTTTTCTGTTTTTTTTCTTTCCCCAGGTTGCTAGATAATGTTGGTATTTAGTGCATTTTGTTTTATTTTTTTTCCACCAAGTATATGCATTTTGTACCCGCGACGCCTCCCCCAACCCCCCCCCCCCCCCCCCCTCCTCCACAGTGTGCATGGAGAGTGACGTACGTCTAATCCATTTCGTTTACTTTTTTCAATCGTTGTGTGGTAGTGGATATGTAATGCAAATCTTTAGACTCTCCGCTTACTTGGCAAAGGAAATGTTTAACCTATCTATGTAGAAAATGTATAACTGAAAAAAAAAAGTCATTATTCTTTGTAACAGTCACTTTTTATCCGCTGGTGTGATAAACGTTCAGTTCTACTTTTTTGTGGCAGTCCAAAACATTTCACTACCTTTTTTTTGTTTCGTAATATCGAAAGCGTTCAAGGGAGCTAATTACGTAGAACGTGTCTCTGCACACGTATTAGCGAGCTTTTATTCGTGAGATCCCTGACCACGAGTCACTGGATTTTTCTCTGTCAGCGCCTGTTTCAGCTGCCAAAGAATAGATAAAAACCTTAATGAAGTGCCCACATGCTGGCGGAAGGTCTGGCCGCTACCAAGGCCGGCCGAGAAAAACTGCTAGATTGTAATATAAATGGTCGGGTTTCGACCTGCGGTACGCAGCTGTGCTGTGGTTCAGTGTACAACTCCTCAGACTTCTCGACAAATAACACACCTGTTTCACTGTGACTTGCGAATGTAAAGTGGTAAGATGAGAAATATCGCTGGTATAAGCTGCTATATAATGCATGAAAAAAAACATTCCACGAAGTTTGTTTTAATATCTTGTTCTATCCGAGAGGCTTTAAAAGCCGGTTTAACTGTTTCAGGGCCATCGCGGTATGGACGTGGTCTCTGTGAGACTTCCATCTGACCCCAGTTTTAAGTGGTACGAATGTTGTGCATTTAATGATTATATATATAAAAAAAAAACATGGACAGTCTGCAATAACATATATGAAAACGAAACCAAGTGTACAGTTGGCCAATGAGGGGGGCCCAGCAGTGCTGAGACCTCGCTGCTTCCTTGTGTAAGCTTTGGAAATCAATTTATGTAACAGATGTCCGGATATGATTCTATTTATGGAAAAAAAGAAGTTTATATGTGTTTTACAAATGGTTTTACCATCTTATATTTAAAACGAGAAAAAAAAATACTTTGACAGGTGTGCACTGTCTTGTTACCAGTGAGCACATACCATACGGAAGATTTTATATGTACATCAGTATAGAGGGTCCACCGGCACAGTGTGTGAGGGGAAAATTAATGCCAGGTGTGGGGGATATTTTATCTTATAAGTGCGATCAGATTCAAAACAGGGGAATAACTTTGGGAACTCCTGACAGAAAATGAAGAAACCAGCAGAGTGTTAGAGATGACTGATGATGTTGTTTGGTTTATGTTAAATGTATATTCTTTTAATCAATTAATAAAGCATATAAAACAGTTTGCTGCATCTTTGTTTTTGTTCCTTTTTTGTAATTTTTTTTTTTTCTCTCGGTTGCTTACATATTTTTTAAACCTTTTTTTTTAACTAGTTCCAGTTGTCTAGATCTTGATCTTTTAAAAAGTCAGTGAACCTGCCACGTGGTCTGTAAAACATGAACTGTTGGGGGTCCTTGAGGACTGAGGTTCACAAGGTTCCCAGTGTGGCAGTGACCCTCCAATAATGTATCGGTAGGAGGTGGGCATTGTCCAGGTTCTAGCGGAAGCCAGGTTGAGCTTAGAGAGGTTCCCACATGCAGTCCTCAAGGCACCCAACTGTCCAGGTTTTAAGTATCTCCATCCAACAGGGGACTTAACGAGTTCCTTGTTTAGGGGTGGATGTATTAACGGTGGTAATCCCAGCGGGGACTTTCACAGAAAATATCTGGGCATTCCACTGGTAAGTAGATGTGCACCAGTGGTGCACCATCATTGGTCAGCTCCACCAGGTAAAGGTCCAGATCAACATTGGAGTAGAGCCCTAAACTTTCACATAAAAATAGACTCATCACTAGAGACAGGATTATATGCATTTGCATATTTTGCCCATTCTCACTGGTTATTGCATATTTTACCTAAGATCTAGTGATGGTGCATATTTTAGGCCCTGCCCCCTTTCCACCCACGAGTCACAGCATTGCTTTGCCCTGCTGCTGCTGGCCAGGTAGTAGTACGTTTATTTATAAGGCGCTGCAAAGTGTCCGCAGCGCCGTACATAGCAAACAAAACAAATGACAAGGTAACGTACAGGGTGTGTTGAAAAATACAGTATAAATAGGGGTATAGCTGGTAGAAATAAAATCAGCATCAGTTCAGAAGTAGGTGTCAAAATTGTCGAGGAGACTGAAGATGAAGTAGAGGAAGGGAAGAACAGGACAGGAGGACAGGTGAGGTAAAGAGGTAGGGTGAGTACGTGAGGCAGGAGGACCCTACTCATAAGAGTTAACATACTAAAAATAGGTGGGTGGACGAACGAAAAACAACAGGATAAGTAGGAACGTAGGGGAACGGAGGCAGGATAGGAGGATCAAAAGAGGTTAGGAGGAGGGATAGGCTAGTTGAAAAAAGTGGGTTTTGAGGGAGCGCTTGAAGGAGGTAAGGGAATCAGAAAGCCTGATGGGTGGCGGGAGGTTGTTCCAGTGCAGGGGGGCAGCGCGAGAGAAGTCTTGGACACGGGAGTGGGAGGAGGTGATTAGGTGAGAGGTCAGTCGGCGGTCAGCGATGGAGCGAAGAGGACAGGAGGGAGTGTGGATAGAGATCAGTGAAGAGAGGTAAGGAGCGGTGGAGGAGGAGAGAGCCTTGTAGGTGGTGGTGAGGAGTTTAAAGAGAACTCTGAAAGGAATGGGGAGCCAGTGAAGAGATAGAAAGAGGGGGGAGGCGGAGGTAGAGCGGCGGGAGAGGAAGATGAGCCTAGCAGCAGCGTTAAGAATGGTTTGGAGAGGTGCGAGGCGGGTGAGAGGTAGCCCAGAGAGAAGGATGTTGCAGTAGTCAAGGCGGGAGATGACAAGAGAGTGAATGAGAATTTTGGTCGCGTCAGTGGAGAGGAATGGTCTGATGCGTGAGATGTTGCGTAGGTGAAAGCGGCAAGACTGTGAGAGAGCACGAATGTGGGGGGTGAAAGAGAGGGAGGAGTCAATGATGACACCGAGGCAGCGCGTTTGGTCGGTGGAGGTGATCTCAGTTTCACCAATGCTGATGGAGATAGTGGGAGAAGAGGGGATGTACGGGGGATGGAAGATTAGAAGTTCAGTTTTAGCCATGTTTAGTTTCAGGAAGCGTTGGGTCATCCAGGCTGAGATGGCCGTGAGGCATTCGGAGACCTTGGACAGGAGTGATGGGGATAGGTCGGGGGAGGAGAGATAGATTAGGGTATCATCAGCATAAAGGTGGTAATGAAAACCATAGGAGCTGATGAGGGTGCCCAGAGAGGTGGTGTAGAGGGAGAAGAGGAGAGGGCCAAGGACTGACCCTTGGGGAACACCGACTGGCTGCGGGGTAGTAGGAGAGGAGGAGCTCGGAGTGGAGACAGAGAAGGAGCGATCGGAGAGGTATGAGGTGAACCAGGAGAAGACTGTGCCAGTGATGCCAAAGGAGCGGAGGGTGTTGAGCAGGAGAGGGTGGTCAACAGTGTCAAAGGCTGCCGACAGATCAAGCTGGATGAGGATAGAGAAGAGGCCTTTGGATTTAGCCGATAGTAAATCGTTAGTGACTTTGGTCAGGGCAGTTTCAGTGGAATGTAAAGGGCGGAACCCGGATTGGAGGGGGTCTAGAATGGAGTTAGCAGTAAGGTGGCTTAGGAGACGATTATAGGTCAGATGTTCTAGGAGCTTGGAGGCAAAAGGGAGGAGGGAGATGGGCCTGTAGTTGGATGGAGAGTTGGGGTCCAGATTAGTTTTTTTGAGAATTGGGGAGACAAGAGCGTGTTTGAAGGAGGAAGGGAAGATCCCAGAGGATAGGGAAAGATTAAAGAGGTGAGCCAGGTGAGAGCAGACTGACGGACTGAGATGACGGATAATATTGGAGGGGATAGGATCGAGCGGGCAGGTGGAGGGAGAAGCGGATTGAAGGATAGAGTGGACTTCAGCAGCAGTGGTGGGGTAAAATGAGGACAGGGGTTGGAAGGAGGGGAGTGGAGATGTAGGAGGGGAGGAGGGAGAGGATGAGTTTATGGCAGCAGTGGTAGTGGTAGAGTGTGCAGGCTGGGGCAATATGTGCGCAGTGTGGGGAACCTTGGATGTACGCTAT
Source organism: Crinia signifera (assembly GCF_055691185.1). Classification (NCBI taxonomy): domain Eukaryota; kingdom Metazoa; phylum Chordata; class Amphibia; order Anura; family Myobatrachidae; genus Crinia; species Crinia signifera. The sequence goes on from NC_139228.1 coordinate 69,678,159, forward strand.
GTCTGACACTGCTCTAGGCTGCCAATCCATGTTAAGTCAGTCAGGGCGGATGCCATTACGAAGCTCCTGAACCTTTGCCTGCCCCTGGCCTGGGACTTTACACCAAGAGACAGACTTCTGCAGCAGAGGAGGCAGGCAGAAGGGTTGTGACATCACACGGCACGGAGGAAATGCCGTGTCACAGTGAGTATGCAGCGCAGGGAGGAAGCCTTTCACTGCGCCGCCCTCACATGCTATGCTGACATTTGGTCCATCGGGCCGGAGATGAGGGTCCGTGTAGTTGAAGCAAGAAGAGCTTTGGACGCTGCAGTCTGCTGTAGCAGCCAGGAAGAAAAAAATCCTGTGTACAGCACTAAACATCTGCAGATGCTGTGGCCCTAATTTTGAGGTTTATTTGCAACTAATTGTATGCTGATTTTTAAATAAATAAGTTAAAAATTACTTTTTTTTTTATTTAATGTAGCATATTTTAACACACTTCATGCATATTTTAAGTATTTTTCATGCATATTTCAAGCTTTTTATGTTGCATATAATCCTGTCTCTACTCATCACCATGACAGAGTAATGATGCCCAGCAGCACAGCTGGTGACATGGTCAGAAGTAGTGCATTTCTATTTCCTCAAAGCTTGGAGAGAGAGATAAAGTACCAACCAACCATCTCTTCACTCCTTTATCAAATGGAGCCAGTAATATGACAGGAGCTCTGTCACTGGTTCTTTAGGTCTTCAAGTTTTGATACATCTCCCCCTTAGTAAACTATTGGCGCTGATCGTTTAAGGTCAGGGATAGGGAATCTTTGGCTGTCCAGCTGTTGTTGAACTATACATCCCAGCATACCACGCTACAGTTTTGGTATTTCTCCATGCTAAAACTTGCAGTGCATGCTGGGATCTGTAGTTCAACAACAGCTGGAGGGCCAAATGTTCCTGATCCCTGGGTTAGGTGATGGCCAGACACACAGAATGACCTCTGCTGCCTAAAGGTGGCCATACATCAGAAAGATATTGTACCCAATCATACAATCTCAATTGATTATAAGATGGATTGTATGCATATCGTGTGTATACAATCTCCCGACCCCGGGAGATTGGAGAATTGGTCCTCTGATCTGACGTGCTGCACTTCAATTAGGATTGGGAGCAGATTGCATGTGCTTTTAAGCACATGCAATCTGTCATTAGATGGCTTATACAACCAGAGTCATGTGACACTCCCTCCCTGACTAGCAGAGAAGAGAGGTGCAGCTTCTGGGCGGCCCCTGGTAGTGAAGATGCCGGGAGCCGCATATGTTTCCAAGCGGCAGATGGGCGGGCGGCTGAAGAGGGTGGTGGATGTCCTTTTGCACAATTCTGTCACTAATCTGGAAACCGTTTTCAGAGGATTGCTGCATTTGGGCTATTTAATAATGGAATAACACAGCAGATGTGAGCAGATTGGTAGTTGCTGGCAACCTGTAAATTAAAAAAATGGATTTTTGATACTCCTATCCTTTTGATCCTAGTAGGCCAGCCCCCTATTTAAATGAAACCTCAATCATTGCAGCAGATGGATTGTATGACTGGTTGTATGATGGATTTTGAATAGATTGTGTTTCCAAAACCACCAAGGACTGCCGTGGATTGCAAGGGAAATTGTACACAATCCTGATTGTGACCGGTCTTAAGACCGGTCTATGGCCAGCTTAAGGCAGGAACTGGATCATTTTTAGGCCCATGTGGGGACATGGAGAAGAGCTGAACTACTTGTAGGAATCCTGAAATGCTCGATCAGCTTGTAAGATCATCTGCTGGGGTTTTTCTGATAAGTCACATTTGCACCACATTAATAACACTGAAAAAAAAATGTAACCCCTACCTAGCAAGTAAATATAACCTAGGTAGGACTCGTACAGGATGCTGTTTTGGCAGGTGGAATAGCAACATTGCCAGAAGACCTGCTCTGGAATCCCAACCACTGGCGTTCTGATAAGTAACCGGGTGGCATCATAAGTGGAGGTGAGGAAGATTAGGTATCAGTGGGGGACTTATGCTGGCCACACATCAGACCAACTTTCCTCCAACCATCCAACTAGTTGGTTGGACTGAAAATCTGGTACTGTATGGAGGCAAATGCCAATAAGCAATTTGCTCACAAACCGGAGAATGGACAAAAACATTCAGTGCAATTGTTTAAATCAAATAGTTCCAACTACGGTACAATGTCTGAGTGACAGTTGTTGTCCATTTTCAGATTTGGGAAACAAATGACTTAATTACAATTACATTTGCTCCCATCCAGTACCAGGTTTTTATTCCATCAAACCAACTAGTTGGATGGTTGGAGGAAAGTTGGTCTGATGTGTGGCCAGCATTAGGCATAGGCTGTGGGGAGGTTAAGTATCGTATCCTGACTACTGTCAGGATTCCTTAATGTACTAATGCTGCCCTCAGCAGTATTAGTGTGGTTCCTGCTTTGAGTTCCACATTAGTTGTCGTCGTCCCTGCACTCTGTCAATCAGTGCTACTTTATGCTATTATTAAAGTCTCCGCTCATGAACTGGCCCACTCAGCTAGTAACCAGGTCCACTTCTGCTGTTGATCAGATGGGCTTCCAAAGAACAAAGGGTTACTCAGTGTACTAGGAGCCCTAGTTCTAAAGCTGCCCATACGCGCCCCGATACAGGCGTGCGTTGTGGGCTTAAATAGCACGGATCACATTGCATTGCATGCGATGTGATGTGAACTAAGTACAAAAAGTATGTGCAAGCACATACTTTTTGTACTGTGCGATGAGGTGCCGCAGGAGCGCGCACCTCAAAGCACAGCCCGGTATCGCAGCGTGTATGGGCTGCTTAACGAGGATGGAGGAGTGCTGCGGCTACAAGCTTGCCCCCTCTCCTGTGAGAATCTAATGATTTGATTGGCTAAAAAAACTGTGGATACCCTTAGCAAGCATTGGAAGATGACTAAATCACTGCAAAATGGTCTGACTCATCAATATACTCTAGGAAAAGAGAAGAAAGGACTCACCTTAATGCATTTTGAGTGGTGTTTCGTGGTTTGGGACCAACCAACTATTCGCTGTAGTGCACATCTTAAACCAGGCCTGCAACCCTCCAGATGTTGTGAAACTACACATCCCAGCATGCCTTGCCGTAGTTTTTGCATTCCCTAATATCAAAACTGTGGCAAGGCATGATGGGATGTGTAGTTTCACAACAGCTGGAGGGCCGCAGGTTGGACATGCCTGTCTTAGACGTTGCAAGTTCTGTTGACCACAAACTCTTTTTGGGTCCATAAATGATGGCACTTGGACAAACCAAGTACTCCACTGGTGGTTGGCTTCTGACCATAAGTGGTCATCTTCTGATAGGTCTCTGTGATGCAGACATTCAGGAGCATCTAGCCCAGGCATTCCCAACCACGGTCCTCAAGGCACACCAACAGTGCAGGTTTTAGTGATATCCAGGCTTCAGCACAGATGGTTTAATCAGAATCCCTCAGATACTAATTAAGGCACCTGTGCTCAAGCCTGGATATCTACAAAACCTGCACTGTTGGTGTGCCTTCAGGACCGTGGTTGGGAATGCCTGATCTAGCCTATGAGCCAAACAGATCTTATTTAATGTAGCCCAGTGGTTCTCAAACTCCAGTCCTCAGGAACCCACAAAGATCATGTTTTCCAGGTCACCAGACAGGTGCACTCATTACTAACTGACACATTTTAAAAGATCCACAGGTGGAGCTAATTATTTCACTTGATTGTTTGAGAAGACCTGCAAACCATGCACTGTGAGGGGTCCTGAGGACGAACTTTGAGAACCTGTGATTTTAGCCCAACCAGAAGAATCTGTGCGGTCATGGATGGAGTTATGTAACATTTACCGTTCTACATGTAAGAACAGCGTCAGGTATCCTCTTAAAAAATTAGCATTTCTTAAAGATCAAATCAAGTACAAAAGGACTGAACTTTATTCATAGGAGATTTTCACTGCACATGATAAAGCTTAGTAAAAAGTACTGAAAGATGAAAGTCCAATGTCTTGGCGAGAAAAAAAAAATCTCTAAATAAAATTGCCAAATAAAAAGTAAAATTAAAAAAACATGCGCTCGCCCTTGCAATGTCCATAAACCAATTATTCACAACTGTTAAATTACCTGATTTTCTTCAGCAATCAATGTGTTAAAATATCTTCTCTGAGCTAAAACTATAAATATAGATTTCTCGACCAACGGCTGCTACATCACTTTTTTTTTTTTATATATATATATATATATATATAGTCTCTGAAAATGCATCATCAAGTCTTTTGGTCAGACGGCTTGTCCTGGGCAGCGTCGCTGGGCGGAGGCGGCACAGTGTCTGTGAGATGATCGGTTCTGGGCGGAGGCCTCAAATGTGGTGGGGGGTAGAAGGTCTCACTGTGCATCGGATAATTGGAGAAGTGCTGAGGGTGCGGTGGTAGAGGACTTCTCACTATGGGAAAGTGGAACACACAAAAAAATGATTCTCTCTCAGCAAAGTAGATAGCACTCAGAAGATTTCATGTACACTGCGCGGCGGCATGTAATACAGTAAATAAAGAAGACAAAGCAAGTCTTAGGTGTCAACGTTTCGGGTAATAACCCTTTATCAAGACATGTCCTGGGGACAGAAAGGCACCGGAGTTGCTGTCTATTCGTTTGTGAGTGCCTGGACTCCACATTGCATATGTGTATGCATATGTGTTTAAGGTGCCCAGAAACTACGCCGATTTGTGCCAATTTCAACCTGATGGCCGGTCCCGTGCGGGTTGGACCGTGGAGATTGAACTGCCTGCACATAAAATCTATCCTTTTGGACCCATCAGTGGCACATCATGGGTACTTTTTATGTATTGCGTCTGAGTTTGTAGGTGTGGGCTGGTCCTGCCAGCGGCAGAAAAATAAAAAAACTTTCAAAGACTGGCTGCCCGCTGATTGGCTGACTGAATTCTCTCAGCCAATCAGCGGCCGGACAATCTTTTGACAGAGTTTTTATTAACCCTCCCTTCGCAGGGCTACCCCGTACCCGGCGGCTCACTCACGTCAGGTATCGCACGCTGCATGGAGTATTGAGGATAGATGTATGATGCATCCATATGAGGTATAATTTGGCTATGTGGCCCTAGCCATTCTGTGCAAGCGAAACAAAAGGTGTCGGCAGTGACTAGCCGGCCACTTGATTGGAGCCGACTTTGCCAAGACCAAAGTTTCATTGATAAAGGAGGAGACATTTTGTACGGGTTCCTTAGTCTTGTTGGCCTGGATGCGATATACTCCTGATCCCATTATTGGTTAGGCACTCCTCATAGAACAATGGAGCAAAGAAAAGCAGCATCCATTCAGATCTTTCCATCAGTTGTGTGACTTGGCACAATGGGGCCGATTCAGAGATGCACATGCTGCCGAGGTCAGTCACAGAGGAGTGACTGCACTTACGTCTAGGCCGCACAGCATGTTTGCCCTGTTTGAGTCGCGGTTCCAATTTCCGATACAGAAGTGGAAATGTAGTGGGTGGTGAGAGGGAGGTCTTAGCACACGCGTGCAGATGGTTCGTGTTATGGAAGGGCCGCGACGTGCCTGTGACCGTGGTTCTTACCACAGACACTCAACACACAGACGGAAACATTGCACCTATTTCAGAGACAATACAGAGAGACAATATTATACTTACTTGTGATGTGAGGGGGTGGCATTCCTGGGTAACCGGGAGGTCCGTACATGTCCATTGGAGGAGGGGGCATGGGGAAAGGTCTTCTAAAATAAGGTGCCCTGGGGTCCATGGGTAACAAGGGGACCCTCATTGGTGGAGGTGGGTGCATGGGATACTCATTAGGTGGCCCTTCCTGCGCTTCACTTTCCTGATTGGGGGCCCCGGGTGCATTCTGCAGAGAACAAGATGCATCTGGTTATCACACACTGGCCAAACAAGCTATGACATCACTGAATGGGGTTATGCAGGGGGGGAATGGGCATACGTACATTGGTGTCATCTGTCCCATTCTTACTCGTGTTCATTCTTTGCTTATATTCCGGGGAAAACCGTCCATCTGCCAAAGAAAAGGTTTATTCCCCACTGCGACCCACTAAATATCTACTTGTTCCTAACAAAACTAATATGTCAATTACAGAGTTAGTCCCCGACAGAACCAGACGATGGGTTCTAGCTTTCCTTTTACCAAAATACAAAGTGAATGAACAGTAGAGAAATCTAAAATCAAATCACTATTTGGCGTGACCACCCTTGGCCTTCAGAACGGCATCAATTCTTCTAGGTGCACTTACACCCATGGTCATGGTAAGTCATGAATTTAGGATTCTAGTCAGGTGTATGGTTAACCAATCATACCAGAAAAGTGATAATGGTCATCATTTTCTTATATTTAGGTTGAAAAACAGTCATTAAATGAAACAGAAACAGCAGTGTAGGAGGCTTAAAACTGGGTGAGGAACAGCCGAACTCTGCTACAAAAGGTGAGGTTGCAGAAGACCGTTTCATATCACAGGTCACACCATGGCAAGACTGAGCACAGCAACAAGACACAATGTAGATATACTGCAGCAACAAGGTCTCTCCCAGGCAAAGATTTCAAAGAAGATGAAGTTTCAAGATGTTCTGTTTAAGCTCTTTTGAAGGAGCACAAAAACAGCCAATGCTGAGGACCGTAGACGCAGTGTTCGGCCAAGGATATAGATTTTATATAGAAGAATTAATAAGGCAACTTGCCTTGATGTCCTTCAAATGGTGTGCGATAGCAAAGCTATCCCGGCAGCACTCCAAAGCAGTTTTTTTGTGTGTGTCTACAATCACCGCAGTTAGCAACTTCATTGTTTCAGATACATTTATCTCTCCGCAGGAATTTCTTGCAGCGAACTTCCTGCCACTGATCACTACAATTTGCAATGAATGGAGGAGAGTCATTTTGGTTTTGATACAAAACTAGAATTTCTTTAGAAAAAGCTTCCAAACCTCAGTTCTCACACTAAAGGCCAAACATACTGGGCGACTTTGAGCTGAAAGCAGCTCAATGTTGTCATTTGAGATGCTTTCAGCTCAAAAGCCGCCCAGTGTGTACGGACCAGCGGTGAGCGCTGATGCTCGCTCCTGCATCATGGCCGGCCTCCGCTGCTCATCTGCTGGTATTACCAGAAAATGAGCAACGGGGTGGACAGCTTTCCATAGCGTCCTGCTGTCTACCCCCAGGAAAATCGCTTAAACGGGCGAAAATTCGCTCAGTGTGTATGGACCTTAACAGTACAGGTTTCAGTGATATGCATGCTTGAGCATAGGTGTCTTAATTAGTAAATACTTGCAATAGTATAATCAGGCGCAACTTAGAAAAGTAATATAAATTAAATTAATTAATAGATATATAAAAATATATCAAAGCCACAGCTCAAATTTTGCTGCTCCCAGAAAGACTAAAAAAATCTTAAGTAAGAAGAAAAACTAAAAAAAAGAGTACCGGTACCGGCTCACCGTGCATCGGAGCAACACCGGTGGTAGCAGACACAAAAGTAGGAGCATCTCTGCATCTATCTCCCTGCATAAGCCGGTAATATACCTACTTATCAATTCTATCTGGAACATTGTCGTAAGACGAAGCATCTGCTTTAATACCCCCCCAATTAAGGAAACAATTTGGACATATAGGTCTAGAGCAGGCATGTCCAACGTTGGCCCTCCAGATGTTGTGAAACTACACATCCCAGCATGCTTTACCACAGTTTTGCTATTAGAGAATGCAAAAACTATTGCAAAGCATGCTGGGGTGTGTAGTTTCAAAACATCTGGAGGGCCAACGTTGGACATGCCTGGTCTAGAGGGAGCTCCCTGTATGAATTATTTCCAATTACACTCAATCTTTGGGTCATTTTGAAGGCATAATACTAATCATCAGGTTCTAAGTGGATAAAGTTGGATGTTATTAAAATGGAATCGGGACATCTGTCAGAATGAACTTAGGTCTACAGTCATTAGGTCGACCCCACTAGGTCGACTGGCAGGAAGGTCGACCTGACTTAAGGTCGACATGGGCCAAGGTCGACATGACTTAAGGTCGAATTTGCATAAAGGTCGACATGAGGAAGGTCGACTGGTCATAAGGTCGACATGGGTTTTTCACTGTTTTTTTTATCCGAATGTCGACACAGTCGACATGGACACAGTTGGCAATGAGAATTGGACGCTCGCTGCGCTCGGCACACTATTTTATTCTCCCACTACGCCCTAGTGGATGGTAGGGCATGAAATACCACCTGTCGGCACATGTCGGCTCAAAAAAGTAAAAAACCCATGTCGACCTTATGACCAGTCGACCTTTATGCAAATTCGACCTTAAGTCATGTCGACCTTGGCCCATGTCGACCTTAAGTCAGGTCGACCTTCCTGCCAGTCGACCTAGTGGGGTCGACCTAATGACTGTAGACCTAAGTTCATTCTAATAGATGACCGCATCCCATTAAAATTATTATTTTAATTACTGTTTAAATAAATTGCATTTATTTAGATACTGATAGAATTTTATTCTGTAGGTCTTGAATTTAATATATATTGGGTTTAAATATTTATAAATAAAAGATCTACACAGTGCGCTCTCTCCTTTTAGTTTTTCGTCTTAATTCGTACCACCGTTTTCTGATTTAACCATCTATGCGGAATCCTGGGTTATCACTAAAAACCTCACTGTAAGTGTGCCTTAAGGACCGAGGCTGGCAATGCCTACTCTATATGGTTTGCTCTGTGTACTTCAAGGTGACAGAGGCAAAGGACTGCATGTGTGGAGTAGGAAACATTCTATTGAGTCTCCCTGTGCAGAAGCAGGGGTGTCACATCAATTCCATCATCAACCGTTTTATTTTGTTAAATTAACTGGTTCAATCTGTCCACATACAAAAACTTTATTTAGATTAATATATAGAAGGGGGTTACAATGAGCTGTCTTTATTACATGCGTTACGGGTTATTTCCATAATAGGAGCACATCTAGAAAAGTGCTCCTCCAAAGCAAGACCGGACACTGGAAGAGAAGTTTCATAGCTTTAAGCTCCACCAAACAACAAGGAGTGTCTCAGAGTGGGTGCGCTGTACCTTACACAGTTTAGGCATTTCACTCTGCAAAACTACAATACACAAACAGCAGCCCAGGAGAGTAACTTACCCGGCGCGTCCATGAATGGTTTACCCTGATTTCTGGTTAGTTCTGCGGGGCCTGAGAATCTGCCGGATGGAGCTGGGTGGTAATAAAATCGTTCTGGCCGCCTTTGTGGAAAATGGTGCTCTGGGTACGGCAAACCTGATTTAAATCGGGGAAAAAGGGAATCACCAGATATGGGCAAAAACACAGCATATAAAAAATACATTGTACTTTTAAAAAAAAAGGTTAATCTGAGGAAATGAGGGGGAACTACAGAGTATTTAATAGCACATGCATTGTGCCAAGCAGATTTCTGCGTGGAGGAACTTAATGGTGCACTCCCACACTGGCGCTTATACATATAAAATGGTGCATTTGTTCCAAAATGGCCGACTTTGGTCAAAAACAAACTGAGCTGCAGGCTGCATTTCCCAGCTTCACAAATGACTTTACGGAACAGGATTACTGCCTTCTATAAGACAATGCAGTAGATGTATCAAGCAGTGAATAGAGTGGAGAAGAGGGCTAGTGGAGAAGTTGGCCATAGCAACCAGTCAAAGCGCTTGAATTATGTTATGTATAAAATGTGCTTATCCGCTCAAAAGTAAAAAACAATAAAAGATAAAGAGTAAAGCAATGCAATTTACAATGTTTACAGCCCTCCGTGGGTATTTGGTTCCGATATGCAGCACTATTGTGGAGACCCTTGGCAGCCCTATCTGTCCCTAAGCTTACCTAGGTCTTCTGGCCTTCTATCTTCTTCCAAGCTGCACTCGTTCCGGACTCGAAACGCGTTGGAAGCCTGCGGAAGACAGAACTCAGTAGCACAGCACACCGCCGATAACGGAAGTCACCACATCCGGAACGAGTGCAGCGTGGAAGAAGAGATAGAAGGCTGGAAGACCTAGGTAAGCTTAGGGACATATAGGGCTGCCAAGGGTCTCCACATTTATGAAAGTGTATCATTTATGAAAAGCTGCTAAACTGAGCGCAGACCGCACTTTGTCACTCTTTTCATAGCAACCAGTCAGTCAGGAAACCTTCATCAAGTACACTCTATAAAATAATAGGTAGATGGTTGCTATAGGGAACATCCACTTCTCCATTTCTTTTCTCCATTAACCCCAATGGTTAACAGTTGACAAGCAGAATACCTGCATGGATTTACCATGTACTAGATTCTGAACATACTAATCAGACACAGGAGTAGCTTTACTTTTCTTATGAATCAGACGTAGTGGAAACAGCAATACACAAAATGGCTGCCTGCACTTTACCACATGCCTCACTTAAGAATGGGTCGGCTGGTACAGCCCAGAAAATAGCTGCCTTGGCTCTGCAGGTGACGGTTATACAACTGCTAGGGGAAATTATTTGTTTCTGGTTAGAGGCAGACCGCTACCTGGTGGAGGAGGAGCATTCTTCTGTTCTCTGTCCCATGGTGGTGACAAGGAGCCGGAATCCGATAGGGTGCGCTGGTGGTCTGATTTTCTATCTGCATTGATGTCCCCTCTTTCCTTAGGCCCTAGGTATGCTGGGTAATATCCTGGTGGTCTCGCACCTGTCAGTGTAATGTGAGCACGTATTCCATTTGTTACACATCAAAGACAATGTGAAAGGATTACAAAACGTATGCAAGGTAACATAGCAGCTGTAGCAACCATTGTGCCAGAGGTTCCCAAATGTGGTCCTCATGGAAGCCCACTGGTCCAGGTTTTAGTGATATCCATCCTTGGCCATAGTTGACTTAATTAGTACCTCAGTCAATTTCATTCAACCTGTGCCGAGCACTGGATATACCTAAAACCTGGACCTTTGTGGTGCCTTGAGTAGTGGGAATCTCTGCATTTTTCCAGTTCCTCGGACTGGGGCAAGGGAGAGACAAGGTTTTGTAAGTCAGAGATATTTGTAACCATATTCACATCAATCGGTCATAGCTACAGACATGCACAGGATCTGCATTCTCTTATTGCTTGAACTGTGCTAGCGCTACGGCGTAACGCCGAGCACTGGGGAACACTGACCAATGAGGACTGGCCAACTGTCCAGGTCTATGGAGAAAAGACGTCTGAACACCCAGGTATAAAAAACCATACACAAGACATAAATACTGCGTAGAAATTACCTCTGTCTGCGGGAAGCATCGGGGAGATTCTCAGGGGGCCGTCCAACAGAGTGGGCGGGGAGAGGAAAGCCCGGCTTTCAGGGAGTCGGCCAATCGGAGACAATCCATATGGTGAGCCGTCTAGAAATACAACAGGATTACAAGACACGATAAAAGTCTGAACAAACGTCAACTTTTATTTTGTTCAGCCCCTTCCAACTTTGGGGGAAACGTTTTCACAATGGCTGCACCACAAACTGCGCCTGCTCAAGGATTCTGGACAAAACTTTTCTTAACAGCATAACAAATACAGTAATTGTGCCACCAGCTGGCCAGGCTATACAGGATGAAGTGATGCAAGTGAAAGTTCTAACCAATCAGCTCCTTTCATTTTTCAAAAACAGCAGCTGATTGGTAGGGGCTCTCTCACTCTCCACGCCACAATATATCTCCCCCTGAGTGCTCCGTTTCCTCTTATCCTCAACTGCACTGCTGCTGGGGTCAGTAGTGTGCATGGGGGAGGGGGGTGTTTGCAAACGGTGGCAGGTATAGTTACAGCAAAAAAGGTGGCCCCACCCTTGCGCGGTAAATCCTGTCCCTTACTTTTAAATCACAGGAGCTACCCTTTCTAATGGCGGGTTTTGGCCCTGGGAAAATGTGCAGAGTGACACGAAAAGCAGCCTATAGGCTTCTATAGGGTAATGCCAGCACAATCCGCACCAAAACACCAGCACCCGGGACTTCGTACATACATGGGAAATGCGGCAAAACCTGTTTTTGAGTGAATACAGGGGGAGATTCAGGTTGGCTCACACAGCACATTTGGTTTGCTAATGGACAAAACCATGTGCACTGCAGGTGGGGCAGATGTAACACGTGCAGAGAGAGTTACATTTGGGTGAGGTGTGTTCAAATGGAAATCCAAATTGCAGTGTAAACATAAAGCAGCCAGTATTTACCCTGCACAGGAACAAAATAATGCCCCTTTCCCACTGCTGCCTTTAAACGGTATTTTGCAGATTTTTGAGGGCAAAATACCGTTTAAGGCTGCAGTGGGAAAGCGCCAGAGTTGAAATACCGTTTAAAGTTAAACGGTATTTCAACCCGTTTTCAGAGCAGGGTTTTAGCCGGTAATCTACCGTTTAAGAGGCAATGGGAATGCCTCTTAAACGGTTTTACCAGCAGATGCAGCGAGGATGGCTCATATTTGAGCCATCATCGCTGAATCTGTATACAGCAGCCGGGCTGAAAGATGCGCGGCTTTCAGTCCAGCTGTCTGCTCCCTCCCTTGCCACCCCCCTCCCCGCCCGCAGCGTCATATACTCACCGCTGCTCACCGGCGCTGTCCCGCTGTCGCTCACCGGCGCCGTCCCGCTGTCAATCACCGCCCGGCAGTCCTGCTCCCCCGCCCGGCCACACAAGCTGGGCGCTCCGCCCCTCCCGGCCTGCTCACCACGCCCCCCGCTGAACACGGAGACCTGCTCGCCCCGCCCCCCCCCCGCTGAACACGGAGCCAGTAACGGAGTATCAGCCAGTAATATATACATTGCTGGCACAGGCCAGCAATGTATATATTATTGGTACCACTGCACACCAATGATTATTTATCAGCCAGTAATATATACATTGCTGGCACAGGCCAGCAATGTATTTATTATTGGTACCACTGCACACCAATGATTAATTATCAGCCAGTAATATATACATTGCTGGCACAGGCCAGCAATGTATATATTACTAGCACCACTGCACACCAATGCTGTAAAAACGTTTTGAAGAGCTAAAACGTTTTACCTGCAATGGGAATGGGACTTAAATGGCATTTCAAACTGTAATCTGCTGCAGTGGGAATGCTAAATACCGTTTAAGATTACCTGTAACTTAAAACGGGTCTGCAGTGGGAAAGCAGCATAACTCACCCAAATCTAACTCTCTCTGCACATGTTACATCTGCCCCCCTGCAGCGCAGATGATTTTGAGACAACATAAATCACCCCCATAGGGCAAGGACTGACGTCAATGGCTTTAAAGCGCTGCGGTATAGGTGATTAACTAGTAATAATAACGTGAGGGTTCCACTGGCCCTCATCACAGCAGGCCTCGCCACTAGCATTAAGCATGGGATCCAGGCGCACCAAGAGACTACAAGATACTGTCACTGCATGCAAGGAATCAGCATAAACATATATACCTGGGTGGTTAATAAATACATCTGCATAAGCTACCAGGAGAGAGGAGGGAAAAAAAAAAAAGTCACAAAATAATTTACAATAGGAACCTTCATACACTGTAACAGTGATCATCCTAGCACCTTGCATCTTTACAATCCCCTGCAGTTCCTCTTCCCTGCCTGAGGTGTCGCTCTCTGCTGCTGTGGTGTTGTTTTTAGCACAGTGTGGTCTGTATTTCCGCACTGATATTGCCTTATGCCAGCAACAGTGGTAGTTAGGTCCACTCAATACAAAAATATACATTGGTGATGAGTAAAAGGACACTAAGCAGGCAAGTAGCTCCCTCACAGCCAATCAGCTCCTACCTCACAATTTACATATTGGAGCTGATTGGCTGGTGCATTATCACCTTGCACATAACCCTCATTATGGGGATAGATACCACTTATCCAAGCTTCATACATTTAACCATTACTCTCATACAGGGCTACGTGCGACCTCATATCCCTGCTTCATGTTCACAGCAGACGTACAAGCCCTCTCCCCGCCTGTGGCTTCCTGAAGCTGCTGTGATGTTCGGGAGCCAAGCCTGTGTCCTTGAGTCCGGTAGCCGGACTTGGCAGCACACATTACAGTGGGAGGGTGGACTAGAGCCTTATTATTCCAGGAAAGCCGCCAAAGCATTCTTCTTACAGCAACAAGGTATCTTGTGTTTTCCTTTCCTCTTCAAATCACTCATGAAATATTATACGGTCATTGACTTGCAGAGATCCGCAGTGAAAGCCGTACATTAACCAAGGACATAAGAATCAGGTAGGGAGGGCCCTGCTGGTGAGAGCGTCCATCCCTACACTATATTGGTGCTTTACGTAGGGAAAGGACTCTTACTGAGGGATCACATCATTTCTCTGGTCCTGAATGTTACAATGGAGCAGATGTATTAAGCCTTAACAAGAGATAAATTCAAGTGTGATAAGGAGAGATAAACGTCCAGCCAATCAACTGCCAACTACCATGTTACAGGCTGTGTTTGAAAAAAAGTCAGTAAGGAGCTGATTGGCTGGACGTTTATGGCTGGACGTTTATCTCTCCTTATCACCCTTGCATTTATCTCTTGTTAAGGCTTAATACATCTGCCCCAATGTGTGCACAACATATCACTGTAAGGTAAAAGGAACCAGGAGATAATAATGATGAAGTTACAAGGGCCCCCATACCTCTACTGATGGCTTGCATCACGTCCAGGGCGAAGGGATCTTTCTCCAGGAGATCCAGTTTATATTCCGCCTCTGTTAACCTGCCGATTATGAGAACAAAGACATTTCAGGAACGCAAGACGTTTGAGATAAGGTTGTCAACGTGGGAGATTCCGGTTTACAAACAAGTGGCATAATGGTGACGTTTGAGCACTCAGAACGGAATTCGATATATGAAATACAGAAAAACCATCCGTGCTGCAGACACATATACAAGTGGTGCCGAGAGGGGGGAGGGGGGCTACCTTTTACCCAGGCCCTTTGGCAGGGCTCAATCAAGCTTGCCCCTCCCCCATTGCAAGGAGAGTGAGAACCGCTGCTGCAGGCGCCTCTCTCTCACATCCAACCAAGGTAACGGTCATTTTTTTTTTTTTTTTTTTGAATGAGGCCTGGCCACCCCTCCTTTGACCACGTCCCCTTCTTTTACCATGGCCCAGGTGACCTTTCGATGCGCACATATACAATAATATGGATCTATGTCAGTGGTTCTCAATCTCGGTCCTCAAATACCCCACACAGAGCAAATTTTCCAGGTCTCCACAAGTGAAATAATTAGCTCCACCTGTGGATCTTTTAAAATATGTGAGTGAGTAATGAGTGCTCGTGCCGGGTACCCCCAACGTGAACTGTTGGGTGGTACTTGAGAGCTGAGGTTGGGAACCAGTGATCTATGTAATGTGGAACTAGTCAGCAATCGATCATCATCCATATAGGAGAAGCAGATAACTACCCCTTCTGTGTCACTCCTGCCCAATTAGAATGCAAGCTCTTACGAGCAGGGCCCTCCCTCCTCATTTGCATTTCTTATACACACACACACACGCACAGATGGAGCTGCCCTCAGCATTGCCGAGCGCTCGCCAGATTCCCTTAGCTGGAGGGCAGCGATGTGCGGGTTGGCGGACGGGGACACGCGAGCGGATCACTCACTCAAGCATCCCCGTCAGCAAGGCAGCAGGGACAGGGTGCTTCCCTGCCCATCTCTGCTTCAGGGAGACAAGCAGCGCTTCCGACAGAATGGGGCGTGCTGGCTCCATCTGTATTCGTTGTGGAACCCTTGGGGTACCATATAAACCATAATAAATAATAATAGATGCGTACGGGACAGTATATAGCACAATGAGGAAACATTACATCCATGATGAGAGAAGCGCTGGACTCACTTTTGCCTCAGATGTGCAGCTTCTTTCTTGACGTCGGACAAGTAGCGTTCGGCTGCCCGTGCGGTGAGCTATATATTGAACACACAATAGCATATAATTCATTGCATGTATATTACTGGACTAAAGAATATATAAGGAATGCCTGTAACAAGCAGAATAAACAGGTTTTCCTGTAGACAGTGGGGGGTTGTGCTCATCCATGAGAACGCAGTTTATCAGTTCACCAGGAGACAAGTCACTGTCCTAGCAAACAGAATGCATCTGCGGTTGTGATGTCACTGGCTCCCAGCAAATAGGACGCATTCTTAGCAAGACATTTTTTCCCTAATCACTTCTTATCACTAATTATTAACACTTAGTATCTCACTGGCATGCCGCACTGGGCTTCCCAGCTTATGATAGTTTTTTTGGGTGTCGCACCCTGCACCTAGATATAGCGCTAGGGACCCCCAATACACAGAGAAGCCTTGACGCGGCTTGGGGGCATAGCATACACCTGCGCAGGTATATGTAACCAATATCTCTGAATTCTATTATCATGTAGTGTTCTAGATTGGTTACTAACATTACCCAGTGTGCTGAGGGAAAAAATGTCTTGTTTACTTACTCAGTATTAACCCCTCCCTCATGCACCTGGGTAATGTTACTGAACTAATTGAGCATCTACCACTATTTGTATGTACGCATTGTTAGCAATGTCATTGTTCATCCTAGCGCCTTGCATCTTTCAAAAAAGATTCAGGGCGCTTTTGCTGCAGTGATTCTAGCACAGTTCACACATATCAGTAGTGAAATACAGACCACACTATGCTAGAAGCACCACAGCAGAGAGCGGCACCCCAGGCAGGGAAGAGGAACTGCACAGGTTTTGGAAGATGCAGGGTGCTAGAATGAACATGAATCAATCATCGGCTCCTATCAAATAAATAGGATGCACCTTTAGTGACCCTTTAGTGAGGTCACGGACCCTAGTGAATGGGATGCACCTTTAGTGAGGTCACTGACCCTAGTGAATGGGATGCACCTTTAGTGAGGTCACTGACCCTAGTGAATGGGATGCACCTTTAGTGAGGTCACTGACCCTAGTGAATGGGATGCATCATTAGTGAGTCACTGACCCTAGTGAATGGGATGCACCTGTAGTGATGTCTGACCCTAGTGAATGGGATGTACCTGTAGTGATGTCTGACCCTAGTGAATGGGATGTACCTGTAGTGATGTCTGACCGTAGTGAATGGGATGCATCATTAGTGAGTCACTGACCCTAGTGAATGGAATGCATCATTAGTGAGTCACTGACCCTAGTGAATGGGATGCACCATTAGTGAGGTCACTGAGCCTATGGAATAGGGTGCACCTTTAGTGATGTCTGACCCTAGTGAATAGGATGCACCTGTAGTGAGGTCACTGACCCTAGTGAATGGAATGCACCATTAGTGATGTCTGACCGTAGTGAATGGGATGCACCTGTAGTGAGGTCACTGACCCTCATGAATGGGATGCATCATTAGTGAGTCACTGACCGTAGTGAATGGGGCGCACCTTTAGTGATGTTTGACCGTAGTGAATGGGATGCACCTTTAGTGATGTCTGACCGTAGTGAATGGGATGCACCTGTAGTGAGGTCACTGACCCTCATGAATGGGATGCATCATTAGTGAGGTCACTGAGCCTATGGAATGGGATGCACCTGTAGTGAGGTCACTGACCCTAGTGAATGGGATGCACCATTAGTGAGGTCACTGACCCTAGTGAATGGGATGCACCATTAGTGAGGTCACTGAGCCTATGGAATGGGGTGCACCTTTAGTGATGTCTGACCCTAGTGAATGGGATGCACCTTTAGTGATGTCTGACCCTAGTGAATGGGATGCACCTTTAGTGATGTCTGACCCTAGTGAATGGGATGCAAGAGTCCTAATAACATCGATAGTTTGCATTCTCATGAACAATGGTTGAGCTTATAAAACACTGGACGGAACTGTGCAGAACATAGGAGCTCTCTAATAAGTATAACTGGTTCTTCCTCAGCACTACTATTAATAATTAATAAATATCAACACAGAGCAGATGCACAATATCATTATATACACAGAGCAGACACAGAGAAGGGCGTACGGACCCATGGACTGGAAGCAAGTACATGTGCAAGGATTCCACTCACCCAGTTATCATGGGATTTCTTCTCATATGATGTGACCTGGGGGAAAGAGAGAACATGGCGTTCACAGAAATCACAATCCGTTCTGTTCTATCCTGAAACAGATGTGTTAAGGGCTCCAGAAATAGATTATGGGGGTCTGTAATTACAGCACACTGATGTGATCCGCGATTGACAGCTGGAGGATGTATAAATGTGTTTCAGTGAGACCTCAAATCACCGTATCAAAGGCAGACGCCTAACCACTAAACGCCATTTCCCAGGCACACCCCTAATCACCGAATGCCATATCCCACACAGACCCCTAACCACCGAACACCATATCCCGCACAGACCACTAACACCGTATTCCGCACAGACCCCCCTTAACACAGAACACTGTATCCGGCGCAGACCCCTAACCACCGGACACCGTATCCGGCGCAGAACCCTAACCACCGGACACCGTATTCCACGCAGACCCCCCTTAACCAACAGACAATGTATTCGGTGTAGACCCCGTATACGGCGCAGACCCCTAACCATTGGACACCGTATTCGGTGCAGACCCCCCTTAACCACTGAACACCGTATCCGGCGAAGACCCCTAACCAACGGACAACGTATCCGGCGCAGACCCCTAATCACAGAACACTCTATTCCACCATGACCCCTAACCACAGAACACCATATTCCACGACGACCCCTAACCACAACACCATATCCCATTCTTACCCCTCACAAACACACACACACAACACCGTATCCCACGCTGCTCCCGCCACAGTTTATCGTATCTTTCTCTGACCCCTAACCCCAGGAAATATGGATGTTTCTTCCCTTAAAGATCCAAAGTTCTTATTAACAGGAGTGCCCAACATGATGTCCGTCAGCGGTCATAGAACAACACATCCCAGCATGCCCTGACAGTTTTGCTATTAAGGAATGCATGAAGTATGGCAGTGAATTCTGGGATTTGTAGTACCACCACCACCACCACCACAGCTGGAGGGGTGCATGTTGAGCACAGACTTCCATTCAACTCTGCATCGTCCCCAGTGATTTTAAAAATAGCACGATAGTAACTGATTCACTGGTGTTCCCAAAACCAATAAACATTTTAAATTTTATTATAAAAGTGATTGGTTTTGCTGCATATTTTCTTTTCGTGTACATTTTGATTGTTTAAAACAGGCATGTCCAAACTATGGCCCTCCAGCTGTTGTGAAAGTACAAGTCCCATCATGCCTTGCCACAGTTTTGTTGTTAGGGAATGCTAAAACTTTTGCAAGGCATGCTGGGATGTGTAGTTTCACAACAGCTGGAGGGCCACAGTTTGGACATGTCTGGTTAAAAACAAAAGAACGTCTTACTATTAATAAACAAGATTGTATATTAAATTTTTTAAATTCTCAGAAACCTTTGCAAGTTGCGTATCATGGAAACTAACCTGGCCTTGATAGGAGGACACCGTCCTCTCCGTCTCATCTTCCAGTTCTGCTACCCGTGTCCTAGGAAAGACCACACTGGTGACTACTTAGAATTCTGCATGTAGCACAATGACTGACTGGAGGCCTCTTACACGTGGGTGCTGAGAAGGTGCCTGCAATACCTACACTCAGTTACAGCATACTGAACCCTGTGTGGGCACATACTAAAGGCAGGAGTGGGATACGAGGCACTGGGGCAGGCAGCACTGCACTGAAGAGTACGAGGCCTACAACAAAGGCTTACTTGACGGTGACGAGCTCGCTGGCTGCCAGGTTCACTTTTTCATCCGCTTTGCATAGTTTTGCTTCCTTTTGACTCCGCTCCTTTTCTTGTACGGTAAGTTTTCTGAAAAAGACAGGTGTGAAAATTCACATAAGCACACACTTCCTCTTCTATCAGTGGTAAAAGAAAACAGGGCATAGGGTCCGGGGCTCAAAGGAGGCCCAGGACCCGGGGAGCAATATGACAATTCGAGGTACTCAGTACACCAAAATAATATTACTTCGGAGGAACCTCTTACTTAGGGCACACTTTGGCCTTATTCAGATCTGAGCACAGTACAAATTTGTTTGGAAAATGGGCAAAACCATGTGCACTGCAGGTGGGGTAGATGTAACATGTATAGAGAGAGTTAAATTTGGGTGGCGTGTGTTGAATCTGAAATCTAAATAGCAGTGTAAAAATAAAGCAGCCAGTATTTACCCTGCACAGAAACAAAATAACTCACACAAACTCTCTGCACGTTACATCTGCCCCACCTGCAGTGCACATGGTTTTGCCCATTTTCCGAACAAATTTGTACTGAGCTCAGATCTGAATAAGGCCCTATATGTGCTTGTACTATGTACAGGCAGCATGGATTACTGGTAACATTTTATAGCAGTGAATGATGAGCAGAGGGGGAGGGGACGAAGCAACAAGACATGTAATCCAGCTGCTTACTAGAGTACAAAAAGTAAAACGAGATAACACATTAAAGCAGACAGTGGCCAATTGCAACGGTTGTTATGGATTCTATAAATGTCAATGCTGTACTTTGAGTCTTTTGCTGGGATCACCCCTATGCTGACCATCTACCATCCGCCAGCTTTTCTGTAACCTTTTCTGTATCCTGGTGCTGCCGGCCTAGGTATACCTGTGCAGTTTTCGTTCATTTTCCTGATACACCTCCATCATGACGCTCATTTTCTGCTTCAGCTTCTCCAATTCACCATCCAGCTGTTCCTTTTCTAAGGCCATAGACTGGTTTGTGTTCTGGAGATTTGTGATACACTCTACACAGGGAGACAACAAGAAAGGAGTCACAAGGTTTCTGTCCATTTATTTTTCTAGGCATTTTATTTGTTGGTTGTTGCTACCAATCCCGACTAGCGGTGAGGAGGCAGCGCCCATTCACTCCGCCTTATGTTGGAGAATGACAAAGCCCAGTTATAGATTGTAAGGTCATGTTTACTGAATATTAGGCCTTTGTGCGACCTGAACAATCGTTATTTTTGTCCTGTTATGCCTGGCCTGTGCAGGGGACGGGGTAAAGAAGGAGGAGGAGCCTGGGCTGCCCTTAAAAAAAAAAAAAAAAAAAGTTAACCTTTTAATGCAAGCTTCCTCCAGCACTGCCATACCCCATGGTGTCTCCAGTGTTTCATATGGTTGTAGGAGAAAACAGATTTAAACAAGTGTCCTTACAATACTAAATAAGTGTATGGCCATGGGAAGAGAACACATGCCCCTTATATATACAAATATTACATTACCTGCCAGCTGCTCCTTTGCCTTCATTTCATCTGAGAGATTATCATACAGCTGTTTCTTCTCGGACTCAACACTCTTTAGTGAAGCATTTAACTGGAATAATAAAATGCACAGGTCTAAAGCAATGATTAACATGCCAAGCGCCAACTATAATCTATGACTGGGGTTCTCAACTCCAGCAGAAAGGACAGGCCATGTTTTGTGCATGCCTTTAATCATGCTCAGGTGAGCACATTGACTATATGTTGCATGATCAGTTATTATCCCACAGTCTAGGACCCTCAACACATGACCCGTCAGGGGTACACGATATTTGAGGTTGAGTGATCTACAGGATTTCTAAATACGAAATAATGTCGCCTACCATTGCAGCAAATATCAACTTCTTTATGGTTTGTTTCTGAGGATCCCCTAAAACGAAGATGAATAAAATGTTAGCATCAAGCGCACAGATTTTTCATCCAGTCATCGGAGAATGTGTTCACCATCTAAAACAGACACTGGTAATGTACATATCCAACAGCTCGTTAGAAGCGGCCTACACACAGCGATCAAATCACCACGAACAGGTGACATTACTGACGCACGCCATAGACAGACATCTGTGGGCTGCTCCAATCACCATGAGAATACGGGTGCCGGACGGGATCCCGACAGTCATTTACTAGGGATCCCAAATGTCAAAACACAGTCAGCCGGGTGCCCGACGGCCACCGGCTATTCTCCTTCATGGGGATCCATGACCCCATAGAGGAAGAATAGAATAGGTGGCGAGCGTAGCGAACCACCGTGCCCGCAGCGTGGCAAGCGCAGCGAGCCCGCAAGGAGCTTTGTTGAGGCCTTTTGAAGGATGAAAACTATTTTTGCAGGGACACCGATTTCTTTCATACTTGCTGTATATGGAGAGAGGGAAGCTCTGGTTACACATAGGGGGTTATTCTGGTTCACTCGCAAAGGTAAATTGCTTCTCAAATGGACAAAACCATGCTGCACTGTAGGGGGGCAGATGTAACATGTGCAAAAAGCATTCGATTTGGGTGAGTTTTTTTGTTTTTGTGCAGGGAAAATACTGACTGCTTTATTTTTACACTGCAATCTCATATATTTAGCCAGATCGGTCACACCATTGACATCACCTCCCCCCGCCCAGCCAGGGCTAGTCTATGGTACAAGATCAGGTGTTCTAAGTGCTTATGTAGCCACTGCGCAAATGTAAACTACAATTCTTCAATACAATAAAGCAGTAGGTTTTAATGTCATGCCATTATTTGTACAGCGAGATGTCAGGATAAAGGGAAGAGATGGGGCTTATTATACAAGGTTGCTTACCAAGGGGTTCTCCGTTTTCAAAATCCCACTTAATGCTGGAGATCGTGTCGTCGTCCTCGTTAAGCTCATCCACCTCCGAGATCCAGTCTTTCATCGTCAGCAAACTGTCAATTAGTGACTGCGGAAATACAGGGTATTGAAAATCGGTCACAATGAACAGTGATAAACAGCCAGCCAATCAGCTCCTACCTGACATTTTTCAAACACAGTCTGTGACATGGCAGGTAGGAGCTGATTGGCTGGCTGGCTATCACTCTCCATTTTATCACTTTTGAAGCTTAGTGCATCTGGCCCTTTATCACTTCGCCGAGCTTAATAAATCTACTCCACAGTCACTAGGCCGACAAGGAAAAGGTCGACATGCCTGAAAGTCGTCATTTGGGACAAAAAAAATTAAGTTAAAAACCTTTTGACTGTCGACCTAAAGCCACTTCGACCTATTTTATGTGCTGCCCCAAGGCCTGTTGACTTTCAGTGGTCAGCCTTAGTTTGGTCGACCCAGTGACCCACATGCCTCAACCCGCCAGGAGTAATAGCAGAAATAAGACACAACTGTAAGGCTGACCTTAATCTGGCATTGCTTGCTGCTCAGCTCCTCCTGCATGGGTCCTTCAGACACACTGAGCATTCTGGTGTTCTCCGACAGCTCGCTGAACCGCTCCTCCCAGCCCTCCGCTTCCTCCGAGAGCTGCAGAGGTAAAAAAGACAAACCTTACATGTAACTTATTCAGCTCCAGGGGAAGTTATTTATGGCGGATGAACATAGTGACTTATCTAATGAGATGGCAAAGCGGAACAGCTGGACAACGCTGGGTTTCCAGAAAACAAATGAGCTTTATATTGATCGGAACAATACGGGCACGGAGGAGAGGAGGAATCACTTTATCCGATGCGGTGCAATCTAGTCTGCATATAGAAGCGTGCAGTGACCCGTGAAATGGTTAATACTTTGGAAACTGAAAGGGACATAAGTACATGAAAACTACTGTCGGACCTATCACTCTCACTTCTAACATGGTTGGCAACAACAGAGACTGATAGCAACAACGCTGGTATTCAATACAGATTCCTTTTTTACATTGTTATCCCTCCAAGCTGATTCTGGATTCCACTCCGACAGTGGCAGAAACTACAATACATCTGTTTCGAGAAGAGTCACATACCGTACATTCTATCATCGTCTAGGTCTCCCTTCTAAGGGTTATATTCAATTACAGTCGAAACCTTTTGTCGTAAAGACGTCAATTTCCAACTGATTAACGACGGAAGGGGTTCTGACCTATTCAATTCTGGCTGCTTTTTTTTTTTTTTTTTTTTTTTGGTATGTTCCAACCCGTTGGAAACCAGGTGGATTAGCGGAGCAGCCGCCAATTCACCTGCTTTTTTCAGACTTTTTTTTAGAAAGTCAGATTGAGGCAAGGAGGATGGTCCTGGTGAGTAGCAGCAGCTCACCCCGCGCCATCCTCCCACCGCACTCACCTGTCAGGCCGGGTTGCAGCAGCTCACCCAGCGCCTTTCCAGCTCCCACTGCCTCCCACCATCACTCACCCAGTCCCAGCCAGGTGAGCAGCAATCAGCGGCCAAATCCAACATTCGGATTAGGTAGTGACAGATCCATTCCGACAAATGAATGTCGGAATGGATCCGACATTAATTGAATATACCCCCAAATGTGAAAAAAAATACATACATTGGTGTGTATTTACTAAAGGACAATTTTAATGGATTTCAAATCGATTGAAAATGATTGTAATCGATGCTAGGTTTCCAGGGTTATTGATCTCATCTAACCATTGTAAAATAGTTTACTGAACTTCTGACAGTATACGAGGCTTATGTGCACAAGGGGAACTTTTTAATTAGCAACCCTGGCTGCAGTTTGATTGACAGGAAGTCCCCGGATGTGGGTGGTAACCGTCCATTTTCAGTCAATGTGAGTGAGTTGCGAATTGAATTGCTGGCCAGCGATCAAGGCGCAAGCCATTTGCAGACTTGAATAGGGTGGGATTACACTCTGGCAGAGAGGCGGCTAAGTGCAACTTAGGCCGCTGCAATTTCGCACAACAGGGATCAGGTCTGAATAAGTAATCAGTAATTGTTTTCCATACGGACATTAGTCATCAATGGATCTCTTGCTGGGAGTATTTAGATGGTGGTATACTCAGTCATTTGATGTTTTGAACACAATGCAAGTATCCAGTTTATGTGCGTGAGCCACAGGGAAGCACTTGACTGACACACACACACACCAATGACCTCCGAACCTGCTTTATGCTCTCCTGCAGACGAGACTGCTCTTCCTTTGCGTCTTGGCAGGACAGCTCCAGACGCTCTTTGTTAATTTCAAACACTTTCTGAGTTGTCCGGATCTGCGAATGGAAGCAGGGTCATGTGACTGGCGCCCAGAACACTTGTATACGCAGGTTAAGGATAATTACTACCCGATAAAGTGCATGCTGTATAAGTAACAGGGTTATTTACTAGTGTAAGCGGCTACTTGCATATAAAACAATCAGCTTCAAATAGTTTCGTTAAGGATAGACTAGTGAAAGGAAATGTCCCGTTGGTTGCTACAGGTTACTGCACCAAGAAGGATTGCATCTATATTAGTACATAATACAGTGATGTGTCTGCTCAGAGATTGGCTGACTGCAGTACAACCAACCATAACCTCCACCTAGATAATGATTCGGGCAATTTCCATACAATCATTATTGGGCATCCCAGGCGTAAGGACACACCATACTGAGAGACCAGGATGACAGTAGATCTCTGCTATAATACAGAATCAGCATGTGATGCACTGCACAGTGCAATAAACATTAACTTACAAGGACTTCAGGCATATTATATGGGGATAACTAATGTATAGAAAGCAGATATTTCACACTACAGCTGGGCTATACTCTAACATAAAAGGACTTTCCCAGAGACATGTCCCTATGGACAAACCTCTAAAACCTGGGTCTGACATATAGGGGAAATGGACAGCTGTGTAAGGACAAGAACATCCCAGAAGAACGGAGATGCAGATCACAAAACGTAGATTTGCATTAGAATTTACCTCTTCTTTTTGAGATTTTTCCTTCTTGAAATTATCTTCCAAATCTTTGATTTTCTCATTTAATTCCGCGAGCTGGAAACGGAACGGGTTACATTTCATTACTACGCACTGAGCTTTGGGTCCTCGGAGTTCCTGCTTGTGGAACACATGTGGACATTATCTTACCATATTGTCCAGCTCTGGTCCTCTCTGCTTCTCTTCTTCCAGATCCTGCTCTAGTCTCGCAATGTTCTCCTCCAGTTCCCTGTTTGATGCCTGCAGGGATTCCTGCAATGCCTAAAATACATTAAAGAGCAAGTAAACCGTCTAAAGTTTATTATAGACCAATGCCCCAAATTGTACATACAAAGAAAAATACAAGTGACGTGCTTATATGCCATTATACTGCACCAGCTTATATCTCTTTACTTTTCACAAAATATCTCCCATCTCGACCACTCCGCTCTGCACAAGATCTGCGTCTCTCTTCTGCACAGATCACTAGATCCTATTCACTATTACAGGACTTTCATTGTGCTGCTCCCATCCTATGGAATGCCCTTCCACGCACAATAAGACTCTCCACCAGTCTCCAAACTTTCAAGCGTTCCCTGAAAACTCACCTCTTCTGGCAAGCCTATCATATTATAGTACCACATGCATAACCCTCTGAGGCACTTATGTATTATATAGCTTCCCTTCTGGACTTGTAACTTGGTGGGACTGCTATGCTATTACTGATGCCTGTCCTCGTGTTTCCCTGCTATATCCCTATAGATTGCAAGCTTGCAGCAGGGACCTCCTACCTCCAAGTCTGTCTGTTACCCAGTTTGTTTTATCACTGTCTACTATTGTAAAGCGCAACGGAATCTGCTGCGCTATTTAAGACACTGTAACGAAATCGGCTGCGCTATACAAGACGCTGTAACGGAATCGGCTGCGCTATACAAGACGCTGTAACGGAATCGGCTGCGCTATACAAGACGCTGTAACGGAATCGGCTGCGCTATACAAGACGCTATAACGGAATCGGCTGCGCTATACAAGACGCTGTAACGGAATCGGCTGCGCTATACAAGACGCTGTAACGGAATCGGCTGCGCTATACAAGACGCTGTAATGGCTAAGAACTTCACAACTGTAATCGGTCTTTGAGAACACAGAGATAAAGTTTCTGCCTTCCCTTGAAACTGGAAGCAGATGACAAGGCACCTTTTCATGAGATATGGTCCATAGGTCTACAAGCATTAGGCCGATACGCCAAGGTTGTTTTGCATGACAGTCGACAGGGTCATTAGGTCGACATGGAGAAGGTCGACATGTGGTTTTTCACTTCTTTTTTTTTGGAGCAGACAGGCGGTATTTCATGCCCCACCATCCAGTACGGTGTGGTGGAAGAGTAAAATGGTGCCTGAAGGACAGTGAGCGCAGCAAGCCATGTGAGGGGGTGCGGTGCTACGTTTCAGTGTCTATGTCAACTGTGTCGACATTCGGGTAATAAAAAAAAGGACTGTCGACCTAACCCCAAGTTTTCATAAACCATCCTTTTACATTCTGTGCAAATTCAAGTGAAAGGGGAGAAATTTCACTAATTCTTTGCACATTAACGTAAAGCACAAACTTTTTGTGCATTCATTACCATACACCCAAGGCCTCAATGCAACCATATAATTATAAAACTTGTTCTTTGCCATCTCCGATGGAGAGAGGTAGGAAATACTCCATTATACCTTTGGGGCTGATTCCGAACCATTCGTTAGGCAAATTACACACTCGCGGATTCAGAGATCAGCGGCCATCAGAAATTATTGACTTACTTTTCAGACTGAGGGCTGCTGTAAGCGTACACATACCCTTGGCTGCAAATGCAGAGATGCGCAGGGGGGGGGGGCTGTTGGGGCGGCTGTTTGGTTGGACAGTGTTTACCCGTTTGCTAGGCTAAAAACATATGCAAGCGAAGAGGTCTGAATTAGACCCTTTATTTGTAACAAACCAAACTGTTTTTTTGCTGCAGAACTGAAAATGCTGTTAAGTTTAGCTGGACCTTAACCAATTCCTTTTGCTTACTAGGTGTACCCCTCCCCCATCGCTAGTACATAATCCCCTCTCGCAATTCAGGAAGACACACCAGAATGTATTCTGCCCTCACCAGACCGAGTCACTGAGCTTCCCCTTTCCTCTCACCTTCTGCTCCGAGATCTCCGCCAGTAACTTCTGCTGACCAGATTCTTCTAACGTCTGCTGGACTTCCTCATACTGAGAACAGGGGATAGAAAAGAACTTCAGACATTTACTATGATATTCTCCGCCCACATTACATGAAAGTACATCTTTATATAGAGGTGCTAAAACTGCAATAAATGTTTAGTGCTCATTCTGGCACCCTGCATCTTTCAAAACCTTTGTCGCTCTCTGCTGTGACGCTTCTAGCACAGTTTGGTGTGTATTTCTGCACTGATCTGGAACCCCTCTCCACTGGGGAAGTGGCTACTTGGAGATGTTAGGGTCACTAATGCCACGTTTGTTACCTTTTACAGTGGCGTCCCAACACCCCCCACGCGGAGGCGGTTCCTGAGCCACCGCTTGGAGATTACATCATCTCCAAGCACCAGGACCGCCGATCGCCACGCTGGGGGCAAGTCCAGCACCAAGTTAAGCTGCCCCCGTGCACCCCCCCCCCCCAGCCCGCGAGGTGAATAAATGCCGCACACAGGCATCCCATTCACATCCTCCCTGCCTCCGCTGCTGTCTGCAGAGTACAGCAGACAGCAGCGGAGGCTGGGTGCGCCCACCGCCCAACCTGCAGACCAGAGGTTGGACTTACCCCCATTGATGTAAACGAGAGCCGACTCGGATGACCCGGAGTACCCGTTTACACTGCCCTCTACCCAGGTCCTGCCAGTGTTCAACCTATGTTTTGTATCTGCCGTACCTGTTTTTGCACAATGCTTAGTTTTTCCAGAGCTTCACATTTTGTGTTCATAAGTTCAGCGACCTGACCACCAAGTTTACATTCTCGGCCTGAAAAGGACAGGATAAAATAATGAACCAATCACTGTATCGCATGTAATTAAAATATTATGTATCATCTCAGGGTCAATCCATTTCAGTGGGCCAATTTTGAAATTTAAGCTACCAATGGATGAAAACCACAAATGTTTTCTTTTAGAAATGGCAGCCATCTTTAAATCATGGCAGACAGGGATTTTCAGGTTTGTCTGTGTTTACACAAAAACAAATGTGTTAGGACTGGGAGGTGGTATTTGCATTTAGAACTATAGGAGAATTATATATGAGTAGAAGGAGAAGTATATAGCAGTGGTAGATCTGCTTCCGCTTCATCTGGATAGACCCTTCATTTATATGTGCAAACAAATGGCCTAATTCAGAGTTTATCATTGATGTGCGAATTTGCGATTATCGAATGACTGTATGCGTACATGTCGTAGCTTGCATGCTGGGGGGGGGACACAAAAAAGGGCATAGATTTTAATTT
The DNA here is from genome assembly GCF_055691185.1 of Crinia signifera. Taxonomy (NCBI): domain Eukaryota; kingdom Metazoa; phylum Chordata; class Amphibia; order Anura; family Myobatrachidae; genus Crinia; species Crinia signifera. The sequence continues at coordinate 69,707,241 of NC_139228.1, forward strand.
CAACCCCCTCCGAGTTTGACTGACAGGAAGCCGGTGTCTGTCCATTTTCTGGAAGTATAAACAAAGCGCAGGTGTGCCTAGGCGAATTAAGGGAGGGTCTGTGACGCCATCGATCGACTCAGTCGCAGATGACCGGCAGGGTCAGAGTTACTCATGTTTGCACAGACTGGAAAAAAATCATCCGATGGTTCGTGAACTGCCTATGGATTGGTGGGTGGATACCAAACATCGATTCATTTGCAGCTTTTTCACAGGAGGAGTTTAATTTGTCTGGGCGGCAGACAAGTGATAAGATCAGTAGAAGGCCCAAAATACCATAGGGCAGATAGCACTTACTTGCATAGAATCTGCTTTTAATCTAAAGGAGAGAAAAAAAAACACAAGAGGTTCAAGTTAATACAGAAGCCAAACAAAACAATAGATAAGAAAGTTACAATGTAGGGAAAATATCACTGTCCGTAAATTGCAGGTGCTGGTGTAATTTCAGGGATGTGACCCAGGTTAGGTGTACCAGTTTAAATAACTGGCACATTAACTCTACCGGCTAAATCACAGAAGACAGGCTGGTGGTCCCTGCAACTTGCAGCATTTTGGCCTAGGAGTAATCGTGGGAGGTAAGCAGCTCTCACGTAACTATAAAGCAATATAAGCCTGTGCTTATTGCTCCAAGGGAAGGGTGCAACACGAGAGGGCGTCAGTTGGCCTTAATCTGGCTGTAGAGGTTGGAGGACTAGTTTCAGAGGGTCTGGACCACTATTCATACATCCTATGAAGTGTAAAGCACATTGAAGCTATATTGGGGATCTACATTAAAAACATTCAGTAAATGTTTTCAAAAAAGATTCTGAACCCCATATGGCCGCCACCATGGACAGGCAACCCACAAAGACTGGGTCATTCATGTAAATTGAAGAATGTTTTCACAGAGAGCGTTCCAGGGACTGGGCCCATAATACTTACACATCGGACAGTTCTACAGATGAACAAGAGGACTGAGAGAAAGCCGAAGCCGGCAGTAAGAATCACCACCTCCCAGGAACAGCCATAAAAGTCCTGGCCCGGCTGGAGGTCCTCTGGCAGGAGAGAAGCCACCTAGACATGGAAATAATTTTTTTAGTCTAACCTTCTACATCAATGCGGAACCTCTCCACATTGATGTATAGAGACCGGATTATATGCATTTGCATATTTGCCCGATTTTCAGCAGAAATTGCATATCTGACCTAAATGTCCTGATGGTGCATATTTGGCATAGCGCGGTCGGCGCGGAGCGTTTACCCTCACTTCCTGACTTTTTTTTTCTTTATGTGAGGAAATGCCGCTGATAGGCTGACAGAATCGCTCATCAGAGGAATGGATTGAGCGGCCTGTCAGCGCGGCGGGGGGTGGGATGTGGGTGGAAGAGCTGATACGCCGCAGTGTGTACTGTAGGCTCTTCCAGCTACATCCCACACCCGCCGCGCTGACAGGCTGCCCGCCGCGCTGACAGGCTGTCCACCTCTGCTGACACGCGGGGAATCACTGCGCGCCACACGGGTGCTGGAGGCCCCGAACAGTGGTGCTTCTGGACAGAACACTGACCTCAACCAACGGATGGCAACGGTGAGTGTAACTTACAGCACAGTTTCTGCTGGGGCATTACAGTATGTGCGGTTTTGCTGGGGGCATTATGTGTGTTATACTGCTGGGGGCATTATGTGTGTTATACTGCTGGGGGCATTATGTGTGTTATACTGCTGGGGGCATTATCTGTGTTATACTGCTGGGGGCATTATCTGTGTTATACTGCTGGGGGCATTATCTGTGTTATACTGCTGGGGGCATTATCTGTGTTATACTGCTGGGGGCATTATCTGTGTTATACTGCTGGGGGCATTATCTGTGTTATACTGCTGGGGGCATTATCTGTGTTATACTGCTGGGGGCATTATGTGTGTTATACTGCTGGGGGCATTATGTGTGTTATACTGCTGGGGGCATTATGTGTGTTATACTGCTGGGGGCATTATGTGTGTTATACTGCTGGGGGCATTATGTGTGTTATACTGCTGGGGGCATTATGTGTGTTATACTGCTGGGGGCATTATGTGTGTTATACTGCTGGGGGCATTATGTGTGTTATACTGCTGGGGGCATTATGTGTGTTATACTGCTGGGGGCATTATGTGTGTTATACTGCTGGGGGCATTATCTGTGTTATACTGCTGGGGGCATTATCTGTGTTATACTGCTGGGGGCATTATGTGTGTTATACTGCTGGGGGCATTATGTGGGGTATACTGCTGGGGGCATTATGTGGGTTATACTGCTGGGGGCATTATGTGGGGTATACTGCTGGGGGCATTATGTGGGGTATACTGCTGGGGGCATTATGTGTGTTATACTGCTGGGGGCATTATGTGGGGTATACTGCTGGGGGCATTATGTGGGGTATACTGCTGGGGGCATTATGTGTGTTATACTGCTGGGGGCATTATGTGGGGTATACTGCTGGGGGCATTATGTGGGGTATACTGCTGGGGGCATTATGTGGGGTATACTGCTGGGGGTCATTTACTACTTACTAATTGTATGCTGATTTAAATAAAAAACTATACAATTTCACTTTATTTTGTATTTTTTATTTAGCATATTTTGACGCTTTTCATGCATATTTTAAGTATTTTTCATGCATATTTCGAGCTTTTTATGTTGCATATAATCCTGTCTCTATTGATGTAGAATAGTGACCCATCACTGGGTCACTTCTCTGGAGTAACCCCATCACTGGGTCACTTCTCTGGAGTAACCCCATCACTGGGTCACTTCTCTGGAGTAACCCCATCACTGAGTCACTTCTCTGGAGTAACCCCATCACTGAGTCACTTCTCTGGAGTAACCCCATCACTGGGTCACTTCTCTGGAGTAACCCCATCACTGGGTCACTTCTCTGGAGTAACCCCATCACTGGGTCACTTCTCTGGAGTAACCCCATCACTGGGTCACTTCTCTGGAGTAACCCCATCACTGGGTCACTTCTCTGGAGTAACCCCATCACTGGGTCACTTCTCTGGAGTAACCCCATCACTGGGTCACTTCTCTGGAGTAACCCCATCACTGGGTCACTTCTCTGGAGTAACCCCATCACTGGGTCACTTCTCTGGAGTAACCCCATCACTGGGTCACTTCTCTGGAGTAACCCCATCACTGGGTCACTTCTCTGGAGTAACCCCATCACTGAGTCACTTCTCTGGAGTAACCCCATCACTGGGTCACTTCTCTGGAGTAACCCCGTCCCCATCACTGGGTCACTTCTGTGGAGTAACACTATCACGGGGTCACTTCTCTTGAGTACCCCCGTCCCCATCACTGAGTCACTTCTCTGGAGCAACCCCGTCCCCATCACTGGGTCACTTCTCTGGAGCAACCCCATCCCCATCACTGGGTCACTTCTCTGGAGCAACCCCATCCCAATCACTGGGTCACTTCTCTGGAGCAACCCCATCACTGGGTCACTTATGTGGAGTACCCCATCCCCATCACTGGGTCACTTCTCTGGAGTAACCCTATCACGAGGTCACTTCTCTGGAGTAACCCCGTCCCCACCACTGGGTCACTTCTCTGGAGTACCCCCGTCCCCACCACTGGGTCACTTCTCTGGAGTAACCCCATCACTGGGTCACTTCTCTGGAGTAACCCCATCACTGGGTCACTTCTCTGGAGTAACCCCATCACTGGGTCACTTCTCTGGAGTAACCCCATCACTGGGTCACTTCTCTGGAGTAACCCCATCACTGGGTCACTTCTCTGGAGTAACCCCATCACTGGGTCACTTCTCTGGAGTAACCCCATCACTGGGTCACTTCTCTGGAGTAACCCCATCACTGGGTCACTTATGTGGAGTACCCCATCCCCATCACTGGTCAATTATCTGGAGTAACCTCGTCCTCATCACTGGTCACTTATCTGGAGTACCCCCGTCCCCATCACTGGTCACATCTCTGGAGTACCCCCCGTCCCCATCACTGGTCACATCTCTGGAGTATCCCCCGTCCCCATCACTGGTCACATCTTTGGAGTACCCCGTCCCCCCCATCCCCATCACTGTTCACATCTCTGGAGTACCCCGTCCCCCCCGTCCCCATCACTGGTCACATCTCTGGAGTACCCCCGTCCCCATCACTGGGTCACTTCTCTGGAGTACCCCCGTCCCCATCACTGCGTCACTTCTCTGGAGTTCCCCCGTCCCCATCACTGGGTCACTTCTCTGGAGTACCCCCGTCCCCATCACTGGGTCACTTCTCTGGAGTACCCCCATCACTGGGTCACTTATGTGGAGTACCCCATCCCCATCTGGAGTACCCCCATCACTTCTCTGGAGTACCCCCATCACTGGGTCACTTCTCTGGAGTACCCCCGCCCCCATCACTGGTCACATCTCTGGAGTACCCCCGCCCCCATCATTGGTCACATCTCTGGAGTACCCCATCCCCATCACTGGTCACTTATCTGGAGTACCCCATCCCCATCACTGGTCACATCTCTGGAGTAACTCCATCCCCATCACTGGGTCACATCTCTGGAGTAACTCCATCCCCATCATTGGGTCACTTCTCTGTAGTACCCCATCCCCATCACTGGGCCAGTCTCGATCTGATCCCAGTAAACTCTCCGTAAAGACTGGGTGACTGCTGCCTGTGTGTGTGTGACAGCGAAATACAGCCGGGTGTACGAGGCCTATGAGCTGCTCCGGACTCACCTGCCGGACCGTGTCCGCCATCCCGTCCATACCTCCCCGCTGCTGTCCCCGGTCGGTGTCACGTAACTGAGACAACCTGCTGCTGCCGCATCCCGTAGCTCTCAGCCACCGGCAGGTCGGTACCACCGGAGCATGAGGCCGGGGGGGGAGCCACTTACACAGCGAGTGCCCAGGCCCCCTCCCTGCCGCCCTCGGAGCGCTTCTGCATGTGTTTACACTGCTGCTATGGAGTCACTGGTACGTTACGCTCACCCGGTGCCGTTATAACCCGAGAATTGCAGGATGCCGCCCCCCTACTAATTTGGTTTGACCCGTTGGACGTCACGGGAAAAGGAAAGAGGACGTGTAAGGGGAAGGGCGGGGCCTGAGAAGCCATCTGCTGCCATGTTGTTAACTGGCAATGCCCTCAACTATATCCAAAACACCTGCATAGAGTCTTTCATTACACAATCCCCAAATATCCAGTACCTCTCATATAGTTGACTAGAGGACCTGTATATATCCACGTGACATGCACTCGCAAATGCGCTTCATGTAACCTAAATATTTGTACATATCCCCATTCCACGCAATAGCAAATATGCTTCAAATATAAGAAACTGTAACTAAATATAGCCATGCAATAGCAAATGAGTGTGGTTCATAAGGGCGAAAATGTCTATGTCAACACCAAAATGTCTACATGCACAAGGTCGACAGCACATGAAAAGATTGACACAAGTTTTTAACTTTTTTTGGTGTAAATGTCACACGTGGACCCTCCATTTGTGTACCGTGTCCCCTCGCATTGCTTGCTTCACTCGCCATGTTTTGGTAAAAGGAAGTTTGGTAAAGTGTAAAACATTGGAAAAAAAATCCCAAAAAACTCGTGTTGACCTTTTCATATGTCGACCGTAGCCATGGCATCCTTTTGCTTGTGTTGACCATATGAAGTTAACCAACGTTTGACCTACAGTCTGGATACCATACCAAACATGCTTCATATATTCTAAATCCATACCTCCCAACTATCCCGATTTTTGCTGGACAGTCCTGTTTTTTTGGGACTGTCCGGCGTCCCACCTGTGGCGGCAGTGTCCCACAGTGGAGGGGGGGGGGGCAGTTAGGATTCCCCCCTCTCAGTGCCATGTCTCCCAATTGTCCCGGCTGTGGCGAGACAGTCCCTGTTTTGGGGGACTATCCCATTCCCGCATCCCACCTGTATCTGGCAGTTTCCCGCAATGGGGGAGGAAGTTGGGTGTCCTTGTCAGTGCTGCTCTGCCTAGCATGAGCACAATGTCTGTTCAGTGAGGCAGAGGGACGGTGCATGGTCAGCAGCTCACATAGCGCTGGCCATACACACACACAGTGATGAAAACGGGAGCACCTGCATGGGGCCATGCAAAGGGTCTCTTGGAGTGAAGTGGAAATGTTGGGAGGTATGTAAATATCCTACACAATAGCAAATACACATTTTATATCCAGGATGACCTCTTCACCAACTAGATTGTGCATAGGCAACTTTGCATAGACCTCTCTGGCAAAACCTAATGTTCACTTAGTAAATAAAATACATTTGTGCATCTAAAAACTTATTGCTCTCCCATCCTATTACCCTTATCATTCCCACATCCTATTCCATCTGTTCCAGTTCTATTTTCCAGTAACTGGCTCTGTGGCTGTAAGTGCCCAAATCTCTCTTAATCAAGTGTGTTAATCATTAACCATAAAATACATTCCAACTTATAAACCACTGACGATTCTAAATGTCTTATATAAATATTAAATATTACTTTTTGAAGATTGGTGTTTAATTATTTACTTAGAAAAGTTTAGTTTATTTTAATCCTATTTGTTTTGACTGCGGGGCCTGCTATTCACTATTCTAGTGCGTTTATAATTTAGCCTTATGGCGATTCCACCAGTGACGTGTGGTGGTGGCTGTGTACAGTGAGGCACTATCACTTACACACACACACACACACACCCCCCAAACCACCCCGCTGGCGACACCCCCTTTCCCCAGTCGCCGCAGACGCAAACACCCCCCATTCCCCCTCCCCCCGGCCACCGCTGACACTCATGCCACCCCCACCCCCCTCGCTAAGCTTGGAATATATGCAGCCTACTAAATGCATGCATATGTTACTGCTGTGTTACTGATTTCTCTAGTCATTCCAAGCTGTGAAGGGTCTCTTACCGTATCTAATGAGATTTCCACTGTGGGAACTATCCTTATAAAATACATTCCTTTTCCCTGAATAACCCATACTTTAGATAGATTTGACCACATTTTAAAAATGTTTCCCTAAAAAATATTTGTCCATGTAGAATGTCGCTACATCTCAATGCTGACCAAAATAGGATAACTTAGGGATGGCCATCGACCATCGATGATTAGAAATCATTGATAGTTTATGGCCGATGTCGAATAGTTTTGACATCGATAGGGGAGAACCAGATGGTTTCCAACCATCGATGTAAAGCTTAAACGAATAGTTTCATTTTTGCTTTTTTCCCTACAGTGTCGGGACACTGAGTATAGCTCCTTCCCCGACACCCGCGAAGCCCCGCCCCTGCATTTGGATTGGCCCACAGGCCACTCAATCAGAGAAAATGGATGACCATCAATATGCAAAAACATCGATGGTTATCCATAGAATGGTTATACACTATCGATGGGCTGTTACACTTTTGCCATCGATGGCAACCATCGATGGCAAAGGCAACGATGGCCATCCCTAGGATAACTTTGCCGTGAGCTGTGTTTTGCAAGTTCTCTTGAAGATTATCGACTATAATGTAATAGCAGTTCCTATATAACATGGCAACTTCTAAACCAGTGATTTTCAACCTTTTTCAACTCGATGCACTCGGAAAAAGATTTTAAAATTGCTAAGGAACGCCATCAGACCCCCACAGGGAAAAACACATATACACTGGCCCCACAGGAAAAACAAAATCATTGGCCTCCACATGAACAGAAAAATCATATTAGCCCCACCCCCCCTTTAAAAAAAAATAATTCACACTGTCCCCATAGAACACAAAAATAAAACACAGTGTCCCCCCATGAACACAGCAAAGTACATTACAGAGGGCCAAATGCACTAAGCTTTAAAAAACGATAATATGGTGGTAAGGTACTTGTTTCCTAGCATGGCCACAATCGCGTGCATCGGGTGTCATTTTTAGTGGTCTGCGACTCGACCGACGCGATGCCCCCGATTTTCCCATTGAAATGCATTGAAAAAAATCAAAATCGCGTCGGTCGCGTCGTATGCGGCTAAAAAAGGCTTAAATGGTCCAGAAGCGATGCCCCCGATTTCCCATAGGAAAAAATGTTAAATGCCTCAATTTACCCGCGATGCCCCCGATTTCCCATAGGAAACAATGTTAAATGCCTCAATTTCACAAAATCATCATAGGGAACAATGGTAAATGGGCCAGAAACCCCCCAAAACACCCCTGAACAGTGAAATGTCCCCACAAAAGTAGTTGACGCCACCCCACGATCAACGCGAACCCGAAGCGTGGCGAGCGCAGCGAGCCCGCGAGGGGCGGTGGTACGCGTCCTCCGACCTTTTCATACCCCCACTATCCACGTCGGCGTGGAGTTGAGAATAGAATAGTGTGGCGAGCGCAGCGCACCACCGAGCCCGAAGCGTGGCGAGCGCAGCGAGCCCCGCGAGGGGACGCGGATACCTTCACAGGTAAACGCGTCCCTTCGCGGGCTTCACAGGTATCCGCGTCCCCTCGCGGGGCTCGCTGCGCTCGCCACGCTTCGGGCTCGGTGGCTCGCTGCGCTCGCCACACTATTCTATTCTCAACTCCACGCCGATGTGGATAGTGGGGGTATGAAAAGGTCGGAGGACGCGTACCGCCGCCCCTCGCGGGCTCGCTGCGCTCGCCACGCTTCGGGTTCGCGTTGATCGCGGGGTGGCCTAAACTACTTTTGGGGGGACATTTCACTGTTCAGGGGTGTTTTTTGGGTTTTCTGGCCCATTTACCATTGTTCCCTATGATGATTTGGGTAAATTGAGCCATTTAACATTGATTACTATGGAAAATCGGGGGCATCGCGGGTAAATTGAGGCATTTAATATTGTTCCCTATGGGGAAATCGCGGGCATCTTTTTAGTGCATGCGATGGCCGCGATGCCCCCGATTTTTCCTCACGATTCCCACGATCATGATCGTTGTGGCCGTGCTAGGAAACAAGTACCAGTGGTAAAAAAATAAACCAACTAATCACTTCCTGTCTCACATTTTTCAAACACAGCCTGTGACCTGGCAGTGACGAGCTGATTGACTGGCTGGTTATCACTCTCCATTTTACCACTTTTGAAGCATAGTGCATTTAGCTCTCTGTGTCATGTTTATCTGCTTGTTGACGTAGACCTTATGCCATTGCCAACTGTTTTCAATGTGGAGTGCCCCAGGGCAGGGGGGGCGCCCAAAACGTAGCTACGCCACTGCCCCAGGGTGTAGATTTGCCTATAGCAACCAATCAGATTCTACTTATTATTTTTTTAGCACCTTCTAGAGCTGGGGTAGCCAACCCTAGTCCTCGAAAGCTACCAACAGTGCATGTTTTGCAGGTCTCCTCACAGAATCACAAGTGAGCTAATTAGCTCCATCTGTGTATCTTTTAAAATGTGTCAGTGATTAATGAGTGCAGCTGTGCAGCAGCTAGGTTGTCTGGAAAATGTGAACTGTTGGTAGCTCTCGAGGGCTAGGGTTGGCTACCACTGTTCTAGAGGATAATAGAATGAATCTGATTGGTTGCTGTGGGCAACATCCCATCTTCAATAGAACTCCCATCTTAGTAAATTTACCCCTAAGAGAGGAGCCTGTGTACAGTCTCCTCTGTCTGGGCCCCTTCTCTCTGCCAGCAGTCTGAACAGTAGAGCTCAGATTTTACCGTGCATGCGCAGATCTCCAGAAAAATGGAACGGCGGCCATTTTTTCAGAGATTTCGCTAGCGCTGCTGCCTTCATCTTGGGTTTTCTTAGTATGAGTATTTAAAAAAAAAAAACCTTTAAATACCCCACTGATGAGCTCTGCACATTTGTGTGTGACCCAGTGGCGTAACGACAAATTCTGCGCCCCCCACCTGAATATTTTGGCACCCCCCTCCAGTGAAGTTAAGACCCCCCCCCCCCCCACACTGCCTTACCCCCCTCTGCATATGTGAACTCCACCTCCTCTAGCATCTTCAAAAACTGTCTGCTGTAAGGGAGCTGAGCGGTCATTTTGTGAGGGACATAAGGAGCCAGGAGGAGCGGCGGGACGCAGACAAGTAGATCTGCTGGTCCGGACTCCCAGCCACAGACGCAGCAGCGGTTAAGGCAGGTCCTGGCGGGTGACAGCTTAAAAATAGCCCCCACAGACCCCCAGTACCCACAGCGCCTCCCCGCCACCGCGGGGTCTGCTGCAATATTGTTACGCCACTAGTGTAACCCCCTCCTTTGTGGAGGCCACGCTCTTCCGAGGGTCTCGGGTCTATCAGTAAAATGGCTTTAATCATACAACTGTATTCCAGTCATGCCTTGTTCTCATGCACACAACACATGTTGACGCACTGTCAACAACTTGTCCTTGGACGGTGTGTGTGTCAACACGCTTGTGTTAAAATAATGTCTCAGCAGCACCTACCTCCTCCTGTGCAGACTCCATATTCGTTATACAGAGTCACAGAATCACTCTCCTAGCAGCTGGGAGATCAGGGACATGCTGCTCACACAGTAACATAAGGTGCCTGTGAGTGGGCGACAGGGTCACTGCTGTCCCTTACACACTGTAAAAGGATCCTGCCTTACGCAATGCTGGGGGTGACACAGGTGGATTAATGACTACCAACTCCAAGCCCTTATCTCTTATCCAGCATCTGTGACTAAATAGTAATGCAATTACCTTACCTCGCTACTGGTGTAGAGGGCTTGTGCAATTTTTACTACGCAATTTTGAGTAGATGCACAAGAGATTTTGATTAATCGATTTTGTCTAAGTAATGATAGTCTATGATCTAGTCACAATTGCCTTGCCTGCACAGCCAATCTATGCTAAGCAATCTATGCTAGACAATACTGACTAAGCAGGTGAAAAATAGGGAGATTTTGGCTATCTAGTCAAAATCACTAGTCAAAATCTCCTGCCAAAATCTCTCCGTGTGTACACTCTTTCAGTTCTTCATTTATATTTATTGCTAGATGTCATGGGGGCAGTGACGGAGCTTGTGGGTGGTGGACCCTGGTGCAAAACGGACAGTGTAATGGTTAGCATTAGTGCATCACAGCGCTGAGGTCATGGGTTCGATTCCCACCATGCCCCTAAACGTGTGGAGTTTGTATATTCTCCCTGTGCTTGCATGGGTTTCCTCTGGGTATTCCGGTTTCCTCCCAAAATCCAAAAATATTCTGGTAGGTCAATTGGCTTCCAACAAAATTAACCCTAGATTGTCTATGTGTGTGCGTGTATATGTGGTAGGGAACATAGATTGTAAGCTCCACTGGGGCAGGGACTGATGTGAATGTTCAACTATACTCTGTAAAGCGCTGCAGAATATGTGTGCGCTATATAAGAAACTGGGGGGGGGGGGCAGAGTGTGACAGGGAAAAACAGTGGGTGACAGAAAGAGGGTGACGGGCAACAGAATCAGAAAGCGAGTGTTTTTTTAAAGCAGCAATCAATTACACTGCAAAATCAACTTGGTTTTGCAGTGTAAATGATTGCCGCTTTAAAAAAAATGGGAACACTCTCCCAAAATCTCTCACTATCTGATTCTCTTTGACTCTGTCGGCCTAGTGCATGTCCAGCTTTTTTCATGTTGACCTTTTGACTGTTTATCTAGACACTGCAGTTTTATCAACCGGAACCAGTTTGCACATATAAATGAGGGCTTTGCGTTTGCGATCCATATACAATGTATTTCGCTGTACAGTACGCATGCGCAGTCATTTGAAAATCGCTAATGCAAATTCACTCATCAGCGATCAAGTCTGAATTCAGGCACCTGGCTCCAAAAATATAGGAGAAAAAGGGATGTAGGGGTAGACTGTATTTTTGAAACCAGCACCGGGCTCCACTAGTTAGTCTTGGTTTCTTTTGAAAACAACTTTGATACGTTGTACATACAGTACACACATACACAAACACACATACACACACACACAACAAAAGGAGACAATATATGCTGATGCAATGATATTTGTTTGTAACCTAAATAATAGCGTTCTAATTTTTGTTTACAAAACGTTTCAGAAAAACAGCTGTACGCCCTATTAACCCTTTGAGTGCCGAGGGTTGGTGTGAAAATCGTCAAGCAAACATTTTTATTCATCATAATGACCTGTAATGTTACCTTACATAGGAAATATAGGATGAAATTTAACAGGATGAGAGAACCAGAAATTGAGAGATTTGGTAAGAAATCTCGTTGTTGTTTTTTAAAGCGGCAATCATATGCACTTCAAAATCAAACTGGTTTGTTAATGATTGCCGCTTTAAAAAAAACTGGTGATTTCTTACCAGATCTCTCAATTTCTGGTTCTCTCATCCTATTAAATTTCCCCCATAATCTTTTTTTAAACAACATTTTTATTTGAATTTATATAACAAATGTGAGCGACGGTGGTATTTTTAGCCGATATTTCTTTAGAGGAGACTTTGAATATCTATCACACAGATGTTGGCCCTCAAAAGGTTAAATAATGACAAATGAGGAAGGACGTCACTTCCTCTCAATATTACATTTATGACACAAATGTTTTATTATTTTACCTTATAAACGCATTCCCGTACGTTGTATATGGTATTTGTAACCATGGACCGGACAGAACCGACAACGTTGGAGTGATCTTCAATGTATTTCCAAAACACTGTCATCAATATCTCCACTGTAATAAAGACAAGACAGATATACATTATTCTTTGTAATGTGAGATTATCTAATAAGTGATGCCTGGGTTACAAAAGTCGGTGAACATAGAACCTCATGGAATATGAATTAACATTTTTTAAACGTCTTTTATAAGTTTCATAACAATGGTCCATCCCAGGTGGCAGGAATGCATGTGATATATTGCCTTTTGCATACGATATATGACATCAGATGCAATCCAACAGATCTCTTCCGCAGCCGGTGCAACTTGCAGACTCTGCTGCGTTGCGCACAGGACTGCACATCGAATCAGACCTGCTGTCAATTACATGCGATTTGAACGTATTTCATCGATTGATCGCCGCAATTTCATGAAAAGAGTCCAAATCGCCCCTGCAAAGCTCTAGTAACTAACTGTGTCACTTCCTTTCCTTAGGGATAGCCATGAAATGGTGCAATATTGTTGGCCAGAATCGATTGTGCCATCTGCGATTTACATTTATGGCTTTCACCATCAGAAAAGAAGGGGCGGGTAACAATGACACAATTCTCAGGGAATCTCATCATATTGGCTCCACCCCCTCCCCATTGGGTGGGGCTTTCTATAATTATTCCTGCTCTCTCTCCAATGTTGGCGGGGAGTTCTGGGTAATCTACCTGGGTTTCTGTGTGTGCTATTGTACAGGGTAGGGATGGTCATCGTTGCCTTTACCATTGATGGTTTGCCATCGATGGCAAAAGTGCAACTGAACATCGATGGTGTCAGAGGCGGAACTTCCATTGGTGCAGCAGGTGCATTGCACTGGGGTCCCTGAGGAGTAAGGGGCCCATTGCTGCCCAGACCAGCAACGATTTCTTGGGTTGGGGTAGAGAAGGGGCTCCAAATTATATTTTTGCACCTGGGCCCACCACTCACAAGTTCCGCCACATATCGATGGTCATCCATTTGTTTTGAAAGATTGGCCAATCGAAATACGGGAGCGGGGCTTCACGGGTGTCAGGGGCGGGGCTATTCTCCGTGTCCCGGCCCCGAGATGAAAAAAGAAAAATGAAACTAGTGGGAAACCATCTGGTTCTCCCCCATCAATGTCAAAACTATTTGACATCGGTCACAAACCATCTATGTTTTTTAAATCATCGATGGTCGATGGCCATCCCTAGTACAGGGAGGTGCTATGTGTCAACCACTTACTGCAATCGATGCCAACCAGTTCTCTGCCATCAATGCCAAAACCATTGACCACCAAACTATTGACCATAAGTGGTTGCTGATCATTGATGGTTGGTGGCCACCCCTACCTTCTCCAATGATGGTAGGTTGCAGTGCCAAATATGCAAGGCAGTAGAGAGTCTGTCTAGGCCCAGCTAGTTTTGGGGCAATGGTACATCCTATGGTGAATGTAAAGATGCTTCCAGACGGAAATGCAGTAACTCTGGGAGCTGAGAGTAGGCGTCTTAGTTTGTAGAAAATCGGAGGCGGCATTAGCACTAGATCTTGTCACGACTATTGCGCCCGACCCTGAATTAGCCCTATGGTGCATTTCTGCTTTTTCTTTAATCTAGGTAAATTAGAAATGCTCTTCTGTGCTCACCTGTGAATGGTAGTATACTGATGTCTGATGGTGGGTGTACTCCTGTGGTACAGCTCTCCCCTGGGTGATTTGGTTCCGTGTAGGACAGATCCAAGGCTGATGTGCAATGCTCACTGGCTGCTGGTTCTGCGGAGTCACACTGTGTGGGCACTTCCACTGCAATATAAAAAGAGTCCTATCATCTCTTGGAAGCAAGATAATAATGATTAAAAAACTGTCATGGACTTTCAATCCAGTTACCGGCGGCTCTGGAATCGAGGACGAAAGTGATCTAGGAGACAATATTTCGGGTGACTTAAAGGCAGGTAGGCAATGTGACATAGCAATGAGGAAGGCAAGTCAGGTGCTTGGTTGCGAAGGGAAAGAAATCAGCAGCAGAAAGAAGGGTACTTCCTCATCTTTGCGGGCACTGATTATGCCAGTTACGTTAGCCGCTACAGGAATCGTGATTGTCCCCTCGCAGGCTCGCTTCGCTCACCACGGTTCGTGCTCAGTGGCTCGCTATGCTACTCTCATCACAACTTTAGTATAGGTAATAGATGGTGGTGTGGACACAGGAGGATGGCGTGGACCCCGAAAATAACCCTCGCGGCTCACCGTACGCTACGTAAGTTCCGTAGCGTAAGCGGTTGACGCAAAGATGAGGAAGTACCAAAAGAAGTAATAATGCCACTGTATAGGTTTTTGGTATGCAGTGGCGCAGAGAGGGGGGGGGTGGGAACTATTTACCCAGGATGGAAGGGCCTGACGGGGGGCTGGGTCCCGCTACCCTCCTCCCCATTGCAGAGAGCTGGGCAGGGAGAGAGAGAGAGAACTGCCACAGCAGCTTCTCTCCCCATCCCAGCACACACTATTCAGTGCCGTGTGCAGAGAGGGAGAGAGAGGCAGCTGCAGTGGCAGCCTGTCCTCTCTCTCTCTCCCTGCTCAAGATCACACCTGCATCCTGCCGCCTTGACAAAAGCCTTTTTTTTTATAGGAGTATGGCCACATTCCTCCGTTTGTCCATTTGACCATGCCCCCAGTTAACCACACCATACATTAGAGACGGTACAAAGAAGAGCAACTAAAAATGGTGCATGGCCTACATCACAAAACGTACCAGGAAAGACTAACAGATCTTAACAGTATAGACTGGAGCAGAGAAGAGAAAGGGGGGACATGATACAAACTTTTAAATAGAACAAGGGTTTTAACAAGGTACAGGTGGGTGACATTCCTCAAATGAAGAGTAATAATAGTACACAAGGACATCACTGGCATCGGGGGAGGCAGGTTCCAGGGAAATCTGAGGTAGTAGACAAGGGGAATAGCCTCCCATCAGAGGTAAGTAAGTATGTTTTATTTATATAACGCACTTTCTCCAAAAGGATTCGAGACGCTTTACAGACATCAAAAACAACGCACATAATACAGAGGGTTTAGGTACTACAGCAATAGACAAGTCACAAAGACATAGAAGAAAACCATAAGAGCACAGTAAGCTCAGGAAGACCCAATTTAAAAATCCACCTGATTCACATTTATATTAGTCATGCAGTTCTGACCCAAATGTATAATTCCACCATTGTGCACTGGGTTGCGCGTTCTGTCTACTGACTTCTCCACCCCTTGAATACTAAGTTCCTCATCTGTTCTTTCTCTACATCTTGAATGTGGTCTACTCTTGGATTATCTTGTTCTACAATACTTGTTTCTGGCATACCTGTCTGGTGGTGGGAAGACAAAGAGATATCAGATTGCAAACTTATTTTGTCCTTTAAGGAAGGATTGTCTTCTCCTGGGCCTGTTTCATCTTCATCCACGTCTCTTTGGAATTTTCCTTTCGTTCTAGATATTGTGTCATGATCGCTGTCTTCTTCTTGTAAAGTGCTGTCTGTTACTACAGTAGCATCTTGTACGTAAATCAATGGCCCCTTTGTCTCTCTAAGATTTAAGAGTTCAGTCTCAGATTGACCAACTCTTACCAGCGCTGACCTGGTTTCAGGGATGAGTCCATTTTTTACAATCCCTTGGGCCAAAATTTCAGAGTAGAGATCTGAGTTTTGTTCTGAACTCTTTGATAATGTGCTATCTTTTCTAGAATGCTCTAATTCAGCAGAAGCTGAACCATGGTCATTTACAGATGCATCGGAAGGCAGGATTTCATGCTCTGCCTCTACAAGTGCTAACGGATCTGTTCCCTTTAAGTTAACACTATCATCTTTTCCTAATTTTGGATTGTTTGACACAACATTTGTGTTCTCAATTGTGGCATTTTCCAGACTTTCTGAATTCCCGGGGCTTTTAATACCTTGGCTTTCAGATGTTTTACTTACAGTTTTCTGGTCAGATTGACTTAATATAATTTCTGCTCTGTCCCTATTGTCATCATCATCAGACCCACCTTTGTCTGGTCCAGTGGTTGCAGTGATGTCCTGTATTTCTGGATTTATTGCAGTGGTTTTTATCTCATCAACGGTCAGTTGGTCCACCACCAACACATCTACTGTATCACCCTCACCATTAATATCCATAGATTCACCTTGATCTGGACCCAGGTTCTTTGATTGTCTTTCGTTGTCACTCTCATCCACACTTTGGTGAAATTCTTCTTTCTTAAGACTGTTCTTTGTCCCAAAACCTAAAACATCTTTAATGGCAAAGTTAAACCATTTTGATTGAGTCTCTCCACCGTCATCGGTGTTATTACTGTCCTGGTCAGTTTCTGTGGTGTTGGTGGAAATATTTTCACCATCTGTTTCAACAGCAATATCTGTCGGTGACATCAAAATATCGCTGGCCTCTTCTTGATGTTCGACCTCTGTGTCTTCTGCTCTAAATGGCAGAAACTTTTTAATTCGGCCACCAAACCAACCAGATGTTTCTGTCTGAGCATCTTCCAATTCGTTGGGTTCAATTTCTTCATGGATTGTAGTTTTTGTATTCAGAACACTGTCCTCTTTTTTAAGGTTGTCCTCCGTCTTTGCATCTTGTCTATCATCGGCTTTACCCATGCCAAACCACCCTGCGATTCCTGAAGGAGCCCAATCTGGCTTCTTAGGGGCTTCCTGCTCCAAGTGGAGGATGTCTGCTGAGGAATCTCCAGTTGGGGCTCCACCTGAAGCATAACATATGTAATATTTCAATATTTGATCATATGAACATAGATTTAATGTGGGTTTCTGTAGCCAGACTATTGAGTCTATTTATTAAAGTGATTTATTCGCACCTTTCTTTCAAATTTGCCTACTCTTCTCTGCTTTGACTGGGGCAGAAATCAGGAAGGAGCTAGGGGGAAGAATCAATGGGGGTACAGTTACTAACGTGTGGGTTTTTGGAAATGAAGATGCTGCCCAAGGCAACCATAGCTGCCTAGGGGCTCTATAATCTAATCACAAAATTAAGGATGACTAGGAGAGGTATCCTTGCTGAATTTATTACAAACGGCAGGTATTAAACTTCTAAGATGCCACCTTCTCATTTCATCTTTATTTTGATCAGGAAATTCTGACATGTACAAGCCCATTAATAGAAGTACCATCTGCTGCAGTGTTCTCTCCCATTAGTAATTTGTCTTTATTTTCCTTATGCAGAACACTGTCCTCATTTTCAAAAAAATATTCTCCTCCATTCAGACAGATAAAGTCAATTTCCTAGAACAAGAAAGCAAAGATTATAAGCTTATTTGTACAGTTAATCTATCTGCTTTACCAATGGGATAGACATTACCTCTACAGCAGGGATGGGGAACCGTCAGCCCTCCAGCTGTTGTTGAACTACACATCCCAGCATGCCCTGCAACAGTTGTAGCATGGCCACATAGGAAAACTGTAACAAGGCATGTTGGGATGTGTAGTTCCGCAACAGCTGGAGGGCTGAAGGTTCTCCATCCCTGCTCTCCAGTAAACAACATGACGTTTGATTTGCTTAGGTATTATCATATTTACGAATGACCATTTGTAATGTCCAAGCTACCTCAGCAGCAGCAGAAGACCAGCCACATGCGGCATTAGCCATTGTAGCCTTTGGCTACCTATCACACATTTTTCCAGGATAGTAACCCATATGCCTGAAATCCACACCCTAGAGATGACCATCTACCATCGAGGATTTACAATCATTTATGGCCTATGGTCTATGACCAGTGGTGACTACTTTTACCATTGATGGGGCAGATCCAGATGGTTTCCCGCCATTGATGATATGGGGCTACCAACTATTTATTTTTCTTCAAGGTGTTGGGATGTGGAGTCTAGCCCCGCCCATGACATCCGTGAATCCCCACCCCCAGGTTCTTATTGGCCCATTTCTCATTTAATACAAAGCATGATCATCCATGGGTGAAAGCCTCAATGGATCCCTTACAGATGATTTTACACCACCAATGGTGACCATCAGTGGTGACCATTGATGGGTAGCCCACTGATGGCCATCCCTATCAGTCCCTGAACTAGGAAGTAAAGTGATCGTGAATGTGAGGTTGGAGAAGGCCAGTATAAAAGTCAAACTGTGTCTGAAAATTGAATTAGTGAAGAATGAATTTTAATGTGTACAACTTTCACCTTCACAGAAATTGGGAGCGTTTCCCCAGCTCCTAGAAGAATGGGCAACTTTGCCATACGGTGATATAATAAATGGGCTCCTTATGGAGAGGTGTTATGAAGGCAACATTTGTCCAATCAGGTTTAGGGCAGCTCCTTTCATCCTGAAAATAGCGAGTATTAGAATACTGAGCCGATCGAACGGTTCTTGGATAGACCTCTAAGATGTACTAAGCCTTGAGTGTGATACAATGTAGAGAGGTAACAGCGGATCAGCTCCTAGCTGCCGGGCAACAGGCTGTGTTTGGAGAATGACAGTTAGGAGCTGATTGGTTGGCAGTTTATCTCTTGCCTCTTTATCATGCTCCAAGGCTTAATACAACTGCCCCTTTTGTGTGAAACGGTCAAAAGATGTCCCTCGTGGAATTGTTGTGGGCGCATACCTAGAATTCTGTGTTATTGTGATTGACACTACCTGTGGGGAATTATGAAACCAGCCAATTCCTTTAAGTTCTAAGTACAAAGGAAAATTGCCATCAATTGAACTTAAACAGAACAATCAGACCGTCGGAATTCCGACCGCATCCCATTAATAGACTTTGAATCATTGTACCTGTGCAGGGAGATCGACTTCCGCTGTCATATAGACTTCTTCTATGGTGACTGTATCTTTGGGAAAGAAGCCATATGCTTTCCCCTTCTAGAAAAGATAAAATACTAAGCTGTATTCATGCAGCCTGGACATACAAGCAGCAAGCAAACCAGACACAGTGGGGGTCATTCAGGTTTGGGATTTTGTGCATGCACCGGAGACATTCTGGGCACGTATGAATGAGCCCTGCGGCATAGGATGCTGGTTGGCATCAGTCTCCCTGGTCAGTGCCCTCTACACCAGTGCCTATACTACTATAAAATACTTTTCTCAAGGAAGCTGCACAGTTCTTGTAGCTTTGGCTTGGGGCTAACAGAGATGCCGACTCTGCCGACTGCACACTGTATCTACCTGTCACAATGTAGCTTTGTCTGGCCAGCTGTCAATAGGAGCTACAGATGTAATGTAGGGACTGATTCAGG
Source organism: Crinia signifera (assembly GCF_055691185.1). Classification (NCBI taxonomy): domain Eukaryota; kingdom Metazoa; phylum Chordata; class Amphibia; order Anura; family Myobatrachidae; genus Crinia; species Crinia signifera. Next base: position 69,727,026 of record NC_139228.1, read on the forward strand.
ATCACTAAGTGCAATCTAAATTTGGCCCTAGCCCCGATGGCCGAGTTTTGAGCATGCGCATTTCTGCTTATGTGCAAACCCCAGCAGGGAACAGCTTTAGTGAGTTACACACTTGCCCGGCCGTTCCCTGCAGGGAGGGAGGGCCGGGGGCGTGTAAGGGGCGTCAGCAGGAGAACGCCGAGTGTTATATGGGCGTCACATGATGTCAGCCCCCGCCCCCTCTTCGGCAGACTCTGACGGAAATAAAAGTCAGTTTAGACTGACTTTTATTACCGAAGGGGAGAGAAATCATTCGATGGTCGGCGACCATCGAATCCTCAAATGATTTCTATCACTTTCGGCCTCATGGGGATGTGTTCTGTTATATCCCCTGGCATAGAACCGATGGGATGCGGTGGGGGGCATTCGACCGAGCCACGGGCAGCATTGATGGGTCCGCTAGGCAGCGAACGACCGCTGCTTAGTGAGCCCACCTGAATTAGGTCCGCAGTGTGTAAATCTGGAGGATGGTACGAGATTATATTATCCTAAGCACTTTGAGGCACTAAACTAGCTGAGGTAGGGGAATGGGCTGCTGCTTGCATTCTCTTAGGGATAAAATTACTAAATTGTGAGTTTTTAGAAGTGAGAGCTGTTGCCCATAGCAACCAATCAGATTCTAGCTATTATCTGCTGAAGCAGGGGTCGCCAACCTCAAGACAGTCCATGTTTTCCAGTCCATCTGTGGGCCTGTAGAATGTATCGATTAGGAATGAATGCTGCACATGTTTGAAAATGTGACAGTTGGTAATGACTGCACCCATGCACCAGCTAGGTGATCTGGGAAATGTGACCGTTAGTAACGAATACAACTGTGCACCAGATAGGGGGTCTGGGAAATGTGACAGTTAGTAATGACTACACCTGTGCATCAGCTGGTGGTCTGGGAAATATGACAGTAATGACTACACCTGTGCACCAGCTGGTGGTCTGGGAAATGTGACAGTAATGACTGCACCTGTGCACCAGCTGGTGGTCTGGGAAATGTGACAGTAATGGCTGCACCGATGCACCAACTAGATGGCCTCGGAAATGTGACAGTAATTACTACACCTGTGCACCAACTAGGTGGTCTGGGAAATGTGACCGTTAGTAATGACTGCCCCTGTGCACCAACTAGGTGGTCTGGAAAATTTGACCATTAGTAATGACTGCACCTGTGCACCAGCTAGGGAGTCTGGGAAATGTGACCGTTAGTAATGGCTGCACCTGTGCACCAGCTAGGGAGTCTGGGAAATGTGTATTTTAGTAATGACTGCACCTGTGCACCAGCTAGGGAGTCTGGGAAATGTGACCATTAGTAATGACTGCACCTGTGCACCAGCTGGTGGTCTAAGAACAGTGGACTGTTGGTAGATCTCAGGGACTGGTTTGGTAACCCCTGCTCTAGAAAGTGCTAGATAATTAGAAGGAGTAGTACTCCCTTCTCTCAGGGATGACACTGATGTACTTACACTGCCCTGCCACAGGTCTTCCCTCTCTCCAGTAAGCTTATAGTAGACGTTGATCTCCTCTCCTGTTTTGAAGCTTAAAAATCTGCAGTCCGGCCCAGTGTAATCCTGCTTTGCTGAAACCCTCATCATCATACCTGAAAGACAAATGATTGACATGACACAATAACCAAACAGTGGCATTTTATCAGAGGCGTAGCTATAGCTCCGCAGCCCCCGCAGTGGCGGGGAGGCGCAGAGAACATGTGGGCGCCGGGGGCTGCGGGCCTATAGTTACCACTTACCCGCTGCTGTCCTCTGGTGCCCTGCCATCACGGTCCCGTCTCTCCCAGCGCCGGCTCCTGCTGCTATAATGAAAACTGACACTTAGAAAATGGCTGCCCCCGTACTGCAGACAGTTTTCTGTCTGCAGCATGGGGGCAGCCATTTTCTAAGAGTCAGTTTTCATTATAGCAGCAGGAGCCGACAGCCGGGAGAGACGGGACCGTTACCGCAGATGCGGCTTGCAGGTACACCGAGGGGAAGGAGGTAAGGGAGGGCGCCGAGGGGAGGGAGTGGAGGGGGGCGGTGACAAATTTGCGGCGGGGGGGCGAAAATAAGTAATACCCCTTTTACACCGCCGAAAAATCCGGGTCAGCAGCGGGTCAGACCCGGATCATCAGCGGTGTGAATGGGGTATATCCGTGTCCATTTACACGGGTCCTCTACCCAGGTCCTGACCTGGGTAGAACCCGGATAGGACCCGTGTAAAGGCCGGTGTAAATGGTCCCACTGCGGGTGCAGGCACCCGCAGGGGGTCCACAGCGGGCAGCACTGGTGAAGCTGTCCCCAGGTGCTGGGAGAAGGGGGGTGTCTGCGGCTGCTGAGGGGAGGTGGGGGTACCTGTCAGCCTGAGGTCGGAGCCGGAGGGGATGATGTGCGCCGCCGCCGCTGCTGCTGGTGAATCAGGCCCAATAGCATACAACTGCGGGCTGTGGGGGATGATGGCCGGAGCCGGAGGGGATGATGTGCGCTGCTGCTGCTGTACCTCCCCCCCGCAGCCGCGAAGTTCCTGTTGACCTTAATAGTGTCGACCTAACATCTATATACTGAAAACGGCTGCACTGAAAATCGCTCAGTGCATACACACAGAGCTATTCTCCCCTGTGTTAGCGATTTTCCCAGGGGTGGATGACTTTCAATAGCAGAACGCTACGGAGACGCCCATCGCATCGCTCACATCAGCGTTCATCGCCGCACCATACACACTGGGAGGCTTTCGAGGTGTAAGCAGCTCAAACGACAAAACTGAGCACCATTCAGCTCAAAGTCGCCCAGTTTGTAAGGGCCTTTAATACATTTGGACCACTTTGGGTTTTTTTTTCGGCATCCAAAGACAGTATTTGATCTCTACAATTTAGCTATACACTGTTTAAAAGGAGAAGACATTAAAGACATTAAACTCCTATTCCCAGAATGCCTTTCCTGATAATAACATAACAGTGCATTGGGTATTGAATATTCTATTTACCCATACTTGCCTACTTTTGAAAACTAGTTTCAGGGAGATTATAGTTAGTAGTAAAATTTTGCACAGCGCCCCATTGAGGGGGCGTGTTTTGCTCCTCCCAAAGGGCGTGTCTAGTTCCATATATGGAGAGATTGTGAAAAGAGATTGTGAACGTGGCACCTAGAAGCGTGGGTGTGTACTGCTATATCTGAGAGGAATCTTTTAAAATGACTTATATCCAAATGTAGATGAGCCCCAAAGCAGTTAGTAAGAGCTGCTACAGTATACTTGGTAAAGTGCTGGGAAATGGTGCTGATGATTCAATGTAAATATATCTGTCTCTCATCCCTTTCCCCCCAAAAAATGTAACAGTGTAATGTGGGCTAGGTGACATGAGGGAGATTGCTAGACTAATGAGGGAGAGAGGGAGATTGCTGCTATTTCAGGGAGTCTCCTGCAGAATGCAGGGGGGGGGGGGGGGGGTAACTGTGATGTAACAGTGTAATGTGGGTTAGGTGACATGGGGGAGATTGCTAGACTAATGAGGGAGAGAGGGAGATTGCTGCTATTTCAGGGAGTCTCCTGCAGAATGGGTAGGCAGCTATGTCTTTACTCTGCTTTGTATTATCTCAGACTAGCTGTAAACAAGGCCTATGAACTTTGTTCCTTTATGTGTTAATTCCATTCTAATCTAGAGTTAAAACAAAAAAATGAACGCAGTGTTCAAATGACCACAATGTTTCTTAGACATGTTAAGCTTTAATTCCCAGTATATATCATTTTTATAGAAAAACGAAATCCTTAGTTTATTTTGTAGACACTTCCTAATTAATGCATTGTTTTTTTTATTATTTTAAAATCTGTTTTCGCTTCAGTCTGGCAGAAAATCTCTTATACGGCCAGGAATAACATATATGCTATATAGAAAGTTTTTGGAGAAATGAAATGAGAATCGGCGGATACTTGTAACGAAGCGTCGGATTGGTGCATCAGAGATAGCTCGCTCACTTACTTTCACAGTGAGTGTCTCCGCATCTCTTCCTGTCTGATAGGATCTTCTGACTCTGGGTCTGTACAACAAATAACAGAATCAGCCCCGCGATGTGGTAATGCCCCAGCCGTGCCATAGTGACGCCATACAGAATCCTCCGGTGTAATGAACCAGAGCTCGATCCTCTTTACTCCATGCCAGTGCTGAGCTTGTATTGCTGTACACAGACCGGGGCCTCACATGTGCAAGATGGATTAATCGTTAACTAAATCCCTTCGAATATTGTCTCTACGGGTTTGCTGTGTCACTGATATTAACCCTTTGAGTGCCAATGTTGCATCCTCCCAATGCCAGCTAAAAAATGGCAGCTGCAGTGCACTCACAGCGACTGTTCTTTTAGTATAAATAAGCCATACCTCCCAACAGTCCCTATTTTAGCGGGACAGTCCCGATTATTAGGGCCTGTCCCGCTGTCCCACCCGCGGGCGGCAGTGTCCCGCGGCGTGGGGGGGCTGTTGGGAGTCCCACCTGTCGGCTGCTAAGCAGTGGGGAATAAACGCTGTGCGTATGCGCACAGCGTCTATTTCCGTAGCCAGGGGGCTGGGGGCATGGCTAGAGGCTCACAGAGCCTCTGGGTCATGCCCCCATAGCGGCTAAATGGGGGTGTGGTCTCGCGGGAGAGCTGCGCATACAGGCCACGCCCCCAAATTAGGCCACGCCCCCGATAATTTTGACACACCTGCGGCGCGCATCGGCAATGTCCCGGGGTCCGGCTCACACAAAGTTGGGAGGTATGAATAAGCACCAATGCAGCCAATTCATTGAAGTTTAGTTAAATATTGCACCCCAAAAAAAAGGAAGTACAGTCGCTGTGAGCGGCGCTGTCATTTTTAGCGGATATTTTGAGGATCTGTCACAGCAACATTGGCACTCACAGGGTTAACAAACGTGTTTCTCCAGAATGTTAAAGCCCCTACACAATGAGCCTGATTCACGTTGGCTCGCTACACAGCGTACATTCACCGCCGTAGCTCTTTCAGGTCCAATGTCTAGTCAGGCTCAACAGCCCTAGCGCTAGTAGCAGATCCAACTTTAAAATAAGAACATTAACATTGTTACACTCTCAATGTAGAAATTCATTGAAACATTTAAACCAGACTGTTTGAATTGTTAAAAAAAAAAAAAAATTGGACTGCAAAAAAACACCGCCCCGCAGAATGGAACGACTCAGCGGCTGCGATGCTCACCGAAAGCATTCGTACAGGGGGTCAGCACATGTGCAACTATGTGCATGCCCATGTGCAGACCCCCACCCACCCAACGTGATTCACCCCCACCATGCGATTGTGGCTGGGGCCGATATACTTAACAATATCGGCTGCGGCCGCGAGTCGGTTGCCAATATTGAGCATGTTCAATGACTGATATCGGTAATCGATATCATCCAGTGATGTCAGCGGGACCCACTGAGTATGCAGGTCATTAGCTTTGTACCTAAATTGACCTGCATGTTCAGAAGAATGGGACCCGCTACGCCGCTATGTGTGGCCTCAGGCTTAGTGCTGGACTCACTGGCAGGTGTGGCTCCCCTATGTGAATAGTCGGTGGGGGGGGCGCGCTCCATACTTGCCGACTTTGGCATACTCCTTTCCGGGAGAAGCCCGGAGAGGAGTGAAAGGGGGCGGGTAGAGACTTCGTTTTGGGGGCGGGGCACGGGTGATGTCATCAAGCCCCGCCCCCATGACGGGCTGAAGCCTCAATTTGCGGGTCCGTGGGTGGGGGGAGGGGCTAAAAATGCCGCGAATTTCATCATTTAGCCCCGCCTCTCCCCGCGGACCCGCGAAAGTCATAGTTTTTAGACCGCGGGGAGAGGGGGAGCCGGGGCTGTAGGGAAATGCGGGAGACTTGCCCCCCTTCCCGGGGGACCGGGAGGGGGACCCGATTTGCGGGAACCTCCCGGCCATTCCGGGAGGGTAGGCAAGTATGGCGCGCTCGGACGGGTGGCGGGCAGTGTCTCTGGTGCTTGGTAAGCTGCAATCCTCGCAGCTTATTGAGCAAACCAGAATGAGGGCCAAAGTGGCTTTTATGTAATATACTGGACTATCTGCGCGGACACTGCGGGAGACTATTTTTGGGGTAGTCGCTCGCAGCCCTGGAAGAGCAGATGCTCTCCTGCATCCTGGATGGTGTAATCATTACCAGTAATCACTGGTCCGCTGGAATGGGGTGGGGCTAAATGACTAGCACATGTTATTAAACTCTACCTCCCACCACTGACCAGCGGGTGTTTCCTTGTATTGGGACGGGGCCCAATGATGTCACAGTACACCCCACCCCTAAAATAGCCTGCATTATCTTCTCTCAGGGCTTCTTCCAGAGAGGAGACTAGAAAAATATGCTAGTATGGAGAGCCAGATTTACTACCTCATGCTGGCATCCATAGGACTGATGCAAGGGATTGTGCCTCTGCAAGCTGTACCATCTCCTGGTCTGAAGGTCCGAGCCTCATTCTGGTGGAGGGAGAGGCGAGCAGGGGCACAGCCGGTAGTGTGTGGATCAGTGCACTGGACCAGAGAGCAGCAACCAAGAAGAAGACACAGGAACTTTACTGTGAGGTGGGAGAATGTGAGCTTAGAAAGTGCAGTACTGGTTCTATTATGTTTCTGTATTTATTTATTATTGTATGTTAACATTTTTCTGTGCAATAAATCATTGTTAACAACGTGCAGGAACACACATCATTAAAGATGTTTAGTCAATACATTATTGACTAAACATCTTGTTAACAATATTGTTAACAATATTGTTAACAATATCACACAGAATGTCCTTTCTGAGTGATATTCTTCACATTATCCTCTAGTGTTTATAGGGCTTTACAGTCCTAGAGCAAGGCTACAGACACTTGGTGGGGCTCATATATACAAAAGACACAGCTGTATAGGAAACTTGTAGCCAGTGGCGTAACTAGATATGTGTAGGCCCCATAGCAAAAGCAGCTCTGGGCTCCATAGCAGCTGCGCTCCCTGCACCTATGGTAGCTACACCCCTGTATATAACACATGTAACTGTGACAGGGAAGGTGGCCCCTCTCAGCTCTGGGTCCCATAGCAGCTGCACTCCCTGCACCTATGGTAGTTACACCTCTGTACAGTGGCGGATTCAGGGGGGGGGCACCCGGGCACGTGCCCCCCTGTCATTTATTTTGTAGCTGAGGACCAGGGCTTTCCAACGAGCCCAGCCCCGTGTCTCTAGCCCCCTGGGAACCGGAGATATCGCCTGGCAAACCTGTAACGTTTTTTCCCCATAGGATAATATGAGACCCGTCAATTCCGACCCCCACCCGGTTCCAATGGTTGCCAGTTCCCGCCCTGGCATCACAAAAGCGTCTGGTTGATTTCATTCAATTCCAAATCGCTGGGCCTTCAATATGATACCAGGATGGTCCAAATCGGTTAATCGGTTCCAGAGATATTGCATGTAAACCGATTTTTTTATTTTTGAAATGTAATTTCATGGCTGTTCATGTTTTTGAGGGCAGATTACTCTGGAACCAAACGTTCCAGTTTCACTGGACCAAAATCATTCAAAGCCCACTCAAAAGTTCTTCAATATAATACTTGTCTCATGTAAATGGGTCAGTAGGTTCCGAAGATATAGCCGGTTAAATGAGATAACTGGTTAAAGGGGGGAGGGGTGGTTTTCTCTCCCCCTCACACCAGAAAATGCAGGGACTAGGCTGGTGTAAAAGGGGCCAACCTGGGAATGCATTTTCTGGTGTGAAAGGGGTATTATTTCAAATAGCCGGGACCTGCAGTGCTCTGAATACAGCCAGGCTCTGCCACTCTCAGTGGCTATCACTTCTGCCTGGCAGCGGCTGTCCCCCATTTACCACGAGCATGTATTCCCCCTTGGCAATGAGCATGTAATCCCACATGGCAACGAGCATGGAACCTCTGGCAATGAGCATGGAACCCTTGGCAATGAGCATGTAGAGAAGCAGCACTTATGTAGCATAATTTTTAATAGGCATTATGGTGTTTGGCATAACACATAATGGACATAATGGCGTGTAACTTAGGCCCTTATTCTGATTGACGCGGACTTTACCGCATACTTTCGGATCGCGTGTTTACGGCGTCTGCGCATGCGTGGAGAACGCAACGCGCATGTGCCACGCCTTGACTCGGTACCAGTTCGGCCAGATCCCGTCCAGAACTGTTCACCGCTATCATTCGGGAAATAGGGGCGTATTATGGGCGTCATGCGGAATGACACATGGGCGTAGTTTCAAAGTGGGCAAAACGGGGCGGAAACATGGGCGGACACGGGGGAGTACACTTATGTTGGGGGGCGTACATTCGGAAACCACTCCGAATGCACGCGATCAAAAAGGCCAGAAATGTGCGGTGTCCACAAGTGTACTATTGCTTTGCGGACACCACTCGTTCATGCGGTAGGCGAACGTACGCCTAATGACTACAACCATTAACACCTGAACCCAATAGAATCTACTCCTTTACTCATTACTCACTAATAGGACGCTTGTCAGTGCTTTAATTGAAACCATTGCACTTCAATTGCTGTAAGGGTTAATGTGTGCAATGCATGTGTTAGGCATGCTTGTAAGGATATATTGGAATCTAATTGATTCCAATTCCAAATAAGCATTTTTTTATGAGGATAGGTAATTGAATAAGTGGGTCATGTGATGTATAGCAGAAGATACTTCATAGTGGGTTGTTTGGCGTAAATACTCCGCTTACGTGCGGTAGCACCGCTTGGCTCCCGTTCGGATGCGGTATTCCCGAGCATACTCTGTAATACTCTGTAATACCGTGCCGAATCGGAGTGTTTCTCCCGCACACGCATGCTTTGTATGTCGTCCGTAAACACGCCCTGTTCTTAAAGAGTGAGTCCGTCCGAATGCGGAGGACACGTGGGCGTTTCTACGGACGATGGCCGCACGCGGCAAAACACCGTGGCGTGCGGACCGCACCGTAAGAATGCGGGAATATCCGCACCGATCAGAATAAGGGCCTTAACGTGTAATAGACATTATGGTGTAAATGTTTAATGCGCGCCTTTGGTGGACAATGTCCCTGTTTATGAAGTGTATTGTGAATTTTGGCTTAATCTGTGTGGCAGTAAGTGAATTCTGGCTCAATCCATGTGGCATTATGTGAATTTTGTCTCAATCCGTGTGGCATTATGTAAATTTTGGCTCAATCCATGTGGCATTATGGGAATTTTGGCTCAATCCATGTGGCATTATGTGAATTCTGGCTCAATCCGTGTGGCATTATGTGAATTTTTTCCCAATCCGTGTGGCATTATGTGAATTTTGGCTCAATCCGTGTGGCATTATGTAAATTTTGGCTCAATCCGTGTGGCATTATGTGAATTTTGGCTCAATCAGTATGGCATTTTATGCATTTGGCTCAATCCGTGTGGCATTATATGAATTTTGACACAATCCATGTTTCATTATTTGAATTTTGGCTCAATCCATGTGGCATTATGTCAATTTTGGCTCATTCCATTTGGCATCATGTGTAAGGGGCAAGTATAATGGGGTCTAGTATTTTGTTGCATAATGTGTAGAAGTTGTATATGGTGTTGACACGCCCCCTGTTGAGTGGCCACATACCCTTTTCCGGAGCGCGCCTTTGGCGTGCGCACAACTACATCCTTCACTTTTGTCGCCATGGTGGGCCTGCGTACTTTAAATGCCAGGGCCTATTTTTAATTCCATTCCCACCCTCTCCTGCCACTCTCTTAGCATGTACACTGGCACCACTAACACCGCCCCTCCCCCACCCAAACCCTTTTTTATCATGGTGCCCCCCCTGTCTTTTTATCCTGGATCCGCCCCTGCCTCTGTATATAACACATGTAACTGTGACAAGGAAGGTGGCCCCTCTCAGCTCTGGGCTCCATAGCAGCTGCACTCCCTGCACCTATGGTAGTTACACCCCTGTATATAACACATTTAACTGTGACAGGGAAGGTGGCCCCTCTCAGTTCTGGGCCCCATAGCAGCTGCACTCCCTGCACCTATGGTAGTTACACCCCTGTATATAACACATGTAACTGTGACAGGGAAGGTGGCCCCTCTCAGCTCTGGGCCCCATAGCAGCTGCACTCCCTGCACCTATGGTAGCTACACCCTGTATATAACACATGTAACTATGACAGGGAAGGTGGCCCCTCTCAGCTCTGGGCCCCATAGCAGCGGCACTCCCTGCACATATGGTAGTTATACCACTGTATATAACACATGTAATTGTGACAGGGAAGGTGGCCCCTCTCAGCTCTGGCCCCATAGCAGCGGCACTCCCTGCACCTGTGGTAGCTACACCCCTGTGTATAACACATGTAACTGTGACAGCACTGGCAGGGAAGGTGGCCCCTGTCAGCTCTGGGCCCCATAGCAGCTGCACTCCCAGCACCTATGGTAGTTACACCCCTGTATATAACACATGTAACTGTGACAGGGAAGGTGGCCCCTCTCAGCTCTGGGCCCCATAGCAGCTGCACTCCCTGCACCTATGGTAGTTATACCACTGTATATAACACATGTAATTGTGACAGGGAAGGTGGCCCCTCTCAGCTCTGGCCCCATAGCAGCGGCACTCCCTGCACCTGTGGTAGCTACACCCCTGTGTATAACACATGTAACTGTGACAGCACTGGCAGGGAAGGTGGGTACTTGTTTCCTAGCACGGCCACAATCGCGGGCATCGGGTGTCATTTTTAGTGGTATACGACGCGACCGACGCGATGCCCCCGATTTTCCCATTGAAATGCATTGAAAAAAGTCAAAATCGCGTCGGTCGCGTCGTATGCGGCTAAAAAAGGCTTAAATGGTCCAGACGCGATGCCCACGATTTCCCCATAGGAAACAATGTTAAATGGCTCAATGTACCCGCGATGCCCCTGATTTCTCATAGGGAACAATGTTAAATACCTCAATTTCACCAAATCATCATAGGGAACACTGGTAAATGGGCCAGAAAGCCCCAAAAACACCCCAGAACAGTGAAATGTCCCCCCAAAAGTAGTTTACGCCACCCCACGATCAACGCGAACCCTAAGCGTGGCGAGCGCTGCGAGCCCGCAAGGGGCGCGGTACGCGTCCTCCGACCTTTTCATACCCCCACTATCCACGTCGGCGTGGAGTTGAGAATAGAATAGTGTGGCGAGCCACCGAGCCCGAAGCGTGGCGAGCGCAGCGAGCCCCCGCGAGGGGACGCGGATACCTTCACAGGTAAACGCGTCCCTTCGCGGGCTTCACAGGTATCCGCGTCCCCTCGCGGGGCTCGCTGCACTCGCCACGCTTCGGGCTCGGTGGCTCGCTGCGCTCGCCACACTATTCTATTCTCAACTCCACGCCGACGTGGATAGTGGGGGTATGAAAAGGTCGGAGGACGCGTACCGCCGCCCCTCGCGGGCTCGCTGCGCTCGCCACGCTTCGGGTTCGCGTTGATCGTGGGGTGGCGTAAAATACTTTTGGGGGGACATTTCACTGTTCAGGGGTGTTTTGGGGGGTTTATGGCCCATTTAACATTGTTCCCTATGATGATTTGGGTAAATTGACCCATTTAACATTGTTTCCTATGGAAAATCGGGGGCATCGCGGCTAAATTGAGGCATTTAACATTGTTCACTATGGGGAAATCGCGGGCATCGCGTCGCGACCATCGCACCCGATTTTTTAGTGCTTGCGATGGCCGCGATGCCCCCGATTTTTCCTCACGATGCCCACGATCATGATCGTTGTGGCCGTGCTAGGAAACAAGTACCGGAAGGTGGCCCCTGTCAGCTCTGGGCCCCATAGCAGCTGCACTCCCAGCACCTATGGTAGCTACACCCCTGTGTATAACACATGTTACTGACAGGGAAGGTGGCCCCTCTCAGCTCTGGGCCCCATAGCAGCTGCGCTCCCTGCACCTATGGTAGTTACACCCCTGTATATAACACATGTAACTGTGACAGTCAAGGTGGACCCTCTCAGCTCTGGCCCCATAGCAGCTGCACTCCCTGCACCTATGGTAGTTACACCCCTGTATATAACACATGTAACATGGCAGTTAGCAGGTGATTGGCTGGGCGTTTATCTCTCCTTATCACCCTTGCATTTATCTCTTGTTAAGGCTTCATACATCTGCCCCAGGGCCGGCGCTAGCCGCTCAGCAAAGCCTGCAAAGCAGGGAGTCGCCTGGCTGGAGAGGCGCTCTCTACTTTGCTGACCCTGACTCTAAAGCTGTGCGCTTCTGCTACTGCCCGCGCTGCGCCTGTCAACTTGTTTGACACTAACAGCGTAGCGCAGACGGCAGCTTCTAGAGCGGCTCCCCCTGTCACTGTCTGCACCATCGCATCCACAACCATTCTTCCTCCCTGCGCCTACGGTCCCGACTCCCGTGTGAGCAGCAGCCTCTTTCCATTTCCCTCCCACCCACTTCCTACTCAGTGTCCCGGCCCGGCCTCCGGTACCTCTCTCCCTCCCTATCTGTGATGGTGCGCTGAGCACGCTTCCTCCCTCCCAGGAAACTAAACCTTTGACCGCTTCTTGCCCTCAGCCTGGGTGCACTCAGGTAGGCATCCATGTTACTTTGTATACACAATACGTATATCCAGCACTACAACCCCTTTTTTTAATACAATATATATATATATATATTTATTATATATTTGCTTATATTAATTGATTTAGGATATAGGTGGGAGTTTTGGTATTTTATTATTGCTTGTTTATTTTTCATTATTTTTTATTTATTTGTTTATTTTATTTATTTATTCTTTTAATCTTTATATTGATATTTTGTGTGTAATTAGTGGGTTGCTTACACATTGGCCTTATTCTGATCCCTTTGCTCTCCCACACATTCGCACGGGGAGTGATGTTTGGCATCTGCACATGTGCATTTCTGCGCAAGTGCAGATGCCGGGTGCGAACAGACATGGCGAACTGCAAGTTCGCTGTCCCATTTGCATGCACCAGTGCATGCAGAGGGCATGGGGTGGCGGCGGATGGACGTTCCTATGGAAATAAGGCAGTGTTGAGGCTGTCTGGGGCGGGCAGCCGCCATGTCCTCGTACTGGGCGCACACAAAGCTAAGGCACCTAAGAGTGCCTTTCTTTTGCGTGTACGCACCAAATCATTCGATGGTCGGTGACCATTCAGCATGGCCACAAAGCAAAACTAATGCAAAGCATTCTGGGATGTGTAGTTCATTAACATCTGGAGGGCCGGTGTTGCCCAGCCCTGGTCTATAGACTCTATTGTATAGGCTGTTTCAAACATTTAAGTAAGATAAGTGGCCAGGAAAAGGTTAAACATACAGTAAATAAATAAATACACAAACATATAAATACACAAACAGAATAGAACCAGTAATGCACTTTCTAAGCTTACAATCTCCCACATGGTAAGGCTCCTGTCTCTTTCTCCTGGCAGCTGCTCTCTGGTCCATTGTGATGTTTGAGTGCTCAGATCCACACATACAGTAACTGTGGTAGAAGAAGCTGGTACAATAGACATGTGCTGTAGCTCTGCTCTGTCCCTTACACTGTATGATGTGGTGGCAGCTCTATTGATCATATTATATACCAGCTATTGTTGTCATCATTTAAGACACTTGCCAAGAGGAGGGGGTTTTCTGGGCAACCAGAAACCCCCCCCCCCCCCCCCCTGCATTTGCCTATGATATGGATGGGATTCAACACTGCTCGTTAAGCAGCAGTTGTTCGCCAGCACCAGCCACCCTCATCCCCTCGGTAACATGCAAGGGGAGGTGTCCAAGAACACTTCAGGCCCCCATACACTATAAGATTTATCTGACCTGTAAAATTGCATCTGATTTCCCTTGAACTTCCCCAGCAGCTTCCCAGGAGGCCTACATACAATTTGACACTTGATGTGCCACTTGATGTGCCATTTTTTACATCCAATTTGCATCAGATAAATCACATGTGATTTATCTGACCCAAATTGGATGTGCCATGAGATTTATCTAATGAGATGGCCCTAGGGAGTGGCCTGAACAGTGCTATATAAATGTAATATTGTCTAAAAGGTAAAAACTCATAAAAAATTATCCCCATCCTCCCATTCCCAAGCATAACCAGCCCAGGGCTCATTGAGCAAGTCCTGGTTCTGGAAATATGGTTAAAAAATTATGTAGGAGTTTCCTGTATTTCTAAAACCAGCAGCGGGTTATTAAACTGGTTCTGGGTGCAAAAATATAGGGCACAAAAAGAGTACGGCTTCCCATTTTATTTGCAACCAGCATCGGGCTCCAACAGTCAACAATGAAATGCCACAGTCGGGGCACACTTTTTATACAAGGTCCCCATGCCAAAGCATTCTCACTGTGACTGGTAACCCCTGGCCGTGGGTTCCTTGAGGACTGGGGTCCCCCCCAGCACACCCATGGACCAGGTATGTCCCGATGCCCCTGAGAGGTGGGCACTGGTCTGATAGTATTGTGGGTACTTGTGTATTAGCGTATTGTGGGTACTTGTGTATTAGCATATAAGAAATGGGTGCATAAATGTGTTGTCCGGTGTGCTGTATTTGTAGTATGACGGGCACCCTCCAAAATATTGTAGTTAGTGGCTGTGTTAATATATATATATATATATATATATATATATATATATACACACACACACACACACACTCTCAGCATAAATAATATCCTCAGACACAGCTGAATGTAGGCAACGTTTCAATGCCCTGCATGGATGCAGAGACCAGCAGTCCATCTCCCCGAGCAGGCACCATCACACAGTGCCCTCTTGCGCTCACGCACATAGTGTCACCATCACTATCAAGTGGGCATATAATATTCCTTACTAGGCAAAATTTGCCTAGTAAGGAATATTTGATGCCCACCTGATAGTCAATTTTAAAATGCATGTTGTCTTTGTTTATTGTTGTTGTTAGTTGTCATGGTGATAGTGACACTATGCACGAGCGCGGGAGGGCACTGCGTGATGACATCACACGGCGTCTGCTCAGGGAGATGGACCCCCGGTCTCTGCGTCCCTGTCTGCATAATAGTGTATAAAAGGTATGTCATTTCTATATATTTGAGCATTACGAAAAAATGCCAAATAATTTAATTGTTTCCTACATTCAGCGGTCTGAGGATATTATTTATACTGAGAGTGCCACGCTTCCCTCCTGCAGTGTGTGTGTGTGTGTTTATATATATATATATATATATATATATATATATATATATATATATATATATATATATATAGCGGCGGTACAAGCAGCGGCACTCCAAGGATTTAAAAATATGCTTTAATGGTGCTCCGACGTTTCGGGGTTGCGTGAAAGCACATTTTATAATCCTTGGAGTGCCGCTGACTTATATATATATATATATATTCGCTTAATCCTTCAGGCCTCAATGAGGAATTAAATCTTAATGTCTTTCTTTAATGTAAAATGAAAGTCTGCATGGGTGTGCTACAATAAGATTTTCAATAATAGGAAATGTGCATATTCCTTTAATGTAGATCTGTCGCTCATCACTCGCTTAGATACTTCGTGTATTGTATTGGCATATAATTTATTGTCAATATGGTGTTAGTTTGTATGTATAATATTTTTTCACTATTTGGTTACATCATACTTTTTTGCATGGTGGAGGCTGATTGTTACTATAATTGTTCAAAGTTTTGGACCAGAGACTTGCCATATCACTATATATACCAGCGTGCCTGATTTGGGTCAGTGTAGAATATTGTTACTTCTCTCCGCATATCTATTGAGCGTTCTGTTCATGGTGACTGATAAAGTTGTGTGAATACAGGGCCGGACACCAGGTGACGTATAGCGCAGTTTATGTATTGGTGTACGCAGACAAGATGGCCGTGCGTTCCACGGTCTCTTACGCTGTGGTTTCACCGATTCACACTGCCTATTGGCTGAAATCCACCGGATTGAGCACGGTGTATGGGCTGCATGTGTGTAGCTCACGCGCCGGAGCTCTCCACGTGCAGAGCCTTGTTATGTCGTTACGGTGATGGGCTATATTGTGTTCTGAATACACACGGTCCCAGGAAGCGGAAGTGCGTGCGTGTCACACGCCGCTGTGCGTTCCACTGCAGCCAGGTGAGAGATGGAGCTGTCAGCGGAGCTTCTACACTAATTGGCCACAGGTAAGACTGGTTATTGTGATTTTGGCGGGTCTCTGTGCCCTATATATATGGTAAACATTCAGAGGTTGTTGTGCTCTTGAAGAAGGTGGTAACACACCGAAACAGGCTGTCGAGCCGGTTGGTTATGAGACCAGCGTGGAGGTCCACGGGTAGCATGCTGTTGTCCCGCTAAGGATAAGTGACCCACTGCTTAACTCATTTTTTTCAAATATGTTGCCATGTGTTTTAAGAACTGTCTGAAACTGGACTTTTGAAATATATTCTTAAACCTTTAACATTGGTGTGCAGATGTCGTTTCTCTGTAAGGGGAACACCATGTATATTTAATTCATTATGAGATCTGGCACCCAGCCAATCAATCTGAAAGTGGAGTGCGGTTTTTCTCTGTGCATCTGTCTATTATTGGAATATGTGGAGCCAGCACCTGCAAATTTTTGTCTAAAGTGTTGCCAACACTAAATGTATATACTTTATTTTTTATTTTATTTTCTTTATTTTTTGCTTTTTTCAATTATCTGAGCAATCACCAACACGATATTGCACAAATGGATCTAGATGCTAATGACTTGGCTGGCACAAAACGTTTCTTGGAGAAGGACATTAAGCAAATTTTGTTCTCTAACACGGACTCACTACATTTTGATGTGGACAGTCCTCAAGAAGTATATGATGATCTCCTTAAAATGAGGAAGAGATTAGTAGAACTTAATTTGCATGGTCTAACACTGTCTCAATACCATCGTGAGAAATTGATCCCCAGAGGATTTAGGATTAAAAATCAACCAACTCTGGGGAGAAATAATAAGGATTTTTGTAAACAGTGGTGCCATATACTTAACCAGTGTAGCCTAGACCTAATGGTGCTAGTGATCCAACAGGTAAATATTGACATTGCCAATCTAGAGAAGGAGATAGGTGAGTGTGAGAAACAGGGACTGGATGTCCTTAAAAATGATACAGCCACTGAATGGCTTAACAAACTTGAAAGTACCATCAGTTCCTTTAATGAGGAATTACTGTCTTTTAAGAAAAACAAGTATAAAAAGGTTCGAGAGGACTATAAAGAGGTGCGTGTGTATCCCTGGATATTTGCTCAGACTAATACCCGTACATGGAGGCCACGTCCAGGGGGGAGAAGAAGGGCAACTAGACCCTATACGGATATAGAATCGCAGACATCTGATTCTGATCAGGCGTCATCTAATACCAGCACTCATTTTTTAAAAGAGGGAGGGAATACCAGGGCGAGAAACAAAGGAAGAAATGCAGGCGGAGCCACCGCAAGGGGAGATCAGACACGCCCCCCTTACACACGGGGAAAATGACAGTATTTAACATCTCTGACTATGCACTTTCCCCAATTGAAGAGCAAGTACTAGCAAGAGGTCTGTCATTTGTACAGACCCATAAACAAAAGGCATTCAATTGTGAGGTAGAATTGCATAGATTTCAGAGACAGTTAAAATTGAAGGATTTTTTTGCTACTCATGATAATACGCCATCTGAAATAAAACCTTTCAAGAAAAAGAGTATATTTGATCCACCTTGCACAAATCCTTCCATTGCCACATTTATGAGGTTAGTCAGACATGACCTCATCCCCTATATGTCCAAACAAAAATATTCCTACTCTAATACAACAGCAGAAGAGAGAATTACCATCAAATCCCTCAAAATGAATAATCAGATTATAGTACGCGCCGCCGATAAAGGCGGTGGCGTAGTAGTACTAAATAAGAGTGATTACATTGACGAGGTCAGGCGCCAATTATCCGACGTAACATGTTATAAAACCTTACGATATGATCCCACCACTGGGTACAGTAAAGAATTGGATGGCATTTTAACAATGGGGTTGACCAATGATTGGATTGATGAGGCAACATACGAGTTTTTACAGCAGCCTTATCCGGTCACCCCATTGTTGTATATATTGCCTAAAATCCATAAGTCCCTCCATAGACCACCAGGGAGGCCTATAATTTCATCTAGAAATTCCCTATGCCAAAACTTATCTCAATTTGTAGATTTTTACCTACAGGCAGTGGTCCAGAGCATTGACACTATACTAAAGGATACCACTGATTTTCTAATACGCATCAAAAAACTTGTGACAGTGCCCCCAAATTGTTTGTTAGTCACATGTGACATTAATAGTCTGTACACCAACATCGGACACAAGGAAGGCATTGAGGCCATTAGGAAAGTGATCACCTTGAATCCAATCTACAAAGGCCCCCCAGTCGAATTTTTTCTGTTGTTAATTGAATTCATTTTGCACAAAAATTATTTTTTATTTGATAATTCTTTTTATTTGCAATTACAGGGGACGGCCATGGGGTCAAACATGGCCCCGGCTTATGCAAATTTATTTATGCATTATTATGAGTCCAATTTTCTTTTAAACAATAGAACTTTTTCACCATTTATTTTGTCATACGTGAGATTCATCGATGACATTTTTTTTCTTTGGACGGGGGGACCTGAAAGATTGGATTCATTCATGGCATACTTGAACGGATTGGCTGGCACCATTAGGTTCACCCATGCAAGTAGTCCTGTTCAACTCAGCTTTTTGGATGTTAACGTATGTATTAACAGAGGTAGCTTTGAGACAATGGTTTATAAAAAACAAACGGACACCAACTCGTTATTAAGGGCTGAAAGCTTTCACCCCCTGCCACTCAAACGTGGGTTACCGTACTCTCAGCTACTGCGAGTTGTCAGGATCACCTCTGATGTGGGCAAATTACCCCAAGAATTGAAGAGAATGGGGGATGAGTTCTTGCAAAGAGGGTATAAGCGAGAAGAAGTGGAACATTCAATACAAAGATGCCTTCAACTGGACAGAACAACTCTGTTGGAAAAGGAGAAGATGGACAGGACCATCAGTCGAATGATCCTGCCAACCACTTTTTCAATAGCATCTCCAAAGTTGAGAGATGTGGTCTTAAAACACTGGCACATTTTACAGACTGACCCAGTGATGGGCCAGTTCTGCAAAGACAATCCTCTTTTCGCGTATAAACGTAGCAAGAACTTAAAGGACGAGATCACCTGTTCTGATATCAGTCTCACTCCAGAGAACTCTAATTGGCTCAGTGTGAGAAACGGAGCCTTTAGATGCAGTGGTTGCGTGAACTGCCAACATCTAATCATGGGAGATACCTTCAAGCACCCTAAATTGGATTACAAATACAAATTACAACATCGTATGACTTGTGAAAGCAAGTACATCATATATGTAATTGTGTGCCCCTGTCCTCAATTGTACGTGGGGAAAACAATTAGGATGCTAAAGGAGAGGATCGGAATGCACCGGTCTTCAATAAAAAAGGCCATGACAATCCGTGACCATACAACGCCTCCGGTCGCCAGACATTTTTACGAGACCGGGCATTCAATCAAGGACTTTAAGTTTATGCCTATTTTTCATGTGAGGAACCCTAAAAGAGGGGGTGATCGTCACCTAACTTTACTAAGAAAGGAGAGTGAATTTATTTATGATTTAAATTCGCTTAATCCTTCAGGCCTCAATGAGGAATTAAATCTTAATGTCTTTCTTTAATGTAAAATGAAAGTCTGCATGGGTGTGCTACAATAAGATTTTCAATAATAGGAAATGTGCATATTCCTTTAATGTAGATCTGTCGCTCATCACTCGCTTAGATACTTCGTGTATTGTATTGGCATATAATTTATTGTCAATATGGTGTTAGTTTGTATGTATAATATTTTTTCACTATTTGGTTACATCATACTTTTTTGCATGGTGGAGGCTGATTGTTACTATAATTGTTCAAAGTTTTGGACCAGAGACTTGCCATATCACTATATATACCAGCGTGCCTGATTTGGGTCAGTGTAGAATATTGTTACTTCTCTCCGCATATCTATTGAGCGTTCTGTTCATGGTGACTGATAAAGTTGTGTGAATACAGGGCCGGACACCAGGTGACGTATAGCGCAGTTTATGTATTGGTGTACGCAGACAAGATGGCCGTGCGTTCCACGGTCTCTTACGCTGTGGTTTCACCGATTCACACTGCCTATTGGCTGAAATCCACCGGATTGAGCACGGTGTATGGGCTGCATGTGTGTAGCTCACGCGCCGGAGCTCTCCACGTGCAGAGCCTTGTTATGTCGTTACGGTGATGGGCTATATTGTGTTCTGAATACACACGGTCCCAGGAAGCGGAAGTGCGTGCGTGTCACACGCCGCTGTGCGTTCCACTGCAGCCAGGTGAGAGATGGAGCTGTCAGCGGAGCTTCTACACTAATTGGCCACAGGTAAGACTGGTTATTGTGATTTTGGCGGGTCTCTGTGCCCTATATATATGGTAAACATTCAGAGGTTGTTGTGCTCTTGAAGAAGGTGGTAACACACCGAAACAGGCTGTCGAGCCGGTTGGTTATGAGACCAGCGTGGAGGTCCACGGGTAGCATGCTGTTGTCCCGCTAAGGATAAGTGACCCACTGCTTAACTCATTTTTTTCAAATATGTTGCCATGTGTTTTAAGAACTGTCTGAAACTGGACTTTTGAAATATATTCTTAAACCTTTAACATTGGTGTGCAGATGTCGTTTCTCTGTAAGGGGAACACCATGTATATTTAATTCATTATGAGATCTGGCACCCAGCCAATCAATCTGAAAGTGGAGTGCGGTTTTTCTCTGTGCATCTATATATATATATATATATATATATATATATATATATATATATATATATATATATATACACTTAACATCGGCACTCACCTTTCCTAGTTTTGGGGTGCCCTATGGCTTGTGACCACATAGTTTAAACAGACATTGGATGGGCTCTGCACACACTAAATTAACTGATAATAAATAGTGGAGATTTGGTTCATGAATTGATCAATGCATTTAAGCCTGCAGCCCCCGTCAAGGGACCCCACTGTTCTGCAGGTCCTACCACTATCGCTGAAAATGGCTGCAATACACATAGCTATCACATCAATGTTTGATACCAGGCATGCTATCAGGTCTGAAGCTCACAGCAGACTTTGCTTTTATAGGTGAGCAGCTACCAACACACCTGTCACTAATCATCTAGGGAAATGGCCAACATAAGCTATGGAATCTTAGTTAAAAACAGGGTGCATGAGAGAATGTGACCACAATAAGACTAATTCAAAAAATTAATCTAATAAACAATATATACACTTAACATCGGCACTCACCTTTCCTAGTTTTGGGGTGCCCTATGGCTTGTGACCACATTGTTTAAACAGACATTGGATGGGCTCTGCACACACTAAATTAACTGATAATAAATAGTGGAGATTTGGTTCATGAATTGATCAATGCATTTAAGCCTGCAGCCCCCGTCAAGGGACCCCACTGTTCTGCAGGTCCTACCACTATCGCTGAAAATGGCTGCAATACACATAGCTATCACATCAATGTTTGATACCAGGCATGCTATCAGGTCTGAAGCTCACAGCAGACTTTGCTTTTATAGGTGAGCAGCTACCAACACACCTGTCACTAATCATCTAGGGAAATGGCCAACATAAGCTATGGAATCTTAGTTAAAAACAGGGTGCATGAGAGAATGTGACCACAATAAGACTAATTCAAAAAATTAATCTAATAAACAATATATACACTTAACATCGGCACTCACCTTTCCTAGTTTTGGGGTGCCCTATGGCTTGTGACCACATTGTTTAAACAGACATTGGATGGGCTCTGCACACACTAAATTAACTGATAATAAATAGTGGAGATTTGGTTCATGAATTGATCAATGCATTTAAGCCTGCAGCCCCCGTCAAGGGACCCCACTGTTCTGCAGGTCCTACCACTATCGCTGAAAATGGCTGCAATACACATAGCTATCACATCAATGTTTGATACCAGGCATGCTATCAGGTCTGAAGCTCACAGCAGACTTTGCTTTTATAGGTGAGCAGCTACCAACACACCTGTCACTAATCATCTAGGGAAATGGCCAACATAAGCTATGGAATCTTAGTTAAAAACAGGGTGCATGAGAGAATGTGACCACAATAAGACTAATTCAAAAAATTAATCTAATAAACAATATATACACTTAACATCGGCACTCACCTTTCCTAGTTTTGGGGTGCCCTATGGCTTGTGACCACATTGTTTAAACAGACATTGGATGGGCTCTGCACACACTAAATTAACTGATAATAAATAGTGGAGATTTGGTTCATGAATTGATCAATGCATTTAAGCCTGCAGCCCCCGTCAAGGGACCCCACTGTTCTGCAGGTCCTACCACTATCGCTGAAAATGGCTGCAATACACATAGCTATCACATCAATGTTTGATACCAGGCATGCTATCAGGTCTGAAGCTCACAGCAGACTTTGCTTTTATAGGTGAGCAGCTACCAACACACCTGTCACTAATCATCTAGGGAAATGGCCAACATAAGCTATGGAATCTTAGTTAAAAACAGGGTGCATGAGAGAATGTGACCACAATAAGACTAATTCAAAAAATTAATCTAATAAACAATATATACACTTAACATCGGCACTCACCTTTCCTAGTTTTGGGGTGCCCTATGGCTTGTGACCACATTGTTTAAACAGACATTGGATGGGCTCTGCACACACTAAATTAACTGATAATAAATAGTGGAGATTTGGTTCATGAATTGATCAATGCATTTAAGCCTGCAGCCCCCGTCAAGGGACCCCACTGTTCTGCAGGTCCTACCACTATCGCTGAAAATGGCTGCAATACACATAGCTATCACATCAATGTTTGATACCAGGCATGCTATCAGGTCTGAAGCTCACAGCAGACTTTGCTTTTATAGGTGAGCAGCTACCAACACACCTGTCACTAATCATCTAGGGAAATGGCCAACATAAGCTATGGAATCTTAGTTAAAAACAGGGTGCATGAGAGAATGTGACCACAATAAGACTAATTCAAAAAATTAATCTAATAAACAATATATACACTTAACATCGGCACTCACCTTTCCTAGTTTTGGGGTGCCCTATGGCTTGTGACCACATTGTTTAAACAGACATTGGATGGGCTCTGCACACACTAAATTAACTGATAATAAATAGTGGAGATTTGGTTCATGAATTGATCAATGCATTTAAGCCTGCAGCCCCCGTCAAGGGACCCCACTGTTCTGCAGGTCCTACCACTATCGCTGAAAATGGCTGCAATACACATAGCTATCACATCAATGTTTGATACCAGGCATGCTATCAGGTCTGAAGCTCACAGCAGACTTTGCTTTTATAGGTGAGCAGCTACCAACACACCTGTCACTAATCATCTAGGGAAATGGCCAACATAAGCTATGGAATCTTAGTTAAAAACAGGGTGCATGAGAGAATGTGACCACAATAAGACTAATTCAAAAAATTAATCTAATAAACAATATATACACTTAACATCGGCACTCACCTTTCCTAGTTTTGGGGTGCCCTATGGCAGAGCCCATCCAATGTCTGTTTAAACAATGTGGTCACAAGCCATAGGGCACCCCAAAACTAGGAAAGGTGAGTGCCGATGTTAAGTGTATATATTGTTTATTAGATTAATTTTTTGAATTAGTCTTATTGTGGTCACATTCTCTCATGCACCCTGTTTTTAACTAAGATTCCATAGCTTATGTTGGCCATTTCCCTAGATGATTAGTGACAGGTGTGTTGGTAGCTGCTCACCTATAAAAGCAAAGTCTGCTGTGAGCTTCAGACCTGATAGCATGCCTGGTATCAAACATTGATGTGATAGCTATGTGTATTGCAGCCATTTTCAGCGATAGTGGTAGGACCTGCAGAACAGTGGGGTCCCTTGACGGGGGCTGCAGGCTTAAATGCATTGATCAATTCATGAACCAAATCTCCACTATTTATTATCAGTTAATTTAGTGTGTGCAGAGCCCATCCAATGTCTGTTTAAACAATGTGGTCACAAGCCATAGGGCACCCCAAAACTAGGAAAGGTGAGTGCCGATGTTAAGTGTATATATTGTTTATTAGATTAATTTTTTGAATTAGTCTTATTGTGGTCACATTCTCTCATGCACCCTGTTTTTAACTAAGATTCCATAGCTTATGTTGGCCATTTCCCTAGATGATTAGTGACAGGTGTGTTGGTAGCTGCTCACCTATAAAAGCAAAGTCTGCTGTGAGCTTCAGACCTGATAGCATGCCTGGTATCAAACATTGATGTGATAGCTATGTGTATTGCAGCCATTTTCAGCGATAGTGGTAGGACCTGCAGAACAGTGGGGTCCCTTGACGGGGGCTGCAGGCTTAAATGCATTGATCAATTCATGAACCAAATCTCCACTATTTATTATCAGTTAATTTAGTGTGTGCAGAGCCCATCCAATGTCTGTTTAAACAATGTGGTCACAAGCCATAGGGCACCCCAAAACTAGGAAAGGTGAGTGCCGATGTTAAGTGTATATATTGTTTATTAGATTAATTTTTTGAATTAGTCTTATTGTGGTCACATTCTCTCATGCACCCTGTTTTTAACTAAGATTCCATAGCTTATGTTGGCCATTTCCCTAGATGATTAGTGACAGGTGTGTTGGTAGCTGCTCACCTATAAAAGCAAAGTCTGCTGTGAGCTTCAGACCTGATAGCATGCCTGGTATCAAACATTGATGTGATAGCTATGTGTATTGCAGCCATTTTCAGCGATAGTGGTAGGACCTGCAGAACAGTGGGGTCCCTTGACGGGGGCTGCAGGCTTAAATGCATTGATCAATTCATGAACCAAATCTCCACTATTTATTATCAGTTAATTTAGTGTGTGCAGAGCCCATCCAATGTCTGTTTAAACAATGTGGTCACAAGCCATAGGGCACCCCAAAACTAGGAAAGGTGAGTGCCGATGTTAAGTGTATATATTGTTTATTAGATTAATTTTTTGAATTAGTCTTATTGTGGTCACATTCTCTCATGCACCCTGTTTTTAACTAAGATTCCATAGCTTATGTTGGCCATTTCCCTAGATGATTAGTGACAGGTGTGTTGGTAGCTGCTCACCTATAAAAGCAAAGTCTGCTGTGAGCTTCAGACCTGATAGCATGCCTGGTATCAAACATTGATGTGATAGCTATGTGTATTGCAGCCATTTTCAGCGATAGTGGTAGGACCTGCAGAACAGTGGGGTCCCTTGACGGGGGCTGCAGGCTTAAATGCATTGATCAATTCATGAACCAAATCTCCACTATTTATTATCAGTTAATTTAGTGTGTGCAGAGCCCATCCAATGTCTGTTTAAACAATGTGGTCACAAGCCATAGGGCACCCCAAAACTAGGAAAGGTGAGTGCCGATGTTAAGTGTATATATTGTTTATTAGATTAATTTTTTGAATTAGTCTTATTGTGGTCACATTCTCTCATGCACCCTGTTTTTAACTAAGATTCCATAGCTTATGTTGGCCATTTCCCTAGATGATTAGTGACAGGTGTGTTGGTAGCTGCTCACCTATAAAAGCAAAGTCTGCTGTGAGCTTCAGACCTGATAGCATGCCTGGTATCAAACATTGATGTGATAGCTATGTGTATTGCAGCCATTTTCAGCGATAGTGGTAGGACCTGCAGAACAGTGGGGTCCCTTGACGGGGGCTGCAGGCTTAAATGCATTGATCAATTCATGAACCAAATCTCCACTATTTATTATCAGTTAATTTAGTGTGTGCAGAGCCCATCCAATGTCTGTTTAAACAATGTGGTCACAAGCCATAGGGCACCCCAAAACTAGGAAAGGTGAGTGCCGATGTTAAGTGTATATATTGTTTATTAGATTAATTTTTTGAATTAGTCTTATTGTGGTCACATTCTCTCATGCACCCTGTTTTTAACTAAGATTCCATAGCTTATGTTGGCCATTTCCCTAGATGATTAGTGACAGGTGTGTTGGTAGCTGCTCACCTATAAAAGCAAAGTCTGCTGTGAGCTTCAGACCTGATAGCATGCCTGGTATCAAACATTGATGTGATAGCTATGTGTATTGCAGCCATTTTCAGCGATAGTGGTAGGACCTGCAGAACAGTGGGGTCCCTTGACGGGGGCTGCAGGCTTAAATGCATTGATCAATTCATGAACCAAATCTCCACTATTTATTATCAGTTAATTTAGTGTGTGCAGAGCCCATCCAATGTCTGTTTAAACAATGTGGTCACAAGCCATAGGGCACCCCAAAACTAGGAAAGGTGAGTGCCGATGTTAAGTGTATATATTGTTTATTAGATTAATTTTTTGAATTAGTCTTATTGTGGTCACATTCTCTCATGCACCCTGTTTTTAACTAAGATTCCATAGCTTATGTTGGCCATTTCCCTAGATGATTAGTGACAGGTGTGTTGGTAGCTGCTCACCTATAAAAGCAAAGTCTGCTGTGAGCTTCAGACCTGATAGCATGCCTGGTATCAAACATTGATGTGATAGCTATGTGTATTGCAGCCATTTTCAGCGATAGTGGTAGGACCTGCAGAACAGTGGGGTCCCTTGACGGGGGCTGCAGGCTTAAATGCATTGATCAATTCATGAACCAAATCTCCACTATTTATTATCAGTTAATTTAGTGTGTGCAGAGCCCATCCAATGTCTGTTTAAACAATGTGGTCACAAGCCATAGGGCACCCCAAAACTAGGAAAGGTGAGTGCCGATGTTAAGTGTATATATTGTTTATTAGATTAATTTTTTGAATTAGTCTTATTGTGGTCACATTCTCTCATGCACCCTGTTTTTAACTAAGATTCCATAGCTTATGTTGGCCATTTCCCTAGATGATTAGTGACAGGTGTGTTGGTAGCTGCTCACCTATAAAAGCAAAGTCTGCTGTGAGCTTCAGACCTGATAGCATGCCTGGTATCAAACATTGATGTGATAGCTATGTGTATTGCAGCCATTTTCAGCGATAGTGGTAGGACCTGCAGAACAGTGGGGTCCCTTGACGGGGGCTGCAGGCTTAAATGCATTGATCAATTCATGAACCAAATCTCCACTATTTATTATCAGTTAATTTAGTGTGTGCAGAGCCCATCCAATGTCTATATATATATATATATATATATATATATATATATATATATATATATATATATATATATATATATATATATATATATATATATATACATACATACATATACATACATATATTGATGAATGCAACTTTTCAAGGCTATGGCAGTAGGGACTCCGTTTCCTATACTATACTGCGATTACAAAGCACACAGCATAGGGAGTACACAGAAGACTCCCCTACCCCAGTACACTGTATGCACCACAGTGGAACTCCACTCCAGGAGCAGGGGAAAGGGGGGTCGGGCTGCACTGCCCGAGCTGACAGTAAACTCCAGCAGCAGGGGAGGGGAGGATGGGGCTGTCGGGCTGTGCAACCCGAGCTGACAGTAAACTCCGGCAGAAGGGGAGAGGGCTGCGCTGCCCGGGCTGTTAGTAAACTCCAGCAGCAGAGGAGGGGAGGAGGGGGGCTGTCGGGCTGTGCAAACCGAGCTGACAGTAAACTCCGGCAGCAGGGGAGAGGGCTGCGCTGCACGGGCTGTCAGTGAACTCCGGCAGCAGGGGAGAGGGGGGGTCGGGCTGCGCTAGACTGCAGTGCCCGGGCAGACAATTGTTTCCTCTTCCCGTCCACTGCCCGCCTGCCCCTTCCGGTGACGTGTGTTCTACTGGGGGTCCGGGAGCACCAGAACTAGGTACACAGATATATCGGATCTGAAACATCGTGGGTGCTAAAAAGCACCCACGATGTGCCCATGATGGGTCAGATTCCGATATATCTGACGTTCAGCAGGTCCGACGCCCTGATCCGATCTGATGCGCACGGGAACGCGCATCAGATCAGATCAGATGTCAAACACATGCGATTTTCGGCCGATTTCATCCGATTTATCGGCCCAAAGGGCCGAAATCGGATGAAATCGGCCGAAAATCGCATAGTGTATGGGGGCCATTCCTCTCGCATGCGGCTGAAGGGGAGAGAAATCATTTGATGTTTGCAGACTTTTATTTGTATGTCAATCTCTCTCTCTCTCTCTCTCTCTCTCTCTCTCTCTCTCTATATGTCTATAAAGGGCTAACTACTGCTCACTGGTGAAGTACCGCCACTGACCACTCAAAGATGTCATAAACAGAAAGTGAAAGCAATTTTTGCAGGGACACTGATCTGTATTGAACTTGCTGGATATGGAGAGATAGAGCTGTGAAGACAGAGATGGGAGGTAGGAGCAGATAGAGACTGGGGATTGGGAGGAGGGTTTGTGGGCTAAAAACTGTCACAGCTCAAAGTGAAAGTAAATTGCAGAAGCCGTCATTCTGACGGACTGTTAACTTAGTTATTAATATTTTCTACAGGAAAAAGTCATCTTTTATAAGCTCCACTTTTTATTGCAGCCAACAGATGGCGCTATCCCATCACAAACAAAATAAAAATATCAGCGACTCAAATCTGAATATTGTATTTAAACAACTCCACCCTCCAATTATTTTAAAACTTGTGTAT
Organism: Crinia signifera; assembly: GCF_055691185.1. NCBI lineage: Eukaryota > Metazoa > Chordata > Amphibia > Anura > Myobatrachidae > Crinia > Crinia signifera. The sequence continues at coordinate 69,755,697 of NC_139228.1, forward strand.
TTCCAAACCAGCCAGTAGGGTCCTGTTGTTGTCTGAGATTGTTAAACGGAAACTTCAAATGTAAACATAAAGCTGAAAAAGTCATTTAAGCATCAACGGGCAGCTATAACGAGTGCTATTCTTGTTATCACTCGTTAGGAATGATGCTCCCGCCAATCAGCTCCTGTCATGTGTTTGTTAAAATTACGTTTATCATAGCTCCCAACTAACCCAAGTTCCACCCATGGCTGGCAGTGTCCCGTGGGGGCAGTTCGGAGTCCCCCCTAACACTCGCTGCTCTGCTTAGCCTTGGGCATGCACAGACATCCCTATGTGCTGTATCTCAAAGTTGGGAGGTATGAAGTGTCCAGTGGGGTGGGGGAGTTGGAAGTCCCCGCTGTTGTTCACTGCACTGCACCCCGCTGTTGTTCACTGTTGTTGAGCAGCAGAGAATAGACGCTGTGTGCACGCTCACATAATGTATTTACTGGGAGAGAGAGTGAGAGAGACAGGGGGCGTGGCCAGCAGTTTAGAGAGCGCTGGCCATGCCCCCAATGCAACAAAGACGGGGCGTGGCCTTGTTCGAAGTGCCGCAACTGTAGACCACAACTTTGACTAACTATGAGCCCACACCTCCTTATTTCCTGCACGCATTTGTCCAATTTCAACATTGTGAAAAACTGTGAGGTATGAGCAGTGGCGTCAAGAGGAGGCGGGTACTTTTTGCCTGGCCTGCTAGAGAGGCCCTGCTCCTCCCTCCCCCGTTGCAGGGAGCTGGGCAGTGGGGAGGTTACAGCCTATCTACCCAGTTCAGCACATGCTGCTCAGTGACATTGGGGCAGATGTATTAAGCCTGGTGAAGAGATAAACTGGAGTTAAAGTGGAAGGAGATAACGCACCGGCCAATCAGCTGTGTTTGAAATATGACAGTTGGGAGTTGATTGGCCGGTGCATTATCTCCTTTCACTTTATCTCCAGTTTATCTCTTCGCCAGGCTTAATACATCTGCCCTATTGTGTGCTGAGCCGGTGGGAGAGACAGCTGCAGCGGCAGCCTGTCATCTCTCATCCCTCTTGTTTTTGTTTTTTCTGGTGGCCTCGGACCTTCATTTTACAGGGCGCGGCTGAGCTGTCGGCACCACTGGGTATAAGTGTGAACCAGTGATAGGTCTGTAAATGACGTAGTTCACAGATATATGGTATCAGCTGTGTAGCACAGCCGATGGCCGGTATATCTACAGATATATTGTACACTGCGTACTCTTTATGTATTAAGCTGAAAATGCGGTAAACCCCCCGTTTTACCGCATTTTCCTATGTATTAAAACCCGGCCGCACCGATACCGCATAGTAGGGTATCGCCAGGGCCGGTGCAAGCCCCCCGCCCGCCCCAGACAACCCCTTCCCCCGCCGCCCGCCGGGGGGGGGGGTGGGTTGTGAGGTTAGCAGGCTGACCGTAAGACTGTAATTATGATATTTTATTATTTGTAGTGAAAAATGTACACTTTAGTCAGTCTGTACCCTGTAGTCCTATGTATGTCTGTATTTCCCAGGACTTTATTCATGTAAGCATTATACCATTGAGACCATTTGCCCGTGGTTACGTCACTGCCTCCAGGTAATGTTCTTAGTAAACTGTGATGGTATCATGAATAAGGGATTTGTGACTATGAAGTTAATTATGGCAGTCTTCCCAAATGCGTATTACTTAAATATTGTAACTGTGTATGTGGAGACAAATGGTCCGGCTAGAAGCGACCAAATGCTTAGATTAGAATCTGTTCAGTTTGTGTATAGTTTTTGGTTCAGGGATCAAAGGACCTCTTTATAGGCTGTTTAGTAACAGAGACAACAGGTAGTGGCAGAGACATACACTTCCCCCCCAAATAACAAGAAGCTAAAGGCTGGATAACACCAGGGTCACTCTCCAGAGAAGAGATCTGTTTACATGAAGGTGTGAAATCCCTCACATACACAAGCTTCAAAGCCAGATGAAGGGAGTGAGTTAATCAGCCCCTGGACAGGTAATAGGAGACCCTGTTACATTCATGCAACTGCACCCAGCATAGGAAGGGTTAAGAATTCCTGAGGGAGGGGGAGAGGGGTGCCTTTGGGATGTAAGTTGGGGTTTTGCAGGAAGAGAGGGGAGAAATTTGGATGGACTGTCCTGGACTTAAGCTGGGTACACATATATACAATTGTCGGGCCGTTCTTCCGTTCTGGGTCGGACAGCCGTTCAATTGTATATGTGTGTACACTGTCCCGTACGAGCGATAAACGGCAAAAAACTGTCTTGTCCGTCCAAACTCGGTCGGTCGAAGGTTCTTTGCAGTTTAATTTTCATCCGACAGGACGGCCTCATATCGGAACAAAAGTGCAGTGTGTACGCACGTTCGATCGATATGCTGCCGTCCTTGCGACTATACTGCCAAAGCTGGAACGCCCATGTGGGCGTTCCATAGCTGCATGATCTCTCCTACAGCACATATAGACTGGTTATGCGTCTAAACTTTAAGAAGCCGCTTAGAGATATAGAGAGCAGCGGTTAAATGATCATTAGCCGCAGACACAAATAAAATCAATTGTGGACTCATAATAAAGATAAATATACAAAAATCTGGATATCAGTCTACATAAAAAATTCTAATAAAATCAGCCAAAAATCTGCCAATTCCCTAACAGCCTGAGACGGAGGAAGCGGCAGGGGAAGCTGTAGATTTACAGCATCAGGAAAGGCATTCAGGATCGTCCTGCCCGCTGCACTAACATCCTAAATTATCCCTCAGCATACAGCAGGTCGCCCCGTGCCCCCTCTATATAGCTAAAAATGGCCCTGGGTGGAAATATTACTGTTTTACAAGCACAATTACAATTACCGCTAAACCCATCCACGGCTGATACATAATGCGCCCAGTGCACTACAGTCTTCTCCAGCGGCGCGGAGGGGGGGTTCATCTTGTTTGCAGCCCAGCTTTCAGAGAGATTCATTTCAATGGACCTCAAACAGCAGCAACTTCAATTTCCAAAGGGAACGACACATGCAGCGTTTGGGAACCCCAGTAAAATCCCGACTCCCAAAAGCCCAACCTGCACCAGCCCTGGAACTCTGACTCCTCACACAGTAGCTCTGCAGCTGCACCACGCACCCACCAGCAACACTGTACCCATAGGCATGGAGGGACGGGACAGGACAGCCCGGGTCGCGCGACTTCGCCCGCAGCTACAGTATGAATCCCTGGCACATACATGACTAGGGGACACTACCATGCCTCACACAGGGGACCTGCTGCTCCTTGACTCGGTCAGTAAGATCCACTAGATCCAGAGGGGGTTGCAGCACTGGTACCAGTCAGACACATCCAGATCCAGGCACAGAGAGAGCGACTGCAGCAGCGCTGCCGGCTGACTAAAGTTTACACGCATAACCCGTCTACATAGAACTTTAGTCACCCTGCCGGCTGACATATATATATGACTATCGGCAGGGTGACTAAAGTTCTATGTAGACGGGTTATGCTCCAAAAACTGTGGAAGCCCGTACAGAGCTAGACACAGATATTAATAGCTGGAAACAACTGTTGTGTAACAAATAATCACTCATATCACACCAGTGAAGGGAATTAATAATTGAATGACACACAAGGATTTGCATATGACTGAGTATGGATGCCAAATTATTCCAGACAAAGGATTAATTACTAAAGAAGGAATTAATGCATTCACATGTACACCTTAAATCAAACTGCCTATATGCAAATAAGAAATAATATATGAAACAAAATAACTTCACACATGGTCTTTTTAAGAGAGAAGCTACCAGAATACAGCCCCAAATTACCTGTTTAAATAAGAAAATATTGCTCTCCGATAAAACTCTGCTAACTCCCGTAAGAAGCTTAACCAATGAAGAACTAACCATAAAACAGTTACATTGTATAACTGGCAAGCAGCCCAGAAAACAGATCAAAGATTCATGATATAAGCAGAACTGAAAAAGATACAAAGTACAAAAATATATTGAAAAAGATACTGTACATAATTTCTTACCAGCGCTGTTGCTAGACTTGATCTAGAGACCAGACTGACAGGCTCATAGTCCCTCTATGCGGATGCCCTGCGCACCATCTACCGTCTCCCCACTCAGTGCAGGCACAGGAGGAAGAGCCCCAGGTCAAGGAAGGAGAGGCGCAGTGTAAGGGGGTCACAGGAGCAGAAGTGGTGCAGTGTATGGGGAGCAGCAGCACCGTGTATATGGAGGAGTGGCGCCATGCACATAATGAGCACCAAACTGCTATAAAGCCGGGTATGCGACTACAGGGTGACTACCGCAAACTGACAAGTTGCATACCCGGCTTTATAGAAATAATGAACTACAATAGTTACAGTTGTGGTAGTCACCCTGTAGTCGCATACCCGGCTTTATAGCAGTTTGGCAGGGTGACTACTGTATCTCTTGCGGCGGATGGCGGTGTCGGCGGTCAGTGTCGGCGGTCCCTCTGGCGCAGGGGAAAAGACCCTATTTTGAGTGGAGATGGGGTACCTGTCAGCGGCCAGCCTGACACGGCGCTGCCACTGCTGTATCTCCCCCGCTGCTGTATCTCTTGCGGCGGATGGTGGTGTCGGCGGTCAGTGTCGGCGGTCCCTCTGGCGCAGGGGAAAAGACCCTATGATTGCCGGCGCTGCTGTATCTCCCCCCCGGCGGCCGGTCCTTGCGGCGGATGGACAGTCAGTGTCGGCGGTCCCTCTGGCGCAGGGGAAAGAAATAGTACTATTTTCCCTGCGCCAGAGGGACCGCCGACACTGACTGTCCATCCGCCGCAAGGACCGGCCGCCGGGGGGGAGATACAGCAGCGCCGGCAATCATAGGGTCTTTTCCCCTGCGCCAGAGGGACCGCCGACACTGACCGCCGAGGGACCGCCGACACCGCCATCCGCCGCAAGAGATACAGCAGCGGGGGAGATACAGCAGTGGCAGCGCCGTGTCAGGCTGGCCGCTGACAGGTACCCCATCTCCACTCAGTAGCCGCAGGGACCCCCCTCCTCCCGCAGCACCCGGGGACAGCTTCCCCCCTCTACCCCCACAACACCCGGGGACAGCTTCCCCCCTCTACCCCCTCCAAGCTATATAGATAGATCTATATATATATAGATATATATCTATATATATCTATATATATAGATATATATATATATATATATAGATATCTATATATATATATATATATATATATATATATATATATCTATATATAGATATATATATATATATAAATATATAAATATATATATATCTATATATAGATATATATATATCTATATATATATATATAGATATATATCTATATATATATATATATATATATATATATATATATATCTATATAGATATTTATATCTATATATATATATAGATATCTATAGATATCTATATATATATATATATATATATATAGATACAAAGTCTCTTAGAAAAAACAGCACTCAAATTTAAATGGAATAATATGGTTAGGTGCAGGGTCCAGACGGTATCATAAAAGCACTTACCCAGCCTAGGTGTATAGGACAGGAAAAGACCAGCACTCACGGTTTTAAGAAGGAAAAAATAATTGTATTAGAAATAAAGCATGTTAATACATGTACAACAACCTTGTACATGTATTAACATGCTTTATTTCTAATACAATTATTTTTTCCTTCTTAAAACCGTGAGTGCTGGTCTTTTCCTGTCCTATACACCTAGGCTGGGTAAGTGCTTTTATATATATAGATATATATATATCAACAAGGAAAGGCAGGGCTGACCCAGGTCTGCGACTAGTCAGTTTGCGGTAGTCACCCTGCCAAACTGCTATAAAGCCGGGTATGCGACTACAGGGTGACTACCACAAACTGACTATACTCCCATACCCGGCTTTATAGAAGTTTGGCAGGGTGACTACCGCAAACTGACTAGTCGCATACCCGGCTTTATAGAAGTTTGGTGCTCCGTGTGTGTCACATTATGTAATGCATATTGAAATATTAGCAACTGTGCCTTGTATTATCCTTGGCCATTTTAAGGGCTATTGTCTGTCTGCTTGTGCCTCTCAAATTTAACTGCGGGACCAGACCGGCATTTCTATACTGAAGTTTAGTAGACGCGTACCCCGTCACTTTTGTTTAGGTTCTGTACTCACGCCTCTTTGTTTGGTATGCCCTTAACCCAGCCCATTATGATAATTTTGTTCATATATATCGTGTCAAAAGCCCAAATCGAGAGAGTGTGTACGGTGGTACAATCTTTTTCTTGCGACTGTTTGGACGGGAGTACATCGGACGTCGCAAGTAAAATTGTACAGGTGTGTACGCGCGTGATCGGCTGTTGTTTGTGGACGGTCCGACGGGAGTACAGTCGGCCAAACGGTTGGATTGTATATATGTGTACCCAGCTTAAGAGGTTATGCTCTGTCTAGGTATCGTGTGGATTTATATGCTATCACTGCTGTGTGGATTAAGTGATAGTTTGCCCTGTGGAACTGATCTGGGACTGTGACTATACAAGGACTGTCTGTTTGGGCCTGCTACCTGAATATCTTTCTACTCTGCAATTTACCTTTGCCACTGTTTATTGTCTATTTGTGCGTGCTGTGGAAAATAAACCATTCTTCTGGTTTCATCTGCTCGGTGTCTGAGTGATTGAGGAACTCGTACCCTCACATTTGGCGGCAGCGACAGTGGGATCATTCAGACACCAACCTTCAAGCACAGAAAGTACAGAGAACAGAGGATCAGACCATATGTAAGGAAACGGAAAATGCAATAAGGTGATGTTCAGCAAGTGAGCAGGTGTCAGTCCTGTGAAAGGGAAAATGTTTCCAAGGAAAGAAAATCAATGCCTCAAGACCCCTGTAGCAGAGGAGCTCAGGGATGGAGGTTCTTCAGTGTATCGGCAGGCTGGGAAGCCGGATCTGTTATTTATTGTCAGAAAGATGCATTATATCTGGAAGTACTGGGAAGACGCTCAGCAGATGGTCAGCGGGTGGAGAGTATCCAGCATACAGGACAAGTTGTGTTACCTGGGGGATGCATTTCTGCACTGTAAAGGTGAGGCCACCTCTTGGAATCTGCTGGGAGAGCCAGAGTTTGTAGAATTTACAGAGGAAGTGATTGCCACAGTTACCCAGATGCTACAAAGAGGACAATATTCTGAGGCTGAAGGACAAGTCCAGAATACATTGATGCCCCAGATAGAACCAGAGGAAAGGTCTAGAAGGGGGCTACTGCAATCTGGGCAGACAACCGAGGGGTCTGCCACAGAATTAATTGTTACTGCAAGAGAAGGGTCGTTGTCAGGGGGGCCCCTAACTGCCCTTGAAGAAATGAGTATGGAGGAGCTGATAGCAGAAGGTCAGCTGCGAGGTATACCCATCCGATCCTGCACTCGCGGGGAAATCCTTCAGCAGATCCTTCACGATCAGGGAGATCCTACAAATGCATTTGCTGATTACCGAGCATGGATTCTCCATTTCGGTGCACAGTTGAGTGTGTGGGAACAATTGCAGTGTCTGGAGGAGTGCTTCGTGGTGGCAGAGGAAGAGGCGATTGATCGGGGGCTCCTGGATACCCCAGCATGGCAAGATCAGTGTCGCAGGGGGCGTGATGAAAGGCACCGTTTGCAATTGCTTCTCCCCCATCCTAGGGAGGAAGCTGCTCAGTGTTCTCTGCAGGGGGAGGTTATCCCCAAAGTGAAGGAGGTTATTCAGGAGGAGCTGCGCTACAGCTTCCCTTTTGCTGAGGTGGGAGATGCAGAATTATTAACCTGCTGCCAGGGGATCTATGAGGACTGCGTCCAGGAGGAGATCACCGTGGTTAGAGGAGTATCCAACAACATCCAGGCCACCAGCACACCAGTCACAGATGACGTCGTGTTTCGGTCTGCCCAGCATACTCAGCTGGGGAAGGAGGCTATCGCGGAGAAGGAGGTGTGCGCAGAAGTAGCTGCAGGTGAGCATCTGGCTTTTAAGGGGACAGAGCTGACACAGCCTGTCCTGCAGCCACCAACGGAATTGTTTGTGATGGAGGGTCCCTCCTCAGCCCTGGACATTGAAACCAAATGCTGGACTGAAATTTGCCATGCCTCTAGTTTGGGTTTGGGGGAGGAAGGACATGACGGGGTGGTGGAAGTGCCAGGGCCAGAGCCCCTATATTGGCCTGCTGTTTGGCCCCTGTTCCGTGGGCAAGAGGGGGAGGTGGAAAGTGGTCCCCGCCCCATTGTGCCCGAGGCAAAAGTATTAGTAGGTTACAATGTTGCAGAGGGGGGGTACCCAGAATCCGAAGAAGAGGAATCGCTACATCCCTTGTTAGTTCCAATGTATGACTTAGACTGTAATCATGCCCTTGCTGGTTCGGCAAACCAGCCGCCTTTTACAAGATGGGTTTGGTATGATGTCACCCTGTGGGACTCCGGTGGTACATCCAAACCCCAGATTCTCGGCTCTGCATCCCGCTATTCCAGGTTGTTATTGGTTCCTGAGCAACTGGGCACAGTGACTAAAGATGTAGGGGGAGGAGTGTGAGGTTAGCAGGCTGACCGTAAGACTGTAATTATGATATTTTATTATTTGTAGTGAAAAATGTACACTTTAGTCAGTCTGTACCCTGTAGTCCTATGTATGTCTGTATTTCCCAGGACTTTATTCATGTAAGCATTATACCATTGAGACCATTTGCCCGTGGTTACGTCACTGCCTCCAGGTAATGTTCTTAGTAAACTGTGATGGTATCATGAATAAGGGATTTGTGACTATGAAGTTAATTATGGCAGTCTTCCCAAATGCGTATTACTTAAATATTGTAACTGTGTATGTGGAGACAAATGGTCCGGCTAGAAGCGACCAAATGCTTAGATTAGAATCTGTTCAGTTTGTGTATAGTTTTTGGTTCAGGGATCAAAGGACCTCTTTATAGGCTGTTTAGTAACAGAGACAACAGGTAGTGGCAGAGACATACACTTCCCCCCCAAATAACAAGAAGCTAAAGGCTGGATAACACCAGGGTCACTCTCCAGAGAAGAGATCTGTTTACATGAAGGTGTGAAATCCCTCACATACACAAGCTTCAAAGCCAGATGAAGGGAGTGAGTTAATCAGCCCCTGGACAGGTAATAGGAGACCCTGTTACATTCATGCAACTGCACCCAGCATAGGAAGGGTTAAGAATTCCTGAGGGAGGGGGAGAGGGGTGCCTTTGGGATGTAAGTTGGGGTTTTGCAGGAAGAGAGGGGAGAAATTTGGATGGACTGTCCTGGACTAAGAGGTTATGCTCTGTCTAGGTATCGTGTGGATTTATATGCTATCACTGCTGTGTGGATTAAGTGATAGTTTGCCCTGTGGAACTGATCTGGGACTGTGACTATACAAGGACTGTCTGTTTGGGCCTGCTACCTGAATATCTTTCTACTCTGCAATTTACCTTTGCCACTGTTTATTGTCTATTTGTGCGTGCTGTGGAAAATAAACCATTCTTCTGGTTTCATCTGCTCGGTGTCTGAGTGATTGAGGAACTCGTACCCTCACATGGGTGTGCGGACGATACTACGATGCGGCACAGGGGGGGGGTGCGCGGGTGTGATACTGCGATGCGGCACGGTGTGCGGGCGATACTGCCGCGCTGAAATCCCCCCCAGCAGGGAGCGGGCGGGCGGGGGGGGGGGGGGGGGGGGCAGCATTGAGTGGGAAGGGGGTTGGGGAGGGGAGAGGAAGGATTACAGACTCACCTGCTCCCCGATTTCTGGTACCTCTCTATGGTACCTCGGCGGCTCAGTACCGCCCTCCAGTGGCCGGCGCCCTAGGCAAATGCCTAGTCCTGCCTAGTGGTGGCGCCGGCCCTGGGTATCGCCACCTTTGGCGATACCCTATAGAAGTCTATGGGCTTATTTTTGCCCCCCCCCCCCCCGCTCCCCCCCCCCTCCCTCCAGCTTACCTTCTTGCAGGTCCTCCTGGACCCTGGAAGGTAAGCCCTTCCTCCCCCTAGCGAGGCAGCCGGACCAGGGGGGAGGAGGAGGCGACGGAGACAGGCACGCTGAGGCAGACTGCAGGGGAGCAGTAGGCGGCTGGGAGGTAACGGAGGTGGCGGGGGGCACACCACAGTACAGTACAGGGGGCCTCCGTCACTGCACCGCGATGCTAGCTGCATATATTAGTACATATGAGCTGAAATCGCGGCAGGGGCGTGGCGTAGGGCAGCGATGTATATTAATACATCCCGCCCTTAAAAAACTGAGACGCCTGCTTGAAGAGTGTCAGGACAGCGGATTTCCTCCTCTGTGCTTATTTAGACACACTATTGACATTTGCACTGCACATAAGCCTGGAGTACTAGGGATGGACATCGCATTGCAATGTTTTACTAACATCAATGTTATTGCTTCAATGGTAGTATTTTTACCATATGATGGCGGCATTCCGATGTTTGCCACCATCGAATGGTAAACATTTGATGTTGTTCCGACGGTCCCACCCCAGCCAGCCACACAGGCTCAGCTGTGCTTCTGCACATGCGTGGCCATGTGAAAGTCATATTACTGGTTTGTATAATCAAATTATTTTGATGTGATGGTCAGTGACCATCGTATCAAAAGATTCGATGGTTGATGCCCACCCATCATTTGATGGTGGGCTTCCGATGTGCATTCCTAGCCAGGAGTATGTTTCAACGTTCAATCCTAATGCACAGCCACTCAGCTCGTTTCACCATCACTAATAATCGTTCAAAAGATGATTTCAGAAGTTTATGTGTTTAAGTAGCCAGTTGCAATAGAAGCATCGGTCAACATCGATGTCTCATCCCCAGCCTGCCCTGCCTGCATAAGACTGACAGTGACACTGCCGGGCTGGCCCCTCGGTAGAGACTAGTTCCCATGCAGTATAGGTTACAGGAAGTGACGTTCAGTGAGGGCGGAAGTTGTTAGATGCCCTCACAACGTTTTTAAATTTATGTGTAATTCATGTAGGTGTCGTTTATTTTGTTTTATTTTTGCAGCATTGTACCCTCGCGGGCTCGCTACGCTCGCACGCTTCGGGCACGGTGGCTCGCTTCGCTCGCCACAGATTTATATTCCCCCTCCAGGTATACGTGGACCCAGGGCATGATGGGAAAATTACCTAAACTGCATGGGATCTAGACACTACCCTGGCCCCTCCCCCAGGTTTCCCCGCCCAGCTGGCAAAAGTGTCAAACGTCACCTTGCGCGGGAGATTGGAACCGTCACCTGCGCTTCCCCCTCCCTCCACACTGGCCACGCCCCTCCCCTTACGTAGCGTGGGCGGACGGCGGGGAGTTGTGCGCAGGCGCGGCGAGTACTGCTCGAGCTGGGTGCCGTGCGCAGGCGCGGGCAGGCGTGGCCGGGCCCGGCTCATCACCAACAGCATTCAATGACTCGGAAGCGGCCCCTCCTTGTGAGTGGCGGCTGCCGGGACCCAGGCCCCTCCCCCCCGCACTCCGCCTCAGTACTCTAGCACCGGAAGCCAGCGGCTGGGGATATCCGGCCGGAGAGAGAGCTCAGCGGACCGGAGGCAGCGGCCTGCTTCACCCAGGGCACCCTCGCATGTGCCCAGTCCCCGGGACACCCTGCTCGGTGCCAAAAGCCGCTCACCCGGGAACCTGCCGCTCAGCATAGACACAGTCCGTGGGTGTGTGCCGGGGGTACCTCATACAGGGGGCAACCCACACACAGGACGTCCGGCTCCGACAAGCTCAGCTTCCCGCACAGATCTGCTTGACAACTTAAAACGAAACGTCCGACACCCTCCGGGACTCTACCTCGCACGGGGTGGCTGACAACCTCACCCTTTGTGCTTGACAGCCGCGCACAGGACGTCCGACAACCTTCCTGGGCTCTGTACCTCACACGGGGGTGTCCGACAACCTAAGCACCTCATACAGGACGTCCGACAACCTTCCAGAGCGCTGTACCTCACCCAGGAGTGTCCGTCAACCTTCCTGGGCTCTGTACCTCACACAGGGGTGTCTATTAACTCCAAAGCAACTTTTCTGGTGCACCCACTGCTCTCTGGACAACATACCTCTCAGTAATGAACCCCTCAGGCCTCACCCTGTTTTACTTGGTGTGAGGGTCACTTGGGTGACAGCAAGTACTTGCACAGAGGCCTTATCCCCCTAGGGCACTGCACTTGCAGCCACCATCAAAGACTTGTACCTGGGCATCTAGTCTGTGAACCCCTGGGCTCTCCTCCCAGCATCGGCTACTAGAGGACCCCTTCTTCTTGCCCCATCTCTGTCAGCCGTGTTTCATGCTCCACCACCATGGGCAAGGTGCTTTCCAAGATTTTCGGCAACAAGGAGATGCGGATCCTTATGCTCGGCCTGGACGCCGCCGGTAAAACCACCATCCTCTACAAACTAAAGCTAGGGCAGTCTGTCACCACCATCCCCACCGTGGGCTTCAACGTGGAAACGGTGACTTATAAAAATGTCAAATTCAACGTGTGGGATGTAGGGGGTCAGGATAAGATCCGCCCTTTGTGGCGGCACTACTACACCGGTACCCAAGGGCTCATCTTCGTGGTGGACTGCGCCGACCGGGATCGTATCGATGAGGCTAGACAGGAACTTCATCGCATTATCAACGACAGGGAGATGAGGGACGCCATCATCCTGATATTTGCCAATAAACAAGACCTTCCCGACGCCATGAAACCCCACGAGATTCAGGAGAAACTGGGCCTCACCCGAATTCGGGATAGGAATTGGTATGTGCAGCCGTCCTGCGCTACAAGTGGGGACGGTCTCTACGAAGGACTCACATGGCTAACCTCCAACTACAAATCTTAATGACTATTAGAAGATTCTTACACAATTTTACGATGTTGCTTCTCCAAGAGTATTTTGGAAGTAGTGTTGCAGGGTTCCGCTGATCGCCGCGTTAGATGACAGAATACGGGCTGGGTTATGTTCTATATAAATCTATACATATGTTTATTTTTCCTTGCATTTGGGTTTTTCTTCTTTTAGTACCCTGCCACAATTTTCCAGATGCAAATTTACACATGACTTCAAATTGAGCTTTACGATATGGGATTTTCCTTCTCTAAAAGCCCCAAAGTATTGGTCGGGTTGGAGGGAGGAGGGGGCAAAAGCGAAATTTCTGGTTCTGCTTCTCTGTTCTGTTGTAGTTTCTGCATTCATACAGGGTATGTTGCAAGGTCTCTTTAAACTAGTAAACTTTACAGTTTATTCTTTAAAATCACCCTGCGGTTTGTCTTTTATGCCAAGACTGTTCATTAGCAAATAACGAATGACTTGGAAAATGTTGTTTTTTTTTTTTTTTTTATAAATACACTTTTATTTAATGCTAACATGTCTGCTTAACCTAGATTGGTTGCTAATAATGAAGGCCAAATATTTAGCATTACATCTGCCCTGATTAAACACTGATGTAGATGATCCTAAATCTTACGCGTAATGCATGCTTAGGGGTATGCAGAATATCTCCAAATTGATTATAGCAAAGGGATCACAAGACATCGAGGAGTGCGTGGAATTTGCACAGCACTGAAATATTCTTTCTTTTTACGGGAATTTAAAGAAAGCCCTGTCTGATATTTGTACATACAGTAGGGTTCTGTGTAACATGTAGCAATATTTAAAATTATGCAAAGTGCATCATCTTGAAAACCAGATTATGTGCTGCACAACTTTGTGATTCTATTCCAATTGCAAAGCTTTCTTGGGCGCGTGGTAACCAGCCTGCCTGACTTGTGTTACAGGGCTACGTTACTCCAAAGCGTCTTACTCTATATGCATTTATTAATAAAACAAATACCTACATTATTTCTCTAACTTCTGATTGTAAAGTACACTTCTTTCCAAGTCACTGGCTTGGACGGCAAAGGGGTTTTGTAAATTTGCGAAATGGACCCAGGTTTGTGCACTGATAGAAGGGTTGGTTTTCTTTCTTTAAGTCCAGATATTTCCAAACTCACGGCTCCTTAGCAGTCCAGGTTTTAAGGCTTAAGCACAGGTGAGCTAACTAGTACCACAGTCAGTTTGCTATAACCGTCAGTTTAACCATGGATATCTGTAAAACCTAAACTGTCAGGTTGCCTTGAGGATGCATTTTTAGAATCACTGCATTAGACCAATGATCAGAAACGAAGTATTGTTGGGTTACCCTGGCATATATTAACTTGTGACCTATTTCATGGTCCCCATTGAATGGTGTAATCTCAGGACCGAACACCTCTGCTCTTGCAGGCTTATATCCAGCTGGTAACTCATTGTGCTCATGGCAGTAGTTAACCCTTTGAGTGGCAAGTGAATTTGCCAAAAGAGCTGCGAAAATTACCAAGCAAACCTCTTTATTCGACATAATGTCCTGTAATGTTACCTTTTATATAGGAAATATAAATTTTTTTTTTCTTTAAACCATTTTTTTTTTTTTTTTTATTTATATAACAAATGTGAGTGACGCTGGCATTTTTAGCGGATATTTTGTGCATCGCACAGATGTTGGTACTCAAAGGGTTAAGCGTGACAATATTAGGGGTCTAACCAACTGCGGACGATGCCCCAAGTATGTCTTTGCTCTGTACTTTAGGGTAACTCTGAGATCATGGATCTTTGTAATAACTGCTATTTGGTGTTGAAATTGGGGCAATGTTTTGCTCTTTACCATGTTGCAGTATTCAGATTGCCTAAAAAGAAAATGTTAACACTTTACATGTTAATCTGCCGTGTATACCTCCAAATCTTGAAATAGCAAGCTCTAGGTGCTATACAACCTGCTGGGGATGGGTGATTATCACTAATATCTTATTGTAGCATTAATTAGATGTTCTGCTGCTGGTGCTCGCTTTCATTGATGATCCTGTTCTACTTCCATCCCCTGCAATTTGCAGTACGGTTTGCATATGAATGCGATGACTCTTGCATGACACATTGAGGTTCCAGTGTTATTAAGATGGGGTGAGGAGCAGTGCCTGCCCAGCCAGTGTCACATGCTGCAAGTCTCATTATTTCTGTACCTCTCCTGCCTTCTGATGTCGGGGCCAAGCAGTCACACCCTACTAATGTCAGTTTCAGAGTAGTTTCCTGCTGTTCTAGATGACTAATAAGATAATCTGTATATGATTGGGGCTTTGCAGTCACTGCAGTTTGCTTAACTTGAACTTCTATTTACTTTGGAGACAGGTTTTATTTATTTTTAAATTTGATTTAGAAACATTTTGTTGATTTTTTTTTTTTTTTTTTTTTTATATTGTATCTAATGGGTTGTACACATGGTTCGATTTGGATGCGTTTTTGATTCTCTTTTAAATCGAACATTGTTACCTGCCTTCCATCTAGGTTCGATGGGAGTAATATTTCTCTTGGGAAGTTGCAATAGGCAACCAATCAGGATCTTCTAATCTATTTTAGCACAACCTAGACCAGTGATGGCTAACCTTGACACTCCAGCTGTTGTTGAACTACACATCCCAGCATGCCCTGCATCAGCTTTGGCATGGCAAAACTGTAGCAGGGAATGCTGGGATGTGTAGTTCAGCAACAGCTGGAGTGTCAAGGTTAGCTATCACTGACAAAGACGATAATGGTATCTGATTGTTTGCCTATAGCACCGTCCCATGTCAAATAGAATGAATTTTCCTTTGTGCCACAACTTTCCGGTCTGTAACCCCACTGAAGAGCGCAGCAGGATATATTTAAACATATCACAACTCTGATTCTCCTTGATTTGAAGGATCAGTTGTATAAAAAGACTAGTGGTATATTTTGATTTATCGTGCCATTATATTAAATGACAAACATCAAGCTCTGTATGCTGCTGTAAATGGAGGTGAGTATGCTCCTTCGTAAATATACACCTCCCCCCAGATGTGTGGGTTTGAATAGGCGGACAATTTCTGTCCGCTTGGACTTCCTGAAAACCCGGAAGCTGTATAACCATTCTATGCTTATATGTAATGTTCATTCTAGCACCCTGTATCTTCCAAAACCTGTGCCCTTCCTCTTCCCTGCCTGGGGAGTCTCTCTCTGCTGGGATGCTTCTAGCACAGTGTGGTCTGTATTTCAGCACTGGTATGCAGACCAGACCTGTGCTAGAATCCCCACAGCAGTGAGGTACTGCACAGGGTTTGATGTATGCAGTAGGCTAGATTGAACACTAATGTGTACCAGCTGTTTTGTGTGATTGTGATGCATGTGGTCAGTTTCGATGGATCTGGTCATTCAGTGGTGAAGGCATCCATCTGGTCAGATAACGGCTGCGGGCCATGCTCAGTGATTAGCTGAACACTAATTAAGCCCCATTTAAACCTGCACTAGATCTGCACAGCTGAATCTTTCATTGTGCTACACACAAATCTAGCAGCTGTACCTGTCTGTGTGCTTGCAGTAGACCTAGCAATGGGATCTGTATATTATTAATTGAAAAACCACCGGGAGCAGAGAATATCATTTTAGTAATCGTTTAGTATTCCTGACCTAGTCCACTACCTATGGCAGGGGTTCCCAAACTTTTTTTTTTTTTTGAATCACGGCGCCATAGAGCATCAAAATATTTTCAAGGCACCCCTAGGCCAAATGCTTATCGAAGCATTCAGAAAACAAAAATTTAAATTAAGTGCATTGTGGTAATGTCACAGTTATCTGGTGAGGGACAGGATTTGCTTCTGTTTGTCCGCATATATTATGATTGGCTGTCACAAGCACTGGTTTTGCCTGGTACATTGACCATAAATAATATGAATTGATCCTGGTCCACCAACCCAAGGCACCCTTGCAAGTGTCCTGAGGCACCCCAGGGAGCCTAGGGACACAGTTTGGGAACCACTGGCCTATGGCATAGGAAACCATATACATACATTAAGTTGTAATATATGAGGTTTTTTATTTACACAGTCTAGAGACCTTTTAATGCAGCTACAACTTCTGTTTAGAAAGGCTCATTTCTTATGTTATAGGCTGTTCTTGTTACACCTTTTGTGAACTGCAGGGAGTGGTGTCACAAGTGTGAATGGTAAAGTGAAGCTTGTTTCCTATTACTGCGGATACTACAATAGAAGTCACTATACTATGGTTACATCCTCTATTCAACAAATATGTGCCAATAACTGTAAGCTTATAGTGTACCTTCTAGGAACAGGGGCGGCAGGGTGCCGCTGCACGGGGGCAGCGTCAAGAGGGCGGACCGGGCCCGATGACGTGACTGTTCTGGGGTGGTCCCGGGCTGGCGATATCACAAAAGGGGCGTGCCCGGGCCACGCCGTGACGAAAAGGGGCAGGCCCGGCCGCCATCGTCACTGAAGGGGGTGGGCCCGGCCGCCCCGAAGGCTCTGCACTGCCGGGGAAGCACCGGGCACCGCTATATACTGCGGCGCCGGGCTTCCCTGGTATCACCATAACAGTAGGAGGCAGGCTGTTTTTGCGGGGCGCTGTCAGAGGGGCATGGTGCATTTTGCCCTTTAAAAATCGGGCAGGGCGCAGCGCCCCGCTAAAACAGCCTAGCGGGAACACTAGCTTCCCGGCAGACCTCTGAGAGATGAGGTGGTCAGCAGGGGGCATGCTATACTCCTTTTCCACCAAACCTAACCCAGGGTATGGTGGTAAGGGTCATTGAAGGTCGACATCGGTTGGGATGATGAGTGAAATAGGTTGACATGGATGGAAGGTCGACACAAGCATTAGGTTGACCCTGGCTAGGTCGACATGGGTTTTCACTGTTTTGTCCTGAATGTCGACATGGACACTAAGTGTACCATGTACCCTCGCATGTTTCGGGCACGGTACCTCGCTACGCTCATCATTATTATATTCTCCCACCTAGTGGATGGTACGTCGTGAAATTCCGCCTGTGTGCACATGTTGTATCAAAAAAGTGAAAAACCCATGTTGACATTTTCTGTCGAACTTAAGAATGTTGACCTATTTCAGGTGTCCACCTTTAGTGGTCGACCCAGTGCATGTCGACCTTTATTGCAGTAGCAAACCGGGTGCAAGTTTGGTGAGAAATGGTCTACCAGAGTTGGTAATCCAACTAATCCGTGTAGTCCACGGTGTTAGAGCTGTGACCGGGGTCATGCAAAAAGTCTACGGAAAGCCAGATCTATTGGAGATGTCATCCCCAGTTACTAGCAAACTAAAGACCCGGTAAGGTTCAGCTGGGGTGTACGGGGAGTTTCAAGGTGATGTGAAAGTGTCCGGAAACCAGTGTAGATGCCTAAGGAATGCTAGACCCTAATAGAGCAGTGTAAGAGACTTCGTCCTTCTTGACGCTTGATGGATACCCCGGAAGGACAGCTGTTTTGGGCCCACCAGTGCATAAATAGTATATGGGTAGTTTGGAGCAATGAGACAGATTGCCTTGGGGACATGTGATTTTCTCAAGCAGCGAAGAGATTCATTTACCGCTGGCTCGCCATGTTTTTGTCATATCGGGGGTTAGCAAACTTCTCTGAAGGTCAGATGAGATGAGGAATAGTCAGCACATAGTTATATGCCAGAGGTAGAACTTTATCAGTAATCCATTTGCGTAAGCAGGCTGTGTTGGCTTTTTGCAGGCTTCTATCTTGCCGCTTGCTTCAATTGTTGGGGCCGGCAGTCGGACTATGACCACGCGGACTGGTAGGGTCAGCTTCCTATGTAACATACCTGATAATCTTATCCAATGCAGGCTCTATGGGAAAATGCACATTGTAGAGTGTGTGACTAGCATTACTTAGGTCTTATATGCTTTGGCTGTAGAACGCAAGCGTTAAGGTAAAATGAAACGTCTGGAAGTGGATGGTGTGGTTCTTGCTGTTAGAATTGTCATCGGCCAATCAGCAACTAACTGTCCCTTCCAAAACACAGCCTGTAACTTAACAGTTAGGAGCTGATTGGCCGGTAATAAAGTACCAGGCACTTCATCACTTCTCCCGTATCACGGATTGGGATCATTCGTCAGACTGCATTTAGGTCTACAGTCGTTAGGTCGACCCCACTAGGTCGACTGGCAGGAAGGTCGACCTGACATAAGGTCGACATGGGCCAAGGTCGACATGACTTAAGGTCGAATTTGCATAAAGGTCGACATGAGGAAGGTCGACTGGTCATAAGGTCGACATGGGTTTTTCACTGTTTTTTGATCCGAATGTCGACACAGTCGACATGGACATAGTTGGCAATGAGAATCGGACCCTCGCATTGCTCGCGATGCTTCGGGCACTATTTTATTCTCCCACCACGCCCTAGTGGATGGTAGGGCATGAAATACCGCCTGTCGGCACATGTCGGCTCAAAAAACAGTGAAAAACCCATGTCGACCTTATGACCAGTCGACCTTCCTCATGTCGACCTTTATGCAAATTCGACCTTAAGTCATGTCGACCTTGGCCCATGTCGACCTTAAGTCAGGTCGACCTTCCTGCCAGTCGACCTAGTGGGGTCGACCTAATGACTGTAGACCTAAATGCAGTCTGACGAATGACCGTATCACTGCTTCATACATCTACACCTCTGTGTGGAGATCATCTCCAGGGTGTGGGATTCTGCCTGTAGCGCTCTGCTACACCAGTGTCAGCAATTCCCTCAGGTGCTGTTAGCATGACTTGGCGGCCGGTCAGTGGTTTACCAGGGATTGCCGGTAGTGCGATCGCACATTTGCAGAGGAATGGACGCTGCGATACGTAAAGGTGACAGTAACAGCCTGTGCACCAAGGAACCTCTGCCAGTCTGTAAAACCATCACCAGCAAATTAGAGAAAGCTGACGACTATGGATGATCAACGCTGATCTGTAACAGCAGGAGTACCAAGAGAACAGTGCCCATTATTCTGTTAAGTATATATGTGATGGACAGGTACACTTTGCAATACATACCTAGACACATACACAATGTTTTACAGGATCGGCATTGAGAGAGAACTTTACGTCTTGTTCTAAATGCCAGTATCCAGAATTGTTCTTGTGTACGGTCAGAACATGCTTTCTCCTATGAACAGGGCCGTAACTAGGGGGGGGCTGGGGGGTCACGCGCACCGGGCGCTGGAGGTGAGGGGCGCTGTGAGGTCCGGTGACAGGTGTGTGGACGCTGTAGCGGCATGTTACTTTGACTCCGTCCATCTCCTACTAGCGCGGCTGCAGGAAGCGCTGATGACTTCGAAAAGACTTGCCGGACGCTGATTGGCTGCCTTGCCCCGGGCGCCGGAAACCCTAGTTTCGGCCCTGCTATGAAGTACTTTGTAAGCTTTCCATTTACTAAAATACTGTTCACACCAACAAAGCAGTGGCGGGCATCCCCACCAAGTATTGTGGCCACGATCCATCCCAGACAGAAGTGTACCTGTCTATGATTAGTCATCTGGGCAGGGCCATGTTTTGTACACTGTAGCGTTGCGGTTTATTTTTTTCCCCTTCTCTCTGGATCTGCAAACTAAGCAGGAAACTGCTGAATGGGGTGAACGTCTGGAAGGGCAGCCGGCTCAGCTGCTGGGAGCTGCAGACAGGTGGACTGACCTTACAGGCTGCTGCAGTGCAGGGAAGCCGACAACGCTACTTCCTCCTTTATATATACACAAGAAGTTCCCCTCGTTGCGTTATTACACTCCGATCTGCTTTGTGTAATAAGTGACTGTGTCTGTGACTTTACAGTGTACTTGCTGCGTCCTGGTTTGTGTAAATCACGGCACACGTGTGTTATGTAGTCATGAATGGGTTAACAATGAAGACATTAAAATTTTGTATGCGGTTATAAAAAGAGGAAGAGGCTGGTGCAGGGGGTGTGTTTGCAGCTTACACAATGGAGATTTTGTTACATTGGGAAGTATAAACCCTAGGTATGATAATGAAGCACCAGAGTCTGTCTTATAAAGAGCATATGCAGCACATGTACACTTTGGACCTTATTCTGGTCTACACGCAACACTGTGAATTTTGCAGCATTGCATGTGGATTAAACGACGCTTGCAGGTTACTTAGATATGTGTGCACACTCGACAGGAACATGGTGGCCAGCTGGCATCCAGTGATGTAAGCTGCCCGAACCCGTGTCACCGGGTGATTATCTTGGTAACGGTAACTCCCAGCATTTTATGTCCGCATCCATAGAAACGCAAGGCATACCCCTGCTAATGCAGGAATGTTGACTCCTCCTTGGGGTGGTTGACGTTACGTCATCAGCGCCCACCACAAATTCGGCCATCTCGGGCTAGAAAAAAAGTTAGTCTAGGGATTCGTTCAGCAGGGCGGACAATATACGCTGCTTTGCGGACAGTTTTGAAACCGTCCCTCTGTTGGATGAATGCCAAACGGGTCCCATTGTTGGTCCCCTAATTATAAACGGGCCCATTACAAAATGACACGCGTAAACTACCCATTATCTATTTTCTTTTTTTCTACGCCTTTGAGTTTGTCTTTTTATGGACTCCAATGATCTCTTGTCTTCGCACAATGCAATTCGAAATACTAATGTTGTCGTTACGTCTCGTTTCCAATAGCAAACAAATCCTAACTCTTCCTGTAAAACCAGTCTTGTTAGACACACGTTTAATATGCTTGAGTCACAGGGATGAGTATTGGGTAATGACGGGCTGTGCGGTGCAGCAATGCTGCAGATGAAAGAACACAGACTCTATTGAAAGTAACCCTCACACTTCTTAAGCTTGATGCATTGTGTATTTTACACTTATTCTTCAAAAAATAAGGTCGTTAAACTGTGGCTTAGATCTCCAAAGCAAATCGTACAAAGTCTATTACGGTCTTGCATGTTCCCTTTTCAATGATCTTCGTTACATGCGTTTAGAAAAAAATGACATCCCATAAAGTTTGTAACCAAAAAATGAAGAAAACTCCTTAAGCATTTTTTGGTTACAAACTTTATTGTTCTTGAAGTGATAATGATAAAAATAATGCTACAAATTGTGTGTAATAAACATTACAGTTTTACAAAGTTCTCATCAGAAGGATTTATACAAAGTTGCATGCGCTCAAACCACTTGGTCTAGCAGCTGGACCAGTCGGAAGCAGGTATGTCTTCTACGTGCTGGATGGAGGTCTCCACTGCAGCTTCTGGGAACTCCCAAAAAAATCCACCACTTTCCTGGACTTGTGGGCAGGTACATTTTTGGGATGAGGAAGGTCAACAAATTCTGGAGTTTATGCATGTTGTCTGAAAATGGCTTTCAGAATTTTTGTCAGTCAGTGGTTGGCATACCAGTCTCCCATGGCGGTACGGTGCTGCATGACCAGTCTTGGCCACAAAAACAGCCACTAGCTGTTGATCATGCTGTGCTCATGACAGAACCACTATGGCAGTGCACTTTCAACTGGGATCTACTAGACTGACTGTTGTTTTGTCTAAGGTGACCATACAGTTGCTGTATGGCCACCCGATTCCCTGTGAGCCGCCTGACAATTTGTTGTAATGGATAGCATACCTCCCTGCTCCCCGCCCCGCAAAACTGAAGGGTGGTCGGTGGTCGATGCACACGGGACCGCGCATCGGACCTGAGAAGACCTCAAACTGGGCCGATTTTCAAGGTTCGATTCCACCGGTGTATGGGCACAGGATTTGTCACCACTGATGATCTCCCAGACAGTTTGGGCAACCACCATCAAACCTGGCCAGCATGTTATGGCCAGAAGTCATCTGAGAAGTTTCCTCTTGAGTTAGCTGCTGGGGCACCCAGCATGCGGAAACCTTGCTCAGGCCTGGCTTTTCGTGATGTATCAAGTGGGAGGATCTTAATAAGAAGCAGATCTCCTCTTACTGGGCCACTACGGCATCCCACTGAACTATCGTTCGCACCACAGCAATGTTGTCCTCCATTATGGTGGACACAGGTCAGCTGCAGCGATTTTCTTCCAATGACCACCCCAAAAGCAGCTTGCTGTCAGTGCAAAATCATCCCGCTGATGCAGCCCACTGTAGCTTAATGTTCTAGGTTCTGTGATTATTTGTTATGTGGTTATTGGGTAGACAATATCTAAGTTGACCACTAATGGTCAACGGTGACTAGGTTCATAGTCAAATGCACAGAAACCCACCTCCTCTTTGCAAGTGCTTAAATTATGACAGCAATAGCACTGGTATGTAATCTGATCAACAGAGCTGCCACCACATCATGCAGTGTAAGGGACAGAGCAGAGCTGCTGCACATGCCCAGTGTACCAGCTTCTTCTACCATATTTATTGTATGTTTGGATCTGCGACTTCAAACATCACACTGGACCAGACAGTAGCAGCCAAGAGGAAGAGACAGGAGCCTTAGTATATGAAGTGGGAGATTGTGAGCTTAGAAAGTGCAGTACTGGTTTTATTATTATTTATTATGATATGTTTAACGTTTTCCTGACCACTTATCTTTTTTAAATGTGTGAAACCCCCAGACTCCGGTACTTACGCCAATGTGCTGCAGAGAGGGAGACTTTGGATTACATGTGGAAACCCCCCTCTAAAATTCCTGAGTTTGCCACTGACGTTGACTCCTTGAAATGGTTGACATTATTCGAAAAAAGGTGTTTTTTTCATACAAGTAGGTATAGAGTGGGGTACATAATAGTGCGCCCAACGCATCGAGGCACCGTGCCCAAAGCATGGCGAGCTATGCCAGGGGACGCGATACACTTATAGGGTGTCCATTTTGACATATATCAACATAGACACCAACAAAAAAACGTGAAAATCTCGTGTGGACCATGGCCCTTATTCAGATCTGATCGCAGTACCAATTTGTTCTCAAAATGGGCAAGTCCATGCTGCACTGCAGGTGGGGGAGATGTAACGTGCAGAGAGAGTTAAATTTGGGTGAGTTATTTTGTCTCTGTGCAGGGTAAATACTGGCTGCATTATTCTTACACTGCAGTTTAGATTTCTGTTTCAACCCACCCCACCCAACTTTAACTCTCTCTGCACATGTTACATCTGCCCCACCTGCAGTGCAGCATGGTGTTACCCATTTTGAGAACAAATTTGTACTGCGATCAGATCTGAATAAAGGCCCATGTCTATGTCGACTATAAGTTTCAGTCGACATTTTGTCAATGTTGACATTGGGAGTGTCGACCTAGCGACTGTTGACCTAGACATTGTCTACCATTTATAATGTAACCGATTCTTTAGTAAGGCTTTTATATAAGCCATGGCAAAGTGTATACTGTATATTAAAGGCAGCTTTTTTGTGTAAATCAGGGTCACATATGCACCTTTTATGTATTGCAGCATGGAAATATGGGCCAGAATGCTGCATGAATAAAGATAAGTCCTAATTATCTGTTGGGTAAGAAAATTGTTTTATTGCTCCAGAAAAGGAACAAGAGCGATGTAAAATATCTTTGGACGTTGGCAGCAGCAGCGACATATATCACACTTTGCAGTCTCTGCTGAACAATTGCAACTCATGTCTCCTCGCTATTGCAAAAATGCATCATATCACTTCCAGAGGCCTCCCTGAAGAATGCCTGCACTTCCTATACCGAATACCAGCATCTAGTTACTCAGCAGGGTAAGTAAACATTACCATTAATAGGGAGGAAAATGAGTCCCGAGGAGACAAATGGGGCACGATAAACAGCGATAAAACAAGGGTATTATAAATGATATTACAGTGTGTTGGTCTATATTCATATGTTAGAAGTGTACATTTGATATAAGCAGTCTCTGTATGGAATACGCAACGGCTGAGGACAGATTCCGTGTGTCTGTTTATTTTAAAAGTCTGTCCAAGACGAACAGATATTTGAAGTGTGTAAGAAGAGCAGTAATAGGTTTATCATCAACCCCATCGTCGCCCCCAAAGTCCGGCATTGGGTGTGGGTTATTAGGTCCACACATGAAAAAAAACGACTGGCTTTAGGTCGATATTGAGAAAAGGTCGACACGATCACACAATTGACATGAAAATGGTCGCACAAGAAAAAGGTTGACATGATTTTTCCATCTCTTTTTTGGTGTCTGTCAAAATCAGCCAACCTGCACACCGTATAACCGTACCCCGTACCCTCGCTCAGCACACTGTTATAAACTAACCCTATGTCCACTTGGACTGTCAAGTAGGAAGAAGTCAGTTTAAAAAAAATAAAATCATGAAAAATGATGTCAACCTTTTTCTGTGTCGACCTTTTGTCAATTATTGACCTAAAGCATGTTGACTGTTTTTATGTGTCAGCCTATTGTCTGTTGGCCAATAGTGGTTGACCTATTGACCAGATCCCCAGGCATTTGGGGGGCACTGCAAACAACAACACAGCCGCCCCAGGTTTGCACTGCGCTGTTCAAAAAACATCGGGGCTGTACGGAAATATTGGATGACATACCTGTGTTGGGCTTATACTTGCTAAGAAAAAATACAAATAGAATCACAAGAGAGGCAACAACTCAGGCTGAATAATGTAAGGTGGCCAAGGAGGATCATATACATGAACTACAGCTGGTGCTCTCCCCAGCTAGCCTTATCTGGGTAGCCAAGGCTCACCAAGGCCTTGCCTATTGTTCTCAGCTGCAATACAATAAATAGAACAATAGAGTAGGGGATTAGCATAGGCCATGTAAGGTAGCAAGAGCACGGCAGCAGAGACCTCAGCCATTCTGGGACAGAAGATAGGGCCTGATTCAAACAGCGGGCCAAACTAGTCCCCGTCCCCGATGTTTTACACTCGCTGGGGCATTCGGTATTGAGTGGGGGGGAGCCTTCTGAACAATATCTTTAAAAAAAATCATGTAGGGGTTTATTTACTAAAATGGGAGTTCTATTGAAGATGGGATCAGATTCAATCTATTATCTTCTAGAAGGTGCTAAATTAATAAGAATATTCTAATTGGTTGCTATAGGCAACTTCCCATCTTCAATAGAATTCCCATCTTAGGTGTCTGGGTCTTTAGTCCTGGAATCCCAACATCCATTATGGTAGATTTTAAAATGTTCATCATCGACCCAAAATCTACCTTTAGTTAATATACCTCAAAGCCTGGGGTGGCCAAACTGGTCCTGTAAATCTACCAACGGTCCACGTTTCCCAGATCGCCTGGCTGGTGCACAGCTGCAGTCATTATTAACTGTCACATGTCCCAGATCACCTGGCTGGTGCACAGCTGTAGTCATTATTAACTGTCACATGTCCCAGATCACCTGGCTGGTGCACAGCTGTAGTCATTACTAACTGTCACATCCCCAGATCACCTGGCTGGTGCACAGCTGTAGTCATTATTAACTGTCACATGTCCCAGATCACCTGGCTGGTGCACAGCTGTAGTCATTACTAACTGTCACATCCCCAGATCATCTGGCTGGTGCACAGCTGTAGTCATTACTAACTGTCACATTCCCCAGATCACCTAGCTGGTGCACAGCTGTAGTCATTACTAACTGTCACATCCCCAGATCACCTAGCTGGTGCACAGCTGTAGTCATTACTAACTGTCACATCCCCAGATCACCTGGCTGGTGCACAGCTGTAGTCAGTACTAACTGTCACATTTCCCAGATCACCTGGCTGGTGCACAGCTGTAGTCATTACTAACTGTCACATTCCCCAGATCACCTAGCTGGTGCACAGCTGTAGTCAATACTAACTGTCCAGTGGCGGAACTCCCGGAGGCAATGGAGTCATCTGCCGCCGGGCGCCAGCCTTAAAGGGGGCACTGGCTCCATTGCCTCCCTATGTTCCGTGCCAGCAGGGCGGGAGACTCTGGAGAATTGCCCCGGCCCCAACACAAGCAGACCCATGCTGCGCTGGGTCCCCGCAAGGTAGATATGCACGGGGCGTGGACCCGCTAAGCAGTGATGTAACTACAGGGGGTGCAGCTGCAATGGGACCCTTGCTGATCAAGGGTCCGCAGCTCCCCCTGCCCCCAATCACTGGCTGCCTCCATGTCACTGCATCTCCCGGCAAGCTACTAGGATTTGCGATCCACTTCCCTGTCAGCCGCTTACAGCGTCGCCGTCCAGAGCTGTGTGCGGATGATGTGGCCAGCACTGTGCAGCGTGTGCTGAAGGAAGAGCGTCCGAGGCTGTAATACCTAGCCTGCTGCTGATCCCCGTGAGCTGTAACCCCTAGCGCACTTCCGGGATTCAATGTGGCATTTCTGCAGGTCGGACTGTAGTCTCCTGGGCAAGGCAGATGCTGTTTGCCTGACGCGTCCAGGACTGTGTTGGGGATGCTGCGGTGAGCACTGAGTGCTCTGCACTTATTACAGTAAGTGGCTGTACAGGAATTGTTCAAAAGCTGTGTACTTAGTGTTAGTGTTGTTCCTGCACAGTCATTTAAAACCCTAATAATGACACCTGTTTGCACGGTTGCTGTAGCAAGTTACACATCAATCAGCTAGAGACTACCCTGTTTCCATAACTTTCTCTGTACTATCCTCACTGACACTCTCTCACTCCAATTTACAGCCTTTTCTCGTGCACCTCCCTACCTCCTGAAACCTTCCCTCTAGTCCAGGGCTGGGCAACACCGGCCTTTCAGATGTTGATGAACTACACATCCCAGCATGCCTTGCATCAGTTTCAGCATGGCCACATAGCAAAACTAATGCAAAGCATCCTGGGATGAGTAGTTCATCAACATCTGGTGGGCCGGTGTTGCCCAGCCCTGCTCTAGTCCCTCTGATGTCCTTTCTCTCTCATCCCTTTCTCCCTGAAACCCCTCTCTTTCTTTTCCTTCCCTCTTTTTCCATGAAACCCTCTTTCTCTCTAACTCCCATCTGTCTCCTATTCTCCTACGGGGCATTGTACTGACAAAGGATGGGGTAGGGGTAGAGGGGGGCCATTTTAAAATGTTGCTATGGGTCCCACAAAGTTCTATTTACGCTTAGGGACGGCTCTGTACATCATATTTAATAAAGTAGTGGTGATGGGGGGCACCAACAAAAATCTTGCCTCCGGGCGCCTGGGACGAACTTACGCCACTGTAACTGTCACATCCCCAGATCACCTGGCTGGTACACAGCTGTAGTCATTACTAACTGTCACATTCCCCAGATCGCCTAGCTGGTGCACAGCTGTAGTCATTACTAACTGTCACATTTTCAAACCTGCTGCATTCATTCCTACTATAGATCCACAGGTGGCCTGAGACACATGGACTGTTGGTAGATTTTGAGGACAGGTTTGGCCACCCCTACCTCAAAGTATCTTTACCCTTGATCCACTGATGCCTCAAACAGGGGACAAAAATCTCAAAATAAACTTTAAGCATAGGGAAAAATCCGATAAACAAGTGCCAATCAGATGGGAAGACATAAATAAAGGTGCCCATACACGCTCCTATGTGGGCGTCCATTTTGTGCTTAAATAGCACGCATCGCATCACATCGCATGCCTTGTGCATGCGTTGTGCATGCGATGCGATGAAAAGCAAGTACAAAAATGTGCAGCACATACTTTTTGTACTGTACGATGAGATGCCGCGGGAGCGCGCATCTCAAAGTACACATCGGACCCGCCGCATCGGAGCGTGTATGGGCACCTTAAGGATCATGTTGCTTAATTTTCTTGCTGAAGAAATGATTGTGAAAGAGGAGAGAAGGCCATGTAGTACCGGCCTGACTATAACAGTGAGTTACGATGGGCGTGTGTCGAACAAGTGCTTGAGCTTAACAATCAGCCTTTGAATATAATAATACCATTCAACCCTGACAAACCTCAACATGCCCCTAAGGGGAGAGGGCTGTGGAAGCGGGCAGAGGCTGATCTTGGCTGCACAGAGATTACAGGTGGAGGGCATGACTCAGTGTATAAGATCTGCACACCTTTGTTATACTCCGGCGTAGTACAAAGGGTGTGATTACAGGAGTAGCAACTGGGACTTTAGAGTTCTGCAAATTTAGTGGAATGTGACCGGTTACCCATTAACCGCAGAGTTAATATTGATTCACGTTTTGCAGACACGGTCGTATCTCTGAAACTTGGCAGAGTTATTCCCGGGTTTATGTTCTTGGAGTACAGTACACTGACACTAGCAGTGCAGGAAAGAGGGGAACGG
Source organism: Crinia signifera (assembly GCF_055691185.1). NCBI lineage: Eukaryota > Metazoa > Chordata > Amphibia > Anura > Myobatrachidae > Crinia > Crinia signifera. The sequence goes on from NC_139228.1 coordinate 69,784,633, forward strand.
GGGCAGCTGGCAACAGAAGGGCAGAAAATGCATAGTATAGGTTACAGGAGCGACAAGGAACCCGCGGTCAGCAGTGTATGATTTGTAGACTACAAATAATTATTTAACCCTCTGGATCTCAATGCAGGCTGACGTCACTGACTGCTCACCGCCCTTCCCGGTATATCTGGGTTCCCAGATGAAAAAATTGGGTACAACAGTGTCTAGGTCGACAGTGAGAAAGTCGACCACTATTGGTCGACAGTCAAAAGGTCGACAGGCATTAGGGCAACATGGTCATAATGTCAACTCAAGTGAAATGTCGACGCCAGTGTCAACATGGACACTGTATAAGAAAGTGTACCGCGTCCCCTCACATGGCTCGCAGTGGTCGACACTATTTTATTCTCCCTCTATGCCTGGGGTGGTCAAACCAGTCCTCGAGATTGTTTTCCAGGCCACCTGTAAATCTGTACAATGTTCGGTTAGGAATGAATGCAGCAGGTTTAACAATGTGACAGTTGGTAATGACTGCACCTGTGCCCCAGCTAGGTGATCTGGGAAATGTGACAGTTGGTAATGACTACACTTGTGCACCAGCTAGGTGATCTGGGGAATGTGACAGTTGGTAATGACTGCATCTGTGCACCAGCTAGGTGGTCTGGGAATGTGACAGTTTATTTATTTATTTATTAGCAGTTTCTTATATAGCGCACACAGATTCCGCAACGCTTTACAGAGAATATTTGACCATACACATCAGTCCCTGCCCCAGTGGAGCATACAATCTATATTCCCTACCACATGTACATGCACACACAGACATTCTAGGGTTAATTTTTTGATAGCCAATTAACCTACCAGTATATTTTTGGATTGTGGGAGGAAACCGGAGTACCCGGGGGAAACCCATGCAAGTACGGGGAGAATATACAAACTCCACAGTTAGTAATGACTGCACCTGTGCACCAGCTAGGTGGTCTGGGAAATGTGACAGTTGTTAATGACATGGGGTTAGGTCGACAGGTCAATAGATCGACACAAGCATTCGGTCGACAGTGAAAAGGTCGACATGGGGTTTTTCCCAGTTTTATTACCCGACACAGTCACATTTTCAAGTGCACCGCATCCCCTCACATCGCTCGCTTCACTTGCCATGCTTCGGGCACGGTGCCTCGCTACACTCGGCACACTATTTTATTTTCCCACCACTAGTGGATGGTCGGCACATGTCGGCTCAAAAAAACAGTGAAAAACCCCATGTCGACCTTTCGACTGTCGACTTAGACATTGTCCACCTAATGCTTGTGTCGACCTAATGACCTGTCGACCTAAACCCATGTTGACCTAGATCCATGTCGACCTAATGCTAGTCAACCAACATGCTGTAGACCAAGTAACCGTATACCATGGTCAACATGTGCAAGATCAAAAGTGACCAAAAGGTCGACACAAGCAAAGGTCTACACTGCAATTCACATTTGTGTGCCAATTTTTACACCTGAGCACGTGGACCCCCAATAAGTGCAGCGTGTTCCCTTACATGACTTGCTTCGCTCTCCATGCTTTGGCCTCTGTGCCTCGCTCTGGTGCCTCGCTGGCACTTGCCCGCTCGCCCACCCTCCTGGACCACTGATTTTTTTGTTTTCCAAATGCTAGTGGGATTTTTTCATCACATATTTGCCGACATGGTATGGTATGTCAGCGATGGTTTTTGGCTGACGCACGGATATCCACCATAGAAGGGTTTTGCACCAAGCAGGCCATCCAGGTGCACCGGTGTATAACCAGGGCGTCAGTGGCGTAACTCAGTTTTGGGCGCCCCCCCCGCCGCCGCCGCCCCCCCCCCCCCGCCAAGCACCTCCAATCCCCCGCCGCCCCGCCGCCCATGCAAACCCACCCCCCAATCCCCTGCAGCCTTACCTATCGCGCTGGTCCCGGCAGCTCCGTTCTTCTTCTGCTAAGGACCACCACAAAATGGCCGCCCCCATACAGCAGACAGTTTCAGAGAACTGTGAGCTATATGGGGGCGGCCATTTTGTGGTGGTCCTCAGCAGAAGAACGGCGCCGCCGGGACCAACGAGATAGGTAAGTCTGCGGGGGATTGGGGGGGGGGGGGTGTAACTATAGCACCGCAGCCCCCGGTGCCCCCACATGCACAGCGCCCCCCCGCGGTGGCGGGGGCTGCGGTGCTATAGTTACGCCGCTGCAGGGCGTTTTACAATGTGTATGTGGTGTATTCATAAACCCCAATCACAGCGATGGGCATATTTTTTACTTATTTTTATGTTTATATGTTAATTTCCAGGATTATTATTATTATTATTATTCATCCAGTATTCAGGCTTTGTATTGCTTCCATGTCTCTGACGCATCCCCACAAGGGATGGCCATCACCCATCGATGATTCTAAATCATTAATGGTTTGTGGCAGATGTCAAACACTTTTGCCATTGATTGGGGAGAACCAGATGATTTCCCACTATTGATGGAGCAGCAAAACTATTGTTTTTGTTTTTTTTCCCAAAGTTCTGGGACATGGAGCATAGCTCCACCCCCTGAAAACCCTGAAGCCTCACCCCCACATTCTGATTGGCCCATGGGCCAGTCAGTCAAAGAAAATGAATGACCATCGATAGTTAAAACTGTTGATGGTCATCCATCACATAGTCAGGGCCGTAACTAGGGGGGGGCTGGGGGGTCACGCGCACCGGGCGCTGGAGGTGAGGGGCGCTGTGAGGTCCGGTGACAGGTATGTCCGTCCATCTCCTACTAGCGCGGCTGCAGGAAGCGCTGATGACTTCGAAAAGACTTGCCGGATGCTGATTGGCTGAATTCAGCCAATCAGCGTCCGGCAAGTCTTTTTGAAGTCATCAGTGCTTCCCGCCGCAGCGCTAGTAGGAGATGGACGGACATACCTGCGGCTTCAACGATGAGAGGACTGTGCGGGGAGGGGGGGGTCTCCGGCGCCAGGGACAAGGCGTCATTTGGTCGGTCCCCCCTGTCAGCTGCTAACTAAGCAGCGGGGAATAAACGCTGTGCGCATGCGCACAGCGTTTATTCCCGCAGCCAGGGGGCTGGGGGCATGGCTAGAGGCTCACAGAGCCTCTGGGTCATGCCCTCATAGCGGCAAAATGGGGGCGTAGCCTCGCGGGAGAGCAGCGATTATTGGCCACGCCCAACCCCCCCCCCCCCCCCCCCGAAAATTTCGGAGCGCCTCCGGCGCGCAGCAGCATCACTGGGGGGGGGGACCAAAAGACTGCCTTGCCCCGGGCGCCGGAAACCCTAGTTTCGGCCCTGACATAGTTTGTCACTATTGATGGCCAGTCACAGTATTGCCATCGATGGCAACCATCGATGCTGACTGCACCGATGGCCATCCCTAATCCCCACATGTAAGATGCTTCTGTTGCCGCCTATGTACTGTTGATCACAGAGCAGATACTGTAATGCATGAATGGATCTGTAGGATGCTTACAGATATTGTGAATGAGCTTCCGTCAGCGATGAATGCTGTCAGGTTACCTGGTCAGGTCCCCGTCCCTTACTGACAGCTGCAGAACAGTCTTACGCTTGTCTCCAGAGTCAGCTGCTGATGATTTGTGTCATTATTTCTCAGTGCAGATATCACTCGCAGCTGTTCTGTGACCGACAATTTAAGAAATCACGTAAAACGAATAACCTTTTTCATGTGTGAAATTGCTAGTGAAGAAATATGATTATTGCGCATTAGAGTGTGAGCTCACCTGCTAATGCACCAGATAGGGTACGCAGCAGGTATATGCGTGTACCTTATTTGGTATACGCACCACTCCTTTCCATTTATGGCATCATTGAAAAACCTGCAGATCCATGTGTCTGAGACATACTTGCCTACCGTTCTGGAATGGCTGGGAGGATCCAGGAAATCAGGTCCGCCTCCTGGCCCCCTGGGAAGGTGGGCATGTCCCCACAATCCCTCTATCCTCCCGCAATCTACCCCTCGGTGGTGGTCCGCGGGGAACTGATGACATGAATAGCGTCATCGTGACTCCTCCCCCATTTTGCAATGCCTGTAATACCGGTGTGACCACGATGATGCGATCGCAATGGCCACACCCCCACACAAGGCTCAGTTGTTGAGCACTGTCCCACTCCTCTCATGACATGCCCACTGGCTACGATCCCTGCTTTGTCTAGCTCAGTGGTTCCCAACCCTGGTCCTCAAGTACCCCCAACAGTGCACGTTTTGCTCCACCTGTGATCTTTTCAAATGTGCCTGAATAATGAGTGCACCTGCCGTGTGACCTGGTAAACGTGCACTGTTGGGGGTACTTGAGGACCAGGGTTGGGAACCACTGCTCTAGCTGGATCCCCTATTCTTGAGAGGACAGCCTAAAAGTAGGCAACCCTGGTCTGAGACCTTGTACCATCACAGTGTGCAATTCACCACAGGGCTCTAGAGAGCTGCAGAAGTGTGTCTTTACTCACTGCAGTCATGCTAAATAAATGGCTGTGGGGCACTTCCTTTATAAGAAACACTTCCTTTATGGCAAAGTGAAAGGTCATGGTGTAGCATACATCTACAGATATCCAGTAAATATGTATGTATATACTCTAGGTATATGTATATATACTCTATTTACATGCACCATGTTTAAGTATATATACCATGCTTCCTAACATAAGGGAGGTAGAAAATGGGATCACACCTGCGCTATAGGTACATGCGTCTGAAAAGGGGCGGCGACCTCACAACACGCACCCGTTTTGTGAGGGCCTGGCAGCACTCTTGGAATTGATGTGCTGTCTGCAAAGACCCCCCTCACCAGTGGCATATTTACAATGGGTGTGTGCTGTCAAGGGGGGGCCCACGCCACAAGCATTTTTATAATCCTTACCCTCTGGAGTACTGCAAGGATGGCAGCAGTGCGGCGGAAATTCCTGGAACAATGTCTGCTGCACCATTTTTCTGGAGCTCTGCACTTATGCATGAGTCTGAGCCCCCTAGTTCTCTGATTCTATAGCGCTGCCCAAAACAGGGGGTCAGGCCACAAGGCCATGCCTCCTTCCCACAAGACCACGCCTCTTTTTTGCCGATGCACACCTTCGGCTCATGCACAGTGCTGTCACACGGGGCATGGATGCCTCTGCGCTCAGCACACCTTTTTTGCACACGGCTAATTCTGAGTCTCATTTAAAGCAGCTGTGGTTGCGGACAACAGTGGCAGTCTGCTTTAATAATGGGAGAATCCAGTCACCTAACGCGGGGGGTCGCATGTACGCAACCGGAAACCGGTATCTCCTGCACCAACCCCAGCCGGAGATCCCAGAGTCAGAGGCTTTCCTTCCTCATACACATGACTCAGAATCACACAGAGCTTCTGATACACTCCGATACACATCATTTTCCCATTGCCCACCGCACGTCCCCACCTCTATTTCACAAAATGACAGATCCAGCCATACGCAGAAAATAACTTAAGCTAGACTCTCGGCATGCGCTGTATCCAAAACTCGCGTCTTGCCTCCACGAAGACAGATCAGAGTGACTCAGAAACAGCCATTTATGGCATATTGTACATTGACCTATAAGGAGCATGAAGCAGGATAGTGGGTGCCTCCCAGCTTTCCTTAGAGGTGGCTTAGAACAGAAATTCGGAGTTGAAAACCAATTCTATAGATTTCATTTTGCAAACAGCCGATCCGAGAGGAGAAATCTCCTGTAATGAAACGGTCTAATGGCTCTCCCTGTTTTCCTGTATTTGCACAGTCCTCCCGCCCGCCTTCGAGCAGAGAAGCTTTGATACGAGGCTGCTGTGCGTCAGTAAAACATTTTCTCCTTGAACTTATTTGGTCTGTCTCTGGATGCTGTAATCCTGGAATTTATTTATCTGTTATGAAGTCTTCAAAGCCTGGGTACATCACAACGCAGATGTCCACATGTTGCTGGCCTGCTAACAGCTGTCTCTGTTCAAACAGTTTTCAGCCCCTTGTTGCAGGAGGCCCGGAGCAGGCCACAGAGTGTGAAAAGGCCCCATTATGTGGATGAGCCCCCTCCTCATCATCACTGTCTTTCAATTACCTCACATACTGTACACATACAGGGGCACCGACTGGACGGCCAGGCCCTGGTAAAATGTAGGGGGCGTGGGCACGGCTCTGAACGGGGGGGGTGGAGGAGCGGGACACAGGGCCCTTCCAGCAGACCCAGGCCCGTGTAAAAAGTACCCCCCCCCCCACCCCTCTCCTCTCTCGACGCCACTGCACATATATAGGGGGAGATGTATTAAGCTTAGAGAGTGATGAAGTACCAGCCAACCAGCCCCTGACTGTCATTTGTCAGACACAGCTGTAAAATGGCAGTTAGTACCTGATTGGCTGGCCCTTTTGCTCCGTCCACTTTATCTCTTTCCAAGGCTTAGTTAATAGACCCCTATATCTCTCTCCAAATGAGTATTATGTGACTGATTGCAAATGGCGGATACCGTAAATCGTAAATAATGGGCAGCAATGGGTATGGGTCATTAGGTCGACTGATTCATGGGGTTTATTTAATAAGATGAGAGTTCTATTGAAGATGGGATGTGGCTTTGGGCAACCAATCAGATTATACTTCATATTTATTTAGCAACTTCTCGAAGAATCTGATTGGTTGCTGTCTGGCAGACTGGAACCAGTACCATTATTCTGCCCGGTAAGGGTAACAAGCAGAATAAGTGATTCAAAGTCAACTCATGGTTGGGACCAAACTTACTATGGTGAGAGTTTTTAGAAGTGTGATATGTTGCCCATAGCAACCGGTCAGATTCTAACTACTATCCGCTAGAAGGTGCTAGATAAATGATCAGTAGAATCTGATTGGTTGCTAGGGGCAACAGCTTTAAAGACTCTCATCTTAGTAAAATGACCCCCACATGTTCATAGGTAAGTTGTAATTGGGACCTCTAATCACAGAATGAATACAGGTGATGGCCTGTGACACGGCTGAGCTGGTTCCGTGCAGCATACGTGTCTGTGTCATTTGCCGGCCATGCCCATGTGGCTTTATGCTCATACCGCTACCAGCCCTGATCGGATCGTGGATCGCATCGTAAGGCACATCTGACCATGTGAACACACCTTTAGTTTTAACCCTCCCCCTAGTGCCTGAATCTAAAGGCTTTCAAACATTAAGCAGAATTAATTGCATGCAATACCTTGTCAACTGCCAGCCACCTTCCCGGTGGCAAGAATCACATACGATACATCGTAAGCAGTCCTTTTGCATAAGATGCATCCTATGTAAACCCATTCGCTGCCCCAGGATACAATGATCTCCAGATCCGATCCAATGCATCAGACCACGTTTTGAATCCGAATCCGAAGTAATTCAATAAGACTTGTGTACTAGTGTATGAGGACCTTAACCATACCTCCCAACTTTCGTGCCGAAGAAATAGGGACACTCGCTGGAGCGCCCGAAAAGGGGGCGGGCGTGTGCAAATGAGGGCGCGGCTTATGCTAATTAGCCGCACAGCGTCTATTCTATTAGATTAGATTGGGGGGTCTCCCAACTGCCACCCCCCGCAGCGGGACAATACCTGCCGCAGGTTGGGACAGCGGGACAGGACCCGAAAATCGGGACTGTCCTGCTGTAATCGTGACAATTGGGAGGTATGCCTTAACTTACCCTTCCGCAGCCTAGCCACAACTCTCCGATGCCACAGCTTAGCCCTAATGATCGGGTCCCTGTAGAAAGTTGACATTTCACACTCTGCAATGCCGACTTCATTGTCACCATGACTGGCGACACTATAAAAGTTACTAAACACTATAATAGGGTGAAATTTAATAGGATGAGAGATTCAGAAAGTGAGAGATTTGGTAAGAAATCTCCAGTTTTTTTAAAGCGGCAATCATTTACACTGCAAAACCAGTATGTTTTTGCAGTATAAATGATTGCCTGATTTCTTACCAAATCTCTCACTTTCTGAATCTCTCATCCTATTAAATTTCACCCTATGACTGCACAATCCCCCCCCCCCAGTACATGTGATGTAATTACAGCATTTCTATCTCCTCTCTATAGATGGTATATTGGTCAAAACATACAAAAAGATTCTGGGAAGCCAAAAATGTACTTTGAAAATAAATAAAAAACATATATATATAACTGCATAAAGCAAATGATCTCCTAATAATGCTTAGAGAAAAAAAATACGTTGAATAATATATTATAATTGTGGAATGCTTGTTTTTAAGGACACTACAGTGCCTGATGCTGGTCACATGATGTTCTCCAAATGCAATCATTCCTGGGAATATGATCTTCCAGTGGTTACGTCTCCCTCCTGTCTTACTACAGAGGTCGGTGTCGTGTGACAAATGGGAAATTAATGAATTATCCAGGTAGAGTTCATATTCCCAGGCTGCTGGATGGCATCCTGGAGGGATGATCATTACAATATCAATTAAAAAAAGGATGCATGATTATTTTCAGGGCAGTTTCGGGCATGTCCAAAGTCTACAGCGCTGTCTGTCGGCACAATGCTGAGCAGCGATGGACAAGACAAACTGGCTTTGTGTGGGGGGAGATGACATAACAATCGTGTCACAGGCAGACACTAGCCGAACACATGAATTATATTTAGATCCTACATTATATAAGTACCATGTGGAAAATGTCCATCATAAGCTACAGTAAGCTGTGGCTGAGAGGGAGGATTGTCGGATGAATTAAGTGTCTGCTCAGTAAGCCCAGTAAAAGTTGCCAGCACAAACAAAATTATCCTGCAGCTTTCATCGATCTGAATGCATATTGTGTTAGGGATGGCCATCGACCATCGATGATTCCAAATCATTGATGGTTTATAGCCAATGTTGAATACTTTTGCCATCGATGGGGGAGAACCAGATGGTTTCCCTCCATCGGTGGCACAGGTGCTGGGATACGGAGCATAGCTCCGACTGTATACGGATAACACAATAAGGCAGAGACACGGCACAGACACACACAGACTGAGTGAGGTATAAGATGGCGACTGTATACAGATAACCAGGGCCGGTGCTAGGGTGTCCGGCGCCCTCCTGCAAACCATAAATTTTGCCCCCTTTCACATTGCCATTGCAGCAAACTGCAGCTCGTTTGTGGGAGCGTATGCACTGTCCACCGTCCCCGCTGCCTATGGCCTGTTGCGGAGGCATCACTTCAGCAATTCATGCAAGCCTCTGTCACCACCCACCCTCCCCGCCGCTGATGGCCTGTTGTGGGGGCATCGCTTCAGCATTTCATGCAAGAGGTCAAGACAATGCAGGCATGTTAGGTGGAGGTCTTCGACGGCTGGGTGACATCGCACACAACCCAACACATGGCGGCCTGCATCTGGCTTCACAGCTACTGTAGGCAGCGCAGCAAGGATGCTGCCGATACTGTGCAAATGTTTCACTGTGTAGCAAACCGCTCACATCTCAGTGCTGTGTCTGCAAAATGTTGTAGGCATTATTTAAAAAGTGTCTAATTGAATATTAAAAAAATATACAATTATTAAAAAATATGTTATAAACATGTATAATAAAAGAGTCACTGTTCTTTGCTGTTTAAATCTTGCACAGTCCCTCCTATTCTATCTGCGTAGGCAGGATGCTGAGGACGCCATTTCCACTCTTGTGACTGAGGGGGAAAGGAGGGGAGAGAAGAAGGAGATGGAAGAAGAGGGGAGGACATAGAGGGGGCGGAGTGTTGAGGACTGGGCTGCACTGCACACTGAGAAGAGGGAAGGAAGGGGAGGCGGCCTGTTCATCATTTGATTGACAGGCGCAGGGAGCAATGGGTAGGGGGTGGACCCAGACATGACAGCCTGCTCTTCAGGCTGCTATATCAAAATAAATATAAAAGATATAAAGTTTAGACAAGCGCAAGGTAGGCACTGGCTGCGCAGGCTGTACAGAGACTGGGCGGGGGGGGGGGGGAATCAAGCACTGCCACACCGCACGGTCACCGCCGCTCTTTGTTATTACAGCGCTGCCTGCCACAGCACAAGAGTCCGACGACCTTCCGTTGAGGAAGATGAGGCAAGAGGAGGACTTTTGAGGACAGACAGTGTGTGTGTGTGCACTCGGGGTGAGGGAGCAACTTTTCATACTGCCAACCGCTGTTAGACAGGCGCTGCGGGCGGCGTGCAGGCAGTGAAAATGTGGGCTGAGGCAGCTTTAGCAGAGCAGGGAGAGAGCGCCTTTTCAGCATGGCGCCTCCCTGCTTTGCAGGAGCTGTTGAGTGGGTAGCGCAGGCCCTGCGGATAACACAATAACACAGAGACACAGCGCAGACACACAGGAAGCCAGATACTGTATACGGAGTGAGGTACAATATCGCGACTGTATACGGAGAACACAATAACACAGACAGATGGTGCGGACACACAGGACGCCGGATACTGTATACTGAGTGAGATACAAGATGGCAGCTGTATACGGAGAACACAATAACACAGACAGACGGTGCGGACACACAGGAAGCCGGATACTGTATACTGAGTGAGGTACAAGATCGCAACTGTATACGGAGAACACAATAACACAGACAGATGGTGCGGACACACAGGACGCCGGATACTGTATACTGAGTGAGATACAAGATGGCAGCTGTATACGGAGAACACAATAACACAGACAGACGGTGCGGACACACAGGAAGCCGGATACTGTATACTGAGTGAGGTACAAGATCGCGACTGTATACGGAGAACACAATAACACAGACAGATGGTGCGGACACACAGGACGCCGGATACTGTATACTGAGTGAGATACAAGATGGCAGCTGTATACGGAGAACACAATAACACAGACAGACAATGCGGACACACAGGAAGCCGGATACTGTATACTGAGTGAAGTCCAAGATGGCGACTGTATACATATAACACAATGACGCAGAGACACGGCCCAGACACACAGGAAGCCGGATACTGTATACTGATGGAGGTACAAGATGATGACTGTATACGGAGAACACAATAACACAGACAGATGGTGCGGACACACAGGAAGCCGGATACTGAGTGAAGTCCAAGATGGCGACTGTATACATATAACACAATGACGCAGAGACACGGCCCAGACACACAGGAAGCCCAGTAGCGCACGCAGGGGGGGTTTCTGAGTACCCAGAAACCCCCCAGGAATCTGAGGGCCCAAGTCTGCCAAGTCTGAAAGCTGAGGGTCCCCTCTTTCCATGGGTACAAGAATTTTTAAAATCGGCCCTGGGGAACCGGAGATATCTGACTTCAAAGCAGTGGTCCCCATCCAAGCCTGTTAATTGCTCTCCCCAGTCAGATATTTCAGTTTCTATCTGACTAATGGAGCCCACACACGCACCGATCCCGGCGTGCGTTGTGGGCTTAACCCCTTCCCGCCGCAGCCTGTTTTTGCCTTCCTGACAGAGCCCTTTTTTTCAAATCTGACATGTATCACTTAAGTGGGGATAACTTTTTTTTGCTTTTACTTATCCCAGTGATTTTGAGATTGTTTTCTCGTGACACATTGTACTTTAAGTTAGTGGTAAATTTGGGTCGATACAGTCTGTGTTTTTTTGTGAAAAATACCAAAATGTCGTAAAAAATTTGAAAATTTAGCAATTTTCAAAATGTTAAATTTTCTGCTTGTGAGACAAATAATCATACCACTCAAAATAGTTAATAACTAACATAGACCATATGTATACTTTATGTTTCCATCATTATTTCAACCTCCTTTTAATTTTTTTGGACACTAGGAGGCTTAAAATATGAATAGCAAATTCTCAAATTTTCAAGAAAATTTCAAACACTGATTTTTTTAGGGACCAGTTCAGTTCTGATGTGACTTTGAGGGACTTGTATGTGAGACACCCCCATAAATGATGCCATTTCAAAAACTGCACCCCTCACAGTATTCAAAACAGCATTTTGGAAGTTTGTTAACCCTTTAGGTGTTTCACAGGAATTAAAACAAAGTGTAGGTGAAATTTCAAAATTTCATTTTTTTTGCAGATTTTCAATTTTAATACATTTTTCTAAGGAACACAGTAGATTTTACTAGAGAAATGTGACTAAAAATTGATTCCCCCAATTCTTTTGTTTTCATAAATATCCTATATGTGGCCCTAGTGTGCACGTTGACCAAACCACAGGCTTCATAATAGAAGGAGCACCTACTTGATTTTGGAGCCTCCTTTTTATGAGATTATTTTTTAGGCACCATGTAGGTTTCTAGGCACCATAAGATGCTAAAAGTTAGGAACCCCCCCACAAGTGACCCCATTTTGCAAACTACACCCCTCAGGGAATTCATCTAGGGGTATAGTGTACATTTCAAACCCCCAGGGGTTTCACCAATTGTGGTACAACTGGGCTGTGAAAATGAAAAATTAAATTTTTTACACAAAAATGCAGTTCTGGCTCAAAATTTTTCATTTTCACAAGGAATGAAGGAGACAAAGCACCCCAAAATCTGTGCCCCAATTTCTCCCGAGTACGGCAATGCCTCACATGTGACCAAAAAATACCATTTGGGTGCATGGCAGGACTCAGAAGGGAAGGAGTGATATTTGGATTTTGCAGCACAGATTCTGGTGGAATGTTGGTGGGTGCTATGTCGCATTAGCAAGACCCCCGAAGCACCAATACAGTGGAACCCCAGCACAAGTGACCCCATTTTGCAAACTACACCCCTCAGGGAATTCAACTAGGGGTATAGTGTACATTTCAAACCCCCAGGGGTTTCACCAATTGTGGTACAACTGGGCAGTGAAAATGAAAAATTAAATTTTTTACACAAAAATGCAGTTCTGGCTCAAAATGTTTCATTTTCACAAGGAATGAAGGAGACAAAGCACCCCAAAATCTGTGCCCCAATTTCTCCCGAGTACGGAAATGCCTCACATGTGACCAAAGAATACCATTTGGATGCATGGCAGGACTCAGAAGGGAAGGAGTGATATTTGGATTTTGCAGCACAGATTCTGGTGGAATGTTGGTGGGTGCTATGTCGCATTAGCAAGACCCCCGAAGCACCCTGGTGGAATGTTGGTGGGTGCTATGTCGCATTAGCAAGACCCCCGAAGCACCAATACAGTGGAACCCCCCCACAAGTGACCCCATTTTGCAAACTACATCCCTCAGGGAATTCAACTAGGGGTATAGTGTACATTTCAAACCCCCAGGGGTTTCACCAATTGTGGTACAACTGGGCAGTGAAAATGAAAAATTAAATTTTTTACACAAAAATGAAGTTCTGGCTCAAAATTTTTCATTTTCACAAGGAATGAAGGCGACAAAGCACCCCAAAATCTGTGCCCCAATTTCTCCCGAGTACGGCAATGCCTCACATGTGACCAAAAAATACCATTTGGGTGCATGGCAGGACTCAGAAGGGAAGGAGTGATATTTGGATTTTGCAGCACAGATTCTGGTGGAATGTTGGTGGGTGCTATGTCGCATTAGCAAGACCTCCGAAGCACCAATACAGTGGAACCCCCCCACAAGTGACCCCATTTTGCAAACTACACCCCTCAGGGAATTCAACTAGGGGTATAGTGTACATTTCAAACCCCCAGGGGTTTCACCAATTGTGGTACAACTGGGCAGTGAAAATGAAAAATTAAATTTTTTACACAAAAATGCAGTTCTGGCTCAAAATTTTTCATTTTCACAAGGAATGAAGGAGACAAAGTACCCCAAAATCTGTGCCCCAATTTCTCCCGAGTACGGAAATGCCTCATGTGTGACCAAAAAATGGCAGGACTCAGAAGGGAAGGAGTGATATTTGGATTTTGCAGCACAGATTCTGGTGGAATGTTGGTGGGTGCTATGTCGCATTAGCAAGACCCCCAAAGCACCAATACAGTGGAACCCCCCCACAAGTGACCCCATTTTGCAAACTACACCCCTCAGGGAATTCATCTAGGGGTATAGTGTACATTTCTAACCCCCAGGGGTTTCACCAATTTTGATACAACTGGGCTGTGCAAATGAAAAATTACATTTTTTTACACAAAAATGCAGTTCTGGCTCAAAATTTTTCATTTTCATAAGGAATGAAGGAGAAAAAGCACCCCAAAATCTGTGCCCCAATTTCTCCCGAGTATGGCAATGCCTCAAATGTGACCAAAAAATACCAGTTGGGTGCATGGCAGGACTCAGAAGGGAAGGAGTGATTTTTGGATTTTGCAGCTCAGATTCTGGTGGAATGAATGGTGGGTGCTATGTGGCATTAGCAAGACCCCCGAAGCACGGTGAAATGATGAACCTAATAATCCATAGATGTGTGGTATATTTTAAAACACTCCTTTATACATAGGCCGGGTTTGTTGGGGCAAGTTTCACAGTGGAAAATAGTATCCTTTCTTATTCCCTTTTTATAGCAAACTTTGCACCTTTTTTGTGTCCTGCCCTTTTTTGCAGTGGAGGGGATTTCGTTAGGAAAATGCTGCCCTGGTACAATAGGGGGGCCAGTACTAGAAGTACTGGGGCCCTCTGCCTGCTGGTTCCCAAATATTAGGCCCTTTATGACTTCCTCTTGAAAGTGCATAAATGTCCCCCTCTGGCTGGTAGAACGGAATAGCACGTAAGCGTTATACAGTGCCATCTGGATGATATACACGGCCAGCTTCTTGTACCAGATTTTTGTTTTCCGCAGGGCACTGTACGGCTTCAGTACCTGATCTGAAAGATCCACTCCGCCCATGTACTTATTGTAATCTAGGATACAATTAGGTTTTGAGGTGTGGGTACTGGTACCTCGTACAGGGACGGAGGTGGTACTGTCTCCATGAATTGTTGTCAGTATAAGGACATCCCTCTTGTCCTTATATTTGACCAACAACATATTTTCTGTGGATTGTGCCCTGCTTTCACCCCTTCTCAGTACTTGGGCAATGTGCGTTTTTGGGAGGCCTCTTTGGTTCTTGCGCACAGTACCGCAAGCTGCTGTACCTCTTGAACCAAGGGCCTTAAACAGGGGGATGCTAGTGTAAAAGTTATCCACATAGAGGTGATAACCTTTATCCAGGAAGGGGTGCACTAAATCCCAGACAATTTTTCCACTAACACCTACGAGGGAGGGGGGGCATTCTGGCGGTTCAATTCTTGAATCCTTCCCTTCATATACCCTAAACCTGTGGGTGTACCCTGAGGTGCTTTCACACAGTTTATACATTTTTATGCCATACCTTGCCCTCTTACTGGGAAGGTACTGGCGGAATTTAACCCTTCCTTTAAAATGTATAAGGGACTCGTCGATACAAATAAATTTTTCAGGGATGTACATCTCTGCAAATTTGGCACTGAAATGATCAATGACCGGCCTGACTTTGAATAGCCGGTCAAAGGTGGGATCATCTCTGGGTGGGCACTGTGCATTATCGGTGTAATGTAAAAATTTAAGGATTGTCTCAAAACGAGTCCGAGTCATGGCCATACGGTAAAGTGGGGTGCTGTACAGAACATCTGTACTCCAATATTGCCTAATTTCTGGCTTTTTTACTATGCCCATATGTAACACCAGACCCCAAAACGTCATCATCTCTACTGCATCTACAGGGGTCCACCTAGCAAATGATGACGTGGGGTTTTGAGCAATAAACTGCTGGGCATATAAATTACTTTGGTCCACCATTAAATTTATAAAATCATCAGAGAAAAATAATTTGAAAAAGTCAATTTCTCTGAGACCTGTTGAATCAAATTGGATTCCTGGGATGGCCAAAAACTCAGGAACCTGGGGCTCAAAATTGTCTGGTGGTGGGGTCCATACGGGATTAATCATTTGGGGGAGGGTCTCAGCTGCTCTACGGGGGGCGTCTTTGAGGGGGTCCCTCATCACTAGAGGAGGAAGATGAGGTTAAGACGAATCCTTCAAATTCCCCGCTTGCATCACTGGCTGTGTCAGAGTCAGAGGCAAGCATGGCATATGCCTCCTCCGCTGAATACATTCTTCTGGATGACTGGGATGACATTTGGGATGACATTTGGGATGCCATTTTTATTTTTGTGTTTCTGTAAGTGTAATGTTTCAACACGTGTATAGTGTAGGGGGGGTACAAACTTTATTTCAACAGGGGTATGTAGTGTGTAGTGTGTATGTAGTGCAGAAAAAAAAAATACTTTATACAGGAATTTGATCCCAATAAAAAAAAAAAATTAGATCAACCCTGTGGCAAAAATGCTGATCTGTGATGTACATCACTCAGCAACTTCAAGGCAGCTTTTGGTACAACCTTGAAGGGGTTAAAAAAAAAAAAAAAAAAAAAAAGGTCCTGCGCCAAAAATTGAGCACAGATGTTGGTCAGTAACGTCCGTCACTGAACAGCGCTCAAAGGCAACAGGAATTTGATCCCAAAAAAAAAAAAATAGATCAACCCTGTGCCGAAAATGCTGATCAGTGATGTACGTCACTGATCAGCGCTCAGCGGCCACAGGGCACCCACAAAAGCAACGTGGGTGTAAAAACAATTTTAAAAAAATAAACCACAGCACTCTCCAAAAAAAAAACAATTTAAAAAAACTGCAGAAAAAAAATTATATCAACCCTGTGCCAAAAATGCTGTTCAGTGATGTACGTCACTGATCAGCGCTCAGCGGCCACAGGACACCCACAAAAGCAACGTGGGTGTAAAAACAATAAAAAAAAAATAAACCACAGCACTCTCCAAAAAAAAACAATTTAAAAAAACTGCAGAAAAAAAATTATATCAACCCTGTGCCAAAAATGCTGTTCAGTGATGTACGTCACTGATCAGCGCTCAGCGGCCACAGGACACCCACAAAAGCAACGTGGGTGTAAAAACAAAACCCCACTGCACTCTCCAAAAAAAACAAACTGCAGATCAGTGATGCAGTGATGCAACACTGATTAGCAGTGAGGGGCAGCAGGCACACAACTGTGGGTGCAACCTGACAGGGTATATATATAAAAAAAAAACCTGCACGCCCAAAAAGTTGCTGATCAGTTAATTTATACTGATCAGCACAAAAGGGGGGGCAGCAGGGGCGGCAGCAGTCAGTTGCACAGGCAGCACAACCTTTGGTGCAACTGACAGGTATATATATAAAAAAAAAAAACCCTGCACCCCCAAAAAGTTGCTGATCAGCACAGATATACTGATCAGCACCAAAGGGGGGGCAGCAGACACAAAATATAGCACTCTCTATCACTATCTCTCACTATCTCTCACTATCTCTCACTATCTGTCACTCTATGACACTCTATGACACTGCAGCAGCAGCACACAGGAAGTCACAAGATCCAGGAAGCATCCAGCTGCTGTCAGCACGCTACCAGCGGTGATCAGGTAAGTATCAGGCAAGGATCAGGTCAGTATATCACGACAGATTGGCACGGTGACCGCTCTGCACGCAATTCCAGACCGGAATGGCGTCTGCAGCGCAGTCACCGTTAGTTTAAATCACGCGCCATGGCTGTGATTGGTCCGTCGGTCCGACGGACCAATCACAGCCTTGGGGGCAGGTGGGGTGAGGTGTGGTCATCACCGGTGACCCCCTCACGCCCCCTCACACCCGGCGGTGATTGATCCCTGTGTTACCGAGCGTCTGATTCGCCGGTAACACAGGAAAACGCTGCCCCCCCTGGGCATGCTGGGACATGTCTGCTGTCAGGGACAGCAGACATGTTTAAACTGTCACCACGTCTATAGACGCGGTGACAGTTTAAAGTCATGACGTATATATACGTCATGTGTCGGGAAGTACATCCCGGCCATGACGTATATATACGTCAAATGTCGGGAAGGGGTTAATTAGCACACATAGCATCGCATCGTATGCCTTGTGCATACGATGTGCATGCGATGCGATGCGATGCTATGCTAGAAAAGGCTAGTACAAAAAGTATGTGCAGCACATACTTTTTGTACTGTACGATGAGGTGCCGCGGGAGCGCGCACCCCATCGTACAGCATCGCACCGCCGGCAACGGTGTGTGTGTGGGCTCTTAGAGTTTTTCTGAGTGTATATTCCAAAAGCTGGGACTCTCCACCTTTGGGGTTCACTAGAAGCTGGTCTCTACTATGCCCAGAATCAGAGATATCAGCCTTCAAGCAGCTGGTTACTGCTCCAGCTCCACACACCTGGTATGTAGTTTTATATTCTCATTGGCAGATTGCTCTGCCTCCTGAACTCTGGTCCTCTAGTCCCCAGTACCATTTGGTAGGTGGGATTCTCTAGTTTTTAATTCCATTAAAAGATAAGAAATCTAGTTACGGGAACTGGAGATATCTGCAGCCAAGCAAGCTGTCCTCCCACCAGAAAATTATGAATAATAAGCCCACTCCACTATACACCCCTCCTCTGCGTATTAAACATCCTCTACCACCCTGGAAGTTTTGTATTGGGACCCCTTCATTCAGCCCAATGACCCCTCTCCCACCTCATCTCTCACCATCTGTGCAGTAAAGGGGTAATTAGTGGAAATTACTGATCCAGGCCCTACATGCTGAGCGGTTGATATAATACCCCCTACCACCTGCGGGATATCAAAGCTTCCGCTCATAGCACCCCCTACCCCTGGAGGATCGGTAGGGGCCCTAATACATTGCTATGCCCAGGGGTCTACACTGTTATGTATATATATATATATATTTATTATTATTATTTATGTACATTTGGTCTATCTATAATACTTTAACTGACCCGGCATATACTGGGTCACCTATGTGTCCAACTCTGTGCTTTGCTCCGTCCCTCTGGAAACCCCCTTCTGAAAATCCTGTGTTTGCCCCTGAAGCCGGATACTGTATACTGAGGGAGGCATAGGCGAATCTAGGGGGTGGTCCGGGGGTGCACAGGACCACCCATTAGCCCATTTTGTAGCTGAGGGATGGGGCTTTCCAACGAGCCCAGCCGCGTGTCTCTAGCCCCATGGGAACCAGAGATACTGCCAGGCAAAGCTGGAACATTTTCCCTATAGGATAACATGGGACTCGCTAATTCCGAACCCCACCCAGTTCAACGGCTGCCAGTTCCCCCTTCAGCATCACTGAAGCTCGAGGTTGATCTCAGTCGAACCCAAATTGCTGGGCCTTCAATCTGATACCAGGATGGATCCATATGGGTTAATTGGTTCCAGGGATATTGAGGTTAAACCGTTTTTTTTTTTTTTTTTCTTAAATGTAATTTCATGACTGTTTATGTTCTTTGAGGGCAGATTTCTCTGGAACCAAACAGCCCAGTTTCACGGGACCAAAATCATTCGAAGCCAACTCAAAAGTTCTTCAATATGATACTGGTCTCATGTAAATGGGTCAGTTGGTTCCGAAGTTATAGCTGGATGGTTTAAGGGGGGTAGGGAGAGGGGAGTGGTTGTCTCTCCCCCTCACACCACAAAATGCAGGGACTAGGCTGTGCTCTGAATACAGCTGGGCAGCCCCCTGCTCTCTGCCCAGCTGTCAATGACTGTCACCCCTGCAGCTTCCGCTCCAATTCTTCTCCCCGCTTTCACCTCAGCCCGCCCCCCCCCCTCCTTTAATCATGTGGTGCTCGCGCCCGGCGTGTTCCCCCGACGTCATGCACAACAACAGCGCGCACAATATTTCAAATGTCCATTCGGCTAGAGGGGACACCAGGAGGGGAGTGGGAGCGTGCTCTGCGCTGCGCTCCTCTCCACATAGAAGCAGCTGCACCGCTCTTCATCTCTCCCTGCAGCAGCACCGAAGGCTCATATAAAAATTTACAGTAAGTGGCACTTTTGGGGGCATTGCTTAAGGGAAGCTACAAGTGGCGGTATGTGGGGGCATTATGCATAATGTGTGGCTTAATGTGTAAGGGGCATTATGTATGCAGCATCATGTGTAAGGAGCATTATGTGTGCAGCATCATGTGTAATGGGTACTATGGTGCATGGCATCATGTGTAATGGGTACTATGGTGTGCAGCATCATGTGTAATGGGTACTAGCAATTCATCAAGCAAGAACCCCCTAGCAATAAGCACGTAGGTAAGCAGCACTTATGTGGCAAATATGTAATGGGCGTTATGGTTTGTTATATAGTATGTAATGGGCATCATGATGTGTGGCACAATGTGTAATGGGCATTATGGTGTGTGGCCTTATGTGTAATTGGCATTACGGCGTGTGGCTTTATGTGTAATGGGCATTACTGTGTATGCTGTAAAGTGTAAGATCATACCCCTTTTTGTGAGGCCATGCCCCCTTTTTGCCGCACGGCTACGCCGCGCAAAGGTCCCCCTGCTGTTGTGTCTAGATCTGGGACCACCCATTACCATAATTCTAGATTCGCCTATGGAGGGAGGTACAAGATGGTGGCTGTATACAGATAACACAATGACGCAGAGACACGGCGCAGACACACGGCGCAGACACACAGGAAGCCGGATACTGTATACTGAGTGAAGTCCAAGATGGCGACTGTATACATATAACACAATGACGCAGAGACACGGCGCAGACACACAGGAAGCCGGATACTGTATACTGAGGGAGGTACAAGATGGTGACTGTATACATATAACACAATGACACAGAGACACGGCGCGGACACACAGGAAGCCAGATAGTGTATACTGAGTGAGGTACAAGATGGTGACTGTATACAGATAACACAATGACACAGAGACATGGCGCAGACACACAGGAAGCCGGATACTGTATACTGAGGGAGGTACAAGATGGTGACTGTATACAGATAACACAATGATGCAGAGACATGGCCCAGACACACAGGAAGCCGGATACTGTATAATGACTGAGTGAGGTACAAGATGGCGGCTGTATACGGAATCCGGATAACACCAAATAAAATATAATAATAACAGGTACTTATTTCCTAGCACGGCGCCACCGATTTTGATTGTATCCATCGGGTCGGAAAAATCGCGTCGATCGCATCGCATGCCAACCAAATCGCATGCGATGCGATCGACGCGATCGACCCGATTTTTACATTGGAATCAATGTAAAATGGTCCCTGAGACCCGATTTTACATTGATTTCAATGTAAAAAGCCCAAAAACCACCCATTTTAATACCAAACCACCGCTCATGTTTTAAATGCCCCCCCCCCCCATCGTTAACGGCACCCCACTATTGACGCCAACCCGAAGCGTGGCGAGCGCAGCGGTACGCGTTCTCCGACCTTTTCATACCCCTTCACAGGTATCCGCGTCCCCTCGCGGGCTTTACAGGTATCCGCGTCCCCTCGCTGCGCTCACCACGCTTCGAGCACTTTATAAAATCAACTCCACGCCGACGTGGATAGTAGGGGTATGAAAAGGTCAAAGGACGCGTACTGCCGCACCTCGCGGGCTCGCTGCGCTCGCTGCGCTTCGGGTTGGTGTCAATAGTGGGGTGGCGTTAACAATGGGGGGGGCATTAAACATACTTTTTAACCATATTCAATGTGAAATGGGCCATATTGGCCCATTTCACATTGTCACCTATGTAAAATTGGGTTGATCGCGTTGATTTTCACTTTAAAAATAATTTAACATTGTTCCCTATGGGAAAATCACGTTGATCGCGTCGGTCGCATCGCGGCCCCTTATTAGGGGCCGCGATGGACACGATCAACGCGATTTTGTCTTTCACCGGCAAATTAGCTGGTGATTGACATAAAATCGGGTCCATCGCGTTGATTGTATGCCTTAAGTGCCTTAAACTTAAGGCATACAATCAACGAGATGGGCGCCGTGCTAGGAAATAAGTACCTAATAACACAATGACAAATTTCTAGTCACTTTTCTCTTTATGCACTTCTTTATATTATACTATCTCTCTGGTGTTCTAGTCAGTTTTATGATAATTAATACTATGTATATGTTAAACAATTGTATTACACAAGTGTCACTACCAGCCCCTGTCCTTCCCCCATTTATTCTTCTTGGGTATATATAGATAATATAATCTACATAGAATAAAATAAAATGTATAGATAATATTATCAATATGCAAAAATAAAAATCGCATATTACTTTACATGTATTCCGCGTCCCCTCGCCACGCTTCCAGCTCGGTGGCTCGCCACACTATCTAAAATCAACTCAACGTGGATGGTGGGGGTATGAAAAGGTTGGAGGACGCGTACCGCCGCCCCTCGCAGGCTCGCTGCGCTCGCCACACTTCGGGTTGGCGTTGATAGTGGGGGTGGCGTGGGGGTGCTTTTAACATTGTAAGCACCCATTTAACATTTTGAGGACAGCTTTCTCTGGAACCAAACGGCCCAGTTTCACGGGACAAAAATCATTCGAAGCCCACATGTAAATGGGTCAGTTGGTTCTGAAGATATAGCTGGTTGTTTAAAGGGGGGGGAGGGGTTTCTCTCCCCCTCACACCAGAAAATGCAGGGACTAGGCTGATGTAAAAGGGGCCATCCCGGGAATGTCCCTGCATGATCCTGGGACCATATTCACAGGTAAGTCCCTGCATTTTCTGGTGTGAAAGGGGTATTATTTCAAATAGCCAGGACCTGCAGTGCTCTGAATACAGCTGGGCAGCCCCCTGCTCTCTGCCTGGCTGTCAATGACTGTCATTTCTGCCCGGCGGCGGCTGTCCCCCAGTTAGCACGAGCATGTATTCCCCCTTGGCAATGAGCATGTAATCCCACATGGCAACAAGCATAGACCCTCTGGCAATTAGCATGGAACCCCTGGCAATGAGCATGTAGGTAAACAGCACTTATGCAGCATCATTTTTAATAGGCATTATGGTGATTGGCATAATACGTAATGGACATTATGGTGTGTGGCTGAACATGTAATGGGCATTATGGTGTAAATTTTTATTGCGCAATGCCCCTGTTTATGAAGCATATTGTGCTTTATTGCTCAATCTTTTTGGTATAGTGTGTATTTTGGCTCAATCCATGTGGCAAAATGTGAATTCTGCCTTAATATGTGTGGCATAATGTGAATTTTGACTTAATCCGTGTGCATTATGTGAATTTTGGCTCAGTCGGTGTGAATTTTGGCTAATTTCATGTGGCATAATGTGCAAGAGGCAAGTACAGTATACGGGGGTTACTATTGTGTTGCATGATTTGTATAAGGGGTATATGGTGTGGTAAACTTAGGTGACCACATAAAAGGTGCTGAAATGTTGTCTACCAAGTTTTAGCTTTCAGTATTTTTTTTATGACTGGAGTGCCGCCTCACCCCGCAAGTATCGGCATCCTGCGGGTGCACCTTTGGAGGGCCCCCCCCTCAATATATCTCCCTGCATTTTTCCTATGCCAGCCCCCTTCCTTTTCCAGGCATATATAATAATGCTGCTTTCCCACTGCAGAAATGGGTAAAGACCTGGTATTGTTAAATGGGACTTAAAACGTGTCTAGCCTGACACTGCATGTTGTAAACGGTATAATACTGGTTAATTACCGTTTTTGTACCATTCACAAAAACGGTAATTCACCAGTAATATACCACGTGTCCCCTGGTACCTGTTCTACACCCCTACCCCGTACCTGGCAGCTGGTACCCCCGCTCCCCCCTCCCCTGGTACCTGGCAGCTGGTACCCCCGCTCCCCCCCCTGCCCTGGTACCTGGTAGCAATCCATCCGGGCAGCGGGGCAGGGCAGTAGGCAACGGCATTCCAGGGCTCCTTGTCGGCAGGTCCCCCACTGATGCAGGAGCATGATTCAGGAGGAGGCTGCAGCTGGTGCACAGACAGCGGGGGCACTGGGGATCCGGGCAGGTCCGTGCTCAGGAGGAGCGGGTCCTTTAGGAGATTGTCATTTCATCGGTGGGGGTCCCTGCCGCGAATGGGAAATAGCGGACCCGAAAATTACATATGCGCATATCTAATGAGCCGCTAATTAAATATGCACATATTTAATGAACGGCTCCGCTATTTCTCATTCGCAGCAGGGACCCCCGCCGATGAAATGACAATCTCCTAAAGGACCCGCTTCCTCCTCCTGAGCACGGACTTGCCCGGATCCCCAGTGCCCCTGCTGTCTGTGCACCAGCTGCAGCCTCCTCCTGCATCAAACTCCTGCATGATGCTTTCATGCATCAGTCTGGGACCTGCGGAGTCGGACTAGGGGGAGGAGGGGGGGGGCACCTGCTTCCTACAATACTTGATCAGGAAGCGGGTCCCTCCACCACGGCCAGCTCCATCTTCCCAGTGATATTTTGGAAGATGACACTGGCCATTAGCGAATCCTTGCTTTCAATGTGAGGCGCCATCTTCCTGAAGATATCACCGTAAAGATGGCGCCAGTCATAGCTTAGCCACAGAGGAGGTGGGGCAAATTAATAACTACCCCCCATTTGATAAATATTTAAAAATTAGAGATTCTACACCGTGCACAAGGATTTACTGAAGATCACCATGAGAATAATGGTTGAAATCACTATAATTGATGGCATCTATAAGCTCACTAAGGGAATAGTAAACAAACACATGTAGTTGGGATGATTAGGGGGAGAAAACAAGACGTAAGAGGGGAATTTAGTTATTAGAATAGTTTAAAGTATATATGTAGTAAATAGCATAAACTGAGTTAATTTAGGGAATAAAATATATAAGATAAGAGGAGGCACACTGCCCAAGGGCACAGCACTCGGATAAAGCATACTCATGGTCATGAAGAATTAATCCTACTAAAATGTATAGATACATCTGGCATTCTTTTTCCGTTCTTGATAAGGTTGGGAGGGGGGGGGGGGGTGACAGAATGGAATGTTTTGATATTTGAATGTTTTAAACCAGTGGTGTCAAACCCATGGCCATCCAGCTGTTGTGGAACTACACATCCCAGCATGCCCTGCCACAGTTTTAGCAATCCATTATATGAAATCTGTGGCAGGGCATGCTGGGATGTGTAGTTGCACAACAGCTAAAGGGCCATTAGTTTGACACCACTGTTTTAAACTATGTAAAGAAAATGTTAATTAAGTTATATATTCTCTCAGCACACTATTATATACTCTCTGTAGGGCCATTTGCCATATTGTAGTTGAGGAGAAACCACAGTACAAGCAGAGGTGTGCTCCAATGACAGGTTACCTGCTAAGTGCTGCTGAGGATGAACGCTCTGCACACCTGAGCAGACAGGTAAATTACAAGTGTAGGTAATTAGTGGAGGAGATGGTAGTCATGGGTTTGATTACTGCAACAGTCAGGTGGTGCCAGGGGGATGGAGCCAGGACAGAAGTCACCGCCACAAGCCAATCCCATACCAGAGTAATCATTAGAAGGTTCAGGAGCAATTAACTGGTAACTTGTTGGTGACCTATCTTTGCCTGTGTGCTCTGGTTTCCTCATTCAGGTGTGTGTGTGAGAAGTGGCAGTTACTTACCTCTGTCACGTGTGGAAAACCTTCCAGGGCAATAATGTAGAACAAGCGCAGATGCATCTATAACTATAGCTGAGTTAAGCAGATGGGTATGGATCATTTGTTCGACCATAAGTTGGTCGACAGTCATTAGGTCGACACCACTAGGTCGACATGGGTCTAGGTCGACATAGGACAATGTCGGCAGGTCATTAGGTTGACACAAGCATTAGGTTGATATTCAAAAGGTTTTTCACAGTTTTTTGACCCGATTGTCGACACAGTCGACATGGACACAGGATAAAGTGCACCGCTTCCCATCATATGGCTTGTCATGCTTCGGGCATGGTGCCATGCTGCACTCGGCACACTATTTTATTCTCCCACCATGCCCTAGTGGATGGTAGGGCATGAAATACCGCCTGTCGGCACATGTCGGGTCAAAAAAACTGCGAAAAACCCCATGTCATAGCAGCGGAATGCAATCAATCACATAAACTCACCAACAGAGAATGTACTAGCACTCCTCCTCAGATGACTGCAAGATGCGAACAATCACTGTTTTATATGAAGGACAATCTCCTGCTTGTAATGATAATTACCAGCAGTAATGTCTGACATCTGACTTGGTATCAGCCGATGTGCTGGGGCAGGTAGAGCGGATAAACTCACAGCATGTGCGATATTGGAACGTCTGTCATCGCAACATGGCGAGTGAGCATTGGCGGATTCAGGGGGGGGGGTGGGGGCACCTGGGCACGTGCCTCCCCCCTGTCATTAACGTTTTTTCCCCATAGGATAATATGGGACCTGTCAATTCCGACCCCCACCCGGTTCCGACGGCTGCCAGTCGTCCCCCCCCCTGGCATCACAGAAGCTTGTGGTTAATCTCATTCATTGAGGGCAGATTACTCTGGAACCAAACGTTCCAGTTTCACTGGACCAAAATCATTCAAAGCCCACTCAAATGTTCTTCAATATGATACTTGTTTCATGTAAATGGGTCAGTTGGTTACAAAGATATAACCGGTTAAATTAGATAATTGGTTAAAGGGGGGGAGGGGTGGTTTTCTCTCCCCCTCACACCAGAAAATGCAGGACTAGGCTGGTGTAAAAGGGGCCAACTTGGGAATGCATTTCTGGTGGGAAATGGGTATTATTTCAAATAGCCGGGACCTGCAGTGCTCTGAATACTGTCAGTGGCTATCACTTCTGCCTGGCGGCGGCTGTCCCCCATTTACCGCAAGCATGTATTCCCCCCTTAACAATAATCATGTAATCCCACATGGCAACGAGCATGGAACCCTTGGCAATGAGCATGTAGACAAGCAGAATTTATGTAGCAGAATTTTTAATAGGCATTATGGTGTTCGGCATAATACGTAATGGACATAATGGCGTGTAACTTAACGTGTAATGGACATTATGGTGTAAATGTTTAATGCGCGCCTTTGGTGGACAATGTCCCTGTTTATGAAGCGTATTGGGAATTTTGGCTTAATCTGTGTGGCATTATTTGAATTCTGGCTCAATCTGTGTGGCATTATGTGAATTTTGGCTCAATCCGTGTGGCATTATGTGAATTTTGGCTCAATCCGTGTGGCATTATGTGAATTTTGGCTCAATCCGTGTGGCATTATGTGAATTTTGGCTCAATCCGTGTGGCATTATGTGAATTTTGGCACAATCCATGTGGCATTATGTGAATTTTGGCTTAATCCGTGTGGCATTATGAGAATTTTGGGTACTTGTTTCCTAGCACGGCGCCCATCGCATCGCATACCATAAGGCATACGATGGGATGCGATACGATGTTAGCCGATGTTATATAATTTTAAATTGTATACCATCGAATTGTATGCTATTGTACAATTTTAAATTGTATACCATTGAATTGTATGGCATATACAATGGTATAAGATTTTAAATTGTATAAGCACCCTAATGGGTGTTTTCAATGTTAAATGTGCCCCCTATAAGATAAATAATTGTATAAGCACCGTAATAGGTGCTTACAATGTTAAAAGCACCCCCACGCCACCCGTACTATCAACGCCAACCCGAAGCGTGGCGAGCGGCGGCGGTACGCGTCGTCCAACTTTTTCATAACCCCACTATCCACGTCGGCGTGGATAGTGGGGTTAGTGGCGAGCCCGAAGCGTGGCGAGCAGACGTGGAATACATGTGAAGTAATGCGCCTCCCCTCGCTGGGCTCGCTGCGCTCGCTACGCTTCGGGCGTGGCGACACGTCCCCTGTTGAGTGGCCACACCCCCTTTTCCGGAGCGTGCCTTCGGAGCGCGCACAACTGCATCCTTCGCATTTGTCACCATGGTGGGCCTGCATACTTTAAATGCCAGGGCCTATTTTTAATCCCATACCCACCCTCTCTCTGCCGCTCTCAGGGTCTAGAACCCAAATACGGGATGCTGCATCTGGCACCCTGGCCTAGGGATGGCCATCGTTGCCATTGCCACCGAAGGTTGCGATCGATGGCAATTCCGCAACTGGCCATCGATAGTGCTAAACTATGCAATGAATGACCATCAATATTTTTACATATCAATGGTTATCCATTGTGTTTGATTGATCGGCCTGTGGGCCAAACAAAACATGGGGCAGACCTTCGTGGGTGTCAGGGGCGGAGCTATGCTCCATGTCACGGCACTTTGAAAAAATTAAATCAAAACATAATTTTGCTGTTCCATCGATGGAGGGAAACCATCTGGTTCTCCCCCATCGATGGCAAAAGTATTCGGCATCGGCCATGAACCATCGATGATTTCAGATCATCGATGGTCGATGGCCATCACTACCCTGCCCATTTAGAATGCACCAGAGGATGAAGGCAGGTTTCAGTTACATAGACGTATTTTGCTCATGCGCTGCAACACTTTATTCAAGATGGTTCTAGCAGTATATCAGCTATGGTTATGTTCTACGTGAGCACTCTGTAATATGGACTTTAATAACTGTATATCTGTAAACTTTGAACGAGACAACATTTCCAGCTTGTAATGGGAGCGAAACGCACGTGTTAATATAACTAACTAAAGTCGCACGCAGCACATTTCTACATTAGTACATTTCTGTTTTATTTTATGTATTCTTTCTTCCCTGCGCTGTTTCAGATTGTTTAGCATGTTTTTCTTCCTTTTGATGATCCACAGATATAGGACCTGATTCAGTTTTGTTAGCCAAGCAAAAAAAGACAGAAAATGGGCAAAACCCTGATGTGAACGACTTCAGATCAGTTCACACAATCCGGTGCGTTCGCTCAACAGTGGGCAGGAAGGGGGTGCGCATGTGGCGGATGCAGGGGACCACCCAGTGTTTTATGGGCGTGCCCACGGAAACGCTGGGTGTACCCCAGCAAACCCTGGCGTGCCCATGCAACCTCGGGGCAGATGGCTCATGTCACATGACGTCAGCACCCGCCCCTAATTCGGCGGATAGCGGGCATCTAAACAAGTAAGTATGGACTTTTCAGAGCGAAGGCTGGAAAAATCATTCGATGTTCAGTGACCATCGAATGCTCTGTGTCTCCATCATTAGGTCTACAAGAAGATGGTCGACATGCTGAAATGTCAACATGGGTCTAGGTTGACAGGTCATTAGGTCGACACACGAATTAGGTCGACATGGGCAATGTCGACAGTCAAAAGGTCGCCATGGGGTTTTTCACTGTTTACCCGAATGTCGACACAGTTGACATGGACACTGAAATGTAGCACATGGCTCACTGCGCTCGCTATTTTATTCTCCCACCACACCCTAGTGGATGGTAGGGCATGAAATACCGCCTGTCGGCACATGTCAGCTCAACAAATAGTGAAAAACCACATGTCGACCTTTTGACTGTCGACCTTTTCCCATGTCGACCTAATGCTTGTGTCGACCAAATGGCCTGTCGACCTAGACCCATGTCGACCTTTCAGCATGTCGACCTAATGGTGTCGAACCAATGCTTGTCGACTTAATGCTTGTCGACCTAATGACTGTATACTGCCCTAAGATATGTTCTGTTTTGCTTTCCAGAATCGGGCCCACGGCCTCTCTTTGCTTTATTATCACTCGGATTCTTTGCCTTTATATTTACATTAGTGCCTGGAAAATCATCTCTGTGTTTTTGCATAAAATCTGCACGACCGTTACTGACAGGAAGAGCCGGATATGTCAGGAATGCAGACGTTGTATCCACACTAATCTCTTTCTCCCAAGATTTTTTTTTATGGAATGTTTGTTTGCATTTTCCATCATTTGTGCCAATTGTAAGGCGCAACAGAATATGATGGCGCCATATCAGTGGCGATGTTAATAATTACGTACAAACTAAGACCAAATTCAGGAAAAAAATATTTATTGAAGATATCTCTACAAACAATAAAAAATCTTCAAAATAAGACCCGTGTGCCTTGACACACTTCTGCCA
This sequence comes from Crinia signifera, assembly GCF_055691185.1. Lineage (NCBI taxonomy): Eukaryota > Metazoa > Chordata > Amphibia > Anura > Myobatrachidae > Crinia > Crinia signifera. The sequence continues at coordinate 69,814,288 of NC_139228.1, forward strand.
ACGAGTTGCCCACGCTTGGAAGGCGCCCCCGGAAGCCCTTTTCCGGAACGTCCTTCAAGCAGCGTGTCGAGGCCGCTTTGACCACTGCTACAGTCCCATTGCGGTGTCCTTTGAGGGCTGTCTTCACTAGGGTGAACAGGAAAAAGTCAGCTGGGGCCAGATCGGGACTGTAGGGGGGCTGACGGCAATGCACTTTCTGGGAAAACATGGAATTCAGCAGCGAAAATAATATAGGTGTGGACTGTTTGGTCAACATTGTCTAGGTAGACCACTATTGGTGGACAGACATAAGACATATGGTTTTAACACATGAAAAAGGTCAACATTCATTAGGTCAACATTGATAAAAGGTCGACACGAGCAAATGTCAACATGCATTTTTCATGTTTTTATGCCAATGTCGACATAGGTCAACATTGACACTGCATTAGTTTACTGCGTCCCCTCACATCTTCGAGCACTATATTATATTATCCCGTACTTTTGTATTATAACGGCGCCCATGATCGCAGATCGAATCGTATGCATGTAATATCGCATCCGATTTGAATACAATTTGCATATGATGCGATCTATGATGCGATTTAGCACACCACCACTATCCACGTCAACCCGAAGTGTGGCGAGCCCCGACCTGTTCATACCCGCACTATCCACGTCGGCGTGGAGTTGCATTTATAAAGTGTGGCGAGCCCAGCGAGGGGACGCGTACAACGAACCCGAAGCTTGGCGAGCGGACACGGAGTACACGTCAAGTAATCCGCTGCGCTCGCCACGCTTCGGCCTCGTTTTACGCATCCCCGCGCCACACATTATAAAATGAAATCCACGCCGACGTGGATAGTGGGGGTATGAACAGGTCAGGAGGACGCGTACCGCGGGCCTCGCTGCGCTCGCCACGCTTCGGGCTGACGTGGATAGTGGTGGTGTGCTAAATCGCATTGCAGTCGTATGCAAATCGTACACTGTTCGATAGAATGTTTCGTTTTCCAGCTTCAACCGAGCCTAGGGACAGGGGTCCACTAAAACCACAATAAGAACCACATGGAAACTCGTAGGCCACTGACGCTCGGTGCGTGTTGAAGCTGACTTCCGCCTTCATCGAACCCGCCTGAAGCATGCGCGCTGCGACATACAGTCGCGTCAGGAAAAAATAGGACTCATTACTTTTTATACAAACCTTGTATGTGCAGTAAATAGCACTGGTGAGATCTGTCCTAGAGGGCAATACAGACCTGCTTGATGTGGTCTGATATTGGTCCCCTGATCGATGGTGGGGGGATTGGGCATGCATGAATCTGCACATGTGCACACCCTCGTAGCAAAGGCCTTTGCCGGGGCATTCACTCGATAGGCAGATAGGCGAAGGGGGCGGTCGCTGGGGCAGGGTTGCCTACCCGGAAATCGGGTCCCCCTCCCGGCCCCCCGGAAAGAAGGGCAACCCTCCCGCAAAGCCGCCCGTCTCCCACAACCCCCCCCCCCCCCCCGCGCCGGCACCCGCGAATTGTGCCATTTTAGCCCCGCTCAGAAACAAGTAGCCACACGTGTGGCTCTGCCCCCGCCCCACCCCTTTTCATTTCCCACAGGCCCCCCCCCCCTTCCTGAGCTGGCTTCCCTCTCCCGGAAAGGGCAGCCAGAAAGTAGGTAAGTAGACAGTGTTTTATGGGTGTGTCCACAAAAGTGGTGGGCAAGCCCATGGAAATTCTGGGCAGACACCTGCAAACGCAACCATGTCCGTGTCTGCTTGGGGTGGCATCTCCGTCCAGGATAAAAGTAGGTATAGACTGACTTTTATAGAGAAGGGAGGAAACCAATAATTCGATGGTGTACGACCAACCAATCATTTTTCCTCCGTGTGGCCGCGTGTGAGCGGAAGTACCAAAAAAGGAGAACGTGGAATTCAGCAGCAAAAAATAATATGGGTGTGGAACGTTTGGTCAACATTGTCTAGGTCGACACAAGCAAAATGTCAACACATATTTTTATGTTTTTATGCCAATGTCGACATAGGCCGACATTGACACTATATTAGTTTACTGCGTCCCCTCACATCTTCGAGCACTATATTATGGGATGGTAACAGGGCTTAAAGTGGTCTTGGAGAGGTGGTGGAACTCCGTTCCCCTAACACCGACACCCCCCCCCCCCTCCATTAGGCAGAGCCTAGACCAGTGCCAGGGAGTTTGTGCCCTACCACCCATAAAGGGATAATGGTCCCACAATACTTATTAGCACACTCGTATACACATTACACCGCATGTAGTGCCCTTGATTCATATTAAACCACACAGTGATGCCTCTTATACACATAATGTCCACAATTGTTCATCTTAACTTTACATTACATATGCCAAGTCAGAAGAAACCCCCGGGACAGGCTTTCTGTTGGAATTACTGTTTAGGGCTGTGGTAGAGATGGAACTCAGTTCCCCCTACCATTAGAGGTGGTGGAACTCAGTTCCCCCCAGTTCCCCCTCACTTTAACCCCTGGATGGTAACGTATGAACAGTCAGGCAGCGCTGGTTCATTAAACCTTGAATAGAGCTTCGAGTGTAAGTAAATATTAACCAGTCACTTTCTGACCTTTCTATATGTACATTTTCTTTGTAGGGCAGAAAGCAGATTTGATCCGACCAATGAGGGGACAGAGCTGGAAACAGGAGACGATAAAGTCATCAGCCTTTCCCTTACACCGGTAATATTCTGGCAGATGACACAGTACCCCATATACGGAGCAAATGTGAAGTAGGAGAGCAGCGCTGGGCTTCACTGAGAGCATGATACATGCATGTGTATCTTATAAGCAATATTTAATATTTATATAACACAGATACTGCACCTATAGCATTGAAGCTCAAATTGGCAGTACGAATGGTGTAATGGGTTTGATTCCCACCATGGCCCTAACTGTGTGGAGTTTGTATATTCTCCCCGTACTTGCGTGGGATTACTCCGGGTACTCTGGTTTCCTCTCACAATCCAAAAATATACTGGGAGGTTCATTTGCTCCCAACAAATTAACCCTAGAATGTCTGTGTGTGCATGTACATGTGGTAGGGACAGGGCAGGCGACAGGGGGGGTCAAGGGGGACACTCGTACCGGGCCTCAAACTTGTGAGGGGCCCAATGGCTCTGAGGGGCTGTAAGTATGGCTGTGGCAGTGCAGCCCTCGGTGTGTGGCCACCTGTCCAGCTAACAGTACTAATGCATTAAGTGACATCATGCAACACAGTGAACCATACAATGCTGCGCCCTCCCATCTGCCCTGCACTATTATATTGCAATTCTAATGATAAAAACACATTCAATTAAAGTCTAGGTATGCGGTCAGGGGCCCCCAGAGATTTCAGGGTACCGGGCCCCAAGATTTATGTTGCCAGCCCTGGGTAGGGAACATAGATTGTAAGCTCCTCTGGGGCAGGGAATAATGTGAGTGTTCAAATATTCTCTGTAAAGCGCTGCAGAATATGTGTGCGCTATATAAGAAGCTATAAATAAATAAATTGGCATACTGTAAAAGGAACAATATAAAACATGATGCAATAGTAAAAATATATATTTTAGATCCTGAAGTAATTGTTATTTAAACATGGTGTAGAGCACGAGATTGTATTGCAGTCTCTTATTGATTGTACTCTTTAATGTTATCAGAAGTAGGCTCATATACGTGTGTCAGTATTAGAAAGTTCAGGTATAAATCCCAGCTTGGGGTGTGACAGTTACCCTGGAATATAGTCCGTCTGGAATAGTTCTGTGTGTAAGTAAATAGAACTTTGCAAGGCAAACAGCAGAGACGGTAGGGTTCTCAATGGTGTTGGCGCTGGTCCGGAACAGGTGAAAGAGGTTCGAAAAAAAGCTCAACGCGTTTCAGGGTGTGGGGCTGACACCTACAGGAGCAATGTGGTCCCCCATATACCACACAGAAAGCAGCCATGCTGACACATTCCCTAGGTACACAATTATTCCAAACCAAATACTGTCCAGCATATTCTTATCATTGGCAATTATACCTATCACAGCGTCCTCGTCTTTAAGTGTTGTAGTAATTAATACATATTTCACTAACACCCCTTTCACTCTGCAGAAATAACCCGGGTTGTTGCCGGGTTTACCTTGGTCAGCGTGTGGTGTGAAGGGGCCATTTACAATATCCCGGGTCCAGCAACCTGGCAATCCGACCCGGGATAAACAAAGTGTTATTCCCTGGTTGTGCTAGGCACTGTGAACGTGTAACCACGGTCGAGTGACCTGGGTCCTAATCACTTTTTTGGAAGAGGCAGTAGCGTCCCCTCAGTGCTGCCTCCTCCCCGGCATGACGCGCCTCTGCTCCGCAGCTAAACACCGCAAATGCCGGGTCGCTCCCAGGTTGGACCCGTGTCTAAATCTCGGGTGTGACCCAGCATCTGCGATGTGAAAGGGGTAATAATAATGGGTACAATTTTCCGATTAGTGAAGCTGGTTCCTCTTCGCCTCAGTGTCTCTGAGCTGCTGTGTAGTAATCTGGGTGCAGGATTGTACCATCCCCAGGGATCTAATTATAAAACTCTTATTTTAGAACCTGCTTACAATGAAGAGTTGGTGTGGAAAGCAGTTCACGGGCTTTAATTTAGACATAAAGAAGGAAATCTCACATCCGCCTCGTTATCATCATCGCGTGAATATATTATTACCAGTTATCATCCAGAGTTACCGGTAAGAACTCATCCCAACGTCAGACAGCACCAGGGGCGGGAGACTGTCCTGGAACGATGAGACCACTGGCCCATGTTCAAGTCCCAGTAAAAAACGAGAGGGGGGTTGGGTTGTAATTCACAGCACTAGCCCCCTGCTTCCCCCCTTCTCCTCGTCCAATCCCACTTCTGTCTCCCCTCTTGGATCTTCCAGAAATCAGGGACTGGTATGATTTTATGCAACATATTTCTACATGTGGCACAGTGGCTAGCATTGCTGTATCAGACTTCAATTTCTTGTTCAAAATTGCACAAAGCTTTGGATACATGCCCACAACACTCCCACAATCGAGCGTGGTAGCAGGTGATCACATTGCTGCCGTCCAGTTCCCACCCCAAAGTACCCTATTTCACGGAGGAGGATTCTCCACAAGACAACCCAGGAGCATGCCTAGGGCCTAGCAGGTCCCAAGAGCCCCCATAAAGATATCCTGTCCATCCCAAACGATCCCAGATTATGAACTTTACACGGCTACCGCCTGGCATTACGACATAACATGGACGGACCCGCCCACACTCCCAATGTCCATTTGATGTTCTTTGAAAAATTGCTTGGAAACACAAAATTATTTCATCCGCTGCATGTGGGCATTCAGTTTACTTTGCATGTGACAACGGTGTTAAGCCTACTTCCAAAATAATTAGGGGCCAATCTTTCATTCTATATTTGGGGCTAAATCCCTGAAAACGCCCATTTTCGAAGCTAAGCCGCAAATATTAAGTATCACAGGAATGTATCAGGAGGGACCGCAGCAGGAATCTCTGATCGCTGCAGCGATCCCTCCTGTAACGCCGCCGGGCGCCTCACCCATTGTTTTCTATGGGGGATGCGAAGCTGGCCGATGTATCAAGATCGGGCAGCAGCCCATAGCATCCATGGGCCACCGCCATTCTGAGATGGCAGCAGCCATCATCAGTAGATGGCAGTAGCCTATGGGCTACACACTGCACTGCTGCCGGGGCAGTGCGGTCAGTGGGGTCGGCGGGGGGGAGGCAGTGCTAAACCGCACATGCACAGACTCCCCGGCGCCCGCACATTGCAAGGATGGGCTCCTTTTGCAGCTCTGTCTCTATGAGTAGGGGATCATACATTCAACCCAGATCGCAATGTAAATGTAATCATTGATAAATGGGCCCATCAGAGCTTGATTCAGCTTTGTACGCAATGCCGATGTTCATGCAGCTGACCATTAATCATTAGACTGTGCACACGCCGAGGTACTCTATCGCTGCTACCTGCAATCAGCAGCAAAAATAGTGCTATGAATTAATGGAGGAGGGCCACAAACCAGTATCTTGTCTAGGGCCCCAGGAGGTCTAAATCCCTCTCTGATATGAGCAAGTTTCATTTGACTCTCAATGAGGTGGACTTGATGCAAAAGTTACCGCACATGCCCAGTGTACAAAAACAATAACCACTTGCATCTGTTAGACTAAAGGTGCGTACACACGGGGGCGATTTTGTGTAATATCGCGGGAAATATGGTCGCTGAGCGACCATATTGCCCGCGATGGGAGTGTGCACCGGCAATATATCGCCGGGTGCGCGCTCACATTTTTACCTCCGGTAGTGATCGCTGGTCGCAGGAACATGCTCCTGCGACCAGCTGATTTCCACTGCCGGGCTCCCCCCGGCAGTTTCTTTTTCATCAGCGACCTGATGAACAGGAGACACAGAGAAATAAATAGCAATATATTGCTGAGCAATATATCTCCCCCGTCTGTACTGGGCTTTAGAATCAGGCCCCATGTACATTTAGGTCATTTCTCTTCCAGCAGAGTGGACAGGAGCACTAGGTGCTACATATGTAGCAATGTAGGAAGAGAGTCTTGTTGAGGGATACAATGTAATAGCAGATCATCTTAATAATTATTTTTGCTCAGTATTCACTACTGAAAAAAAGTTACGGGGCTACAGTTAGGTTGCAGGGATATTCAGAAAATTTAATAAGTATGTTTACAGACTAAAGTGGGTAAATCACTGGGGCCAGATGGGATACATTAAAGGATACTAAAAGAGATTACAAGGTAGCACCATAAACAGAATTATTCAACCAGTCACTAGCTACAGTAGTAATAACTGAGGACTGGAAAAGAGTGAATGTTGTGCCACTGCACAAAAGTGAAATCAAGGAAGACCACTACCTATCGGTAGTAGGGAAACCGATGCAAACACTCTTAAAAGAAAGAGTTGTAGATTATATCAAATCCAGCAGTTTACAGAAACCCAAACAGCATGGATTTATTCACGGGAGATCATGTCAAACAAAACTTATTGACTTTTTTTGACTGGGTGACTAAAGCAATAGATAAAGGAGGGGCCATAGATATAACTTATCTAGACTTTTGTAAGGCTTTCGACACTGTCCCACATCGCAGACTGCTAAATAAACTCAAAAGCATGGGATTAGATACTAAGATGGTTTAATGGTAAGATCTTGGTTGCAGGATAGAAAACAGAGTTATAGCAAATGGAGTGCATTCACAGGAGGGTGATTGGAAAACCATCGGGATCTGTCCTTGGACCAGTGATTTTTAATATCTTCATTGGTCACATTGCAAACAGTACTGAAGGGCAAGTATGCCTTTTTGAAAATGACACAAAGGTATGCAACAGGGCAGACACACCAGGAGGGGTAACACAAACGGTTGATGATCTAGGTATACTAGAGCAATGGCCAAGAGCACGGCAATTACAATTTAACTAGGTGATTCATCGCGCCCTACGGGCGCTCTTCACACCGTCGTAAGGGCTGCGCCCCCTTAATTTGTGAACGTTTGTATATGAGAAATATGGTTAGAATTGTATGAAAGATGCCCTGTATTGCAACTTAGGTGTCCGCGAATCGCGGAAGGGGGGGTCGTGGAGGGTGCCGCGAATTGCAGGAGGGGGGGTCGCGGGGGGTGCCGCGAATTGCAGGAGGGGGGGTTGTGGGGGGGTGGATGCTGCGAATCGCGGGAGGGGAGGGATTGCAGAGAATCGCGGGAGGGGGGTCGCGGGGTGGGTTGCCGCAAATCGCGGGAGGGGGGTTACGGGGGCGGGGGTTGCGGCGAATCATGGTAGGGGGGGTCGCGGGGGGTGTGCCGTGAATCACGGGAGGGGGGGTCACGGGGTGGGGTGCCGAGAATCGCGGGGGGGTGTGTGTGTGCCGTGAATCGCGGGAGTGGGGGTTACGGGGGGGGGGTGGGGAGGGTGTGACGCGAATCACCACAAGAAAAAATCAACACAGAAAGGTCAACACATGTAAATGTTGACATAAGTGTGGCACTTCATTGGTGTCCATGTCGACACATGAGAATGAATATGAAAACATTCAAAAAATAAAAAAAAAAAATTCAAAAACTCATGTCAACCTTTTTCATTGTCGACCATAGCCATGTCAGTGTTTTCCATGTGCAATTTAATTCTGGAGCTGCCGCGAATCGTGGGGGGGTGCCGCGAATTGCGGGAGGGGGGGTCGCGGGGGTGGGTGCCGCAAATCGCGGGAGGGGGGGTTACGGGGCGGGGGTTGCGGCGAATCATGGGAGGGGGGGTCGCGGGGGTGTGCCATGAATCACGGGAGGGGGGGTCACGGGGTGGGGTGCCGAGAATCGCGGGGGAGGTGTGTGTGTGTGTGTGCCGTGAATCGCGGGAGTGGGGGTTGTGGGGGGGGGGGGGGGGGTGACGCGAATCGCCACAAGAAAAAATCAACACAGAAAGGTCAACACATGTAAATGTTGACATAAGTGTGGCACTTCATTGGTGTCCATGTCGACACATGAGAATGAATATGAAAACATTCAAAAAATGAAAAAAAAAACTTCAAAAACTCATGTCAACCTTTTTCATTGTCGACCATAGCCATGTCAGTGTTTTCCATGTGCAATTTAATTCTGGAGCTGCCGCGAATCACGGGGGGTGCCGCGAATTGCGGGAGGGGGGGGTCGCGGGGTTGGCTGCTGCGAATCGCGGGAGGGCGGGGTTCACAGGGGTTCCGGTGGGGGGTTGCCGCGAATTGCGGGAGGTGGGGGGTCACGGGGGGTGCCGCGAATCGCGGGAGGGGGGGTTGCGGGGGGGTGTGACGCGAATCGCCACAAGAAAAAATCAACACAGAAAGGTCAACACATGTAAATGTTGACATAAGTGTGCCACTTCATTGGTGTCCATGTTGACACATGACAATGAATATGAAAACATTCAAAAAATGAAATAAATCTTCAAAAACTCATGTCAACCTTTTTCATTGTCGACCATAGCCGTGCCAGTGTTTTGCATGTGCCATTTAATCCTGGGGCTGCCGCGAATCGCGGGGGGTGCCGCGATTTGCGGGAGGGGGGGGTTGCGGGGGGTGGGTGCCGCGAATCGCGGGAGAGCGGGGTTCATGGGGGTTCCGGTGGGGGGTTGCCGCGAATTGCGGGAGGGGGGGGGGTCGCGGGGGGGTGCCGGGGTGCCGCGAATCGCCGGAGGGGGGGTTGCGGGGGTGTGACGCGAATCGCCACAAGAAAAAAATCAACACAGAAAGGTCAACACATGTAAATGTTGACATAAGTGTGCCACTTCATTGGTGTCCATGTCGACACATGACAATGAATATGAAAAAATTAAAAAAATTAAAAATAAATCTTCAAAAACTCATGTCAACCTTTTTCATTGTCGACCATAGCCATGTCAGTGTTTTGCATGTGCCATTTAATCCTGGGGCTGCTGTGAATTGCGGGGGGGGGGGGGGTGCCGCGAATCGCGGGAGGGGGGGTCGCAGGGGGGGTGCCGCCAATCGTGCAAGGGGGGGTCGCGGGGGGGTTCTTTTTGCCGCGAATCGCGGGAGGGAGGTCGCGGGGGGGGGGTGTTTTTTCCGCGAATCGGGGGGGGGGGGTGTCACGGGGGAGGGTTTGCCGCGATTCGCGGGAGGGGGGGGTCGCGGGTGGTGGTTATGCCACGAATTGCGGGAGGGGTCGTGGGGGGGGTCTTTTTGCAGCGAATCGCGGGAGGGGGGGTCGCGGGGGTGTTTTTGCTGCGAATCGCGGTAGGGGGGGTCGCGGGGGAGCGGGTGTTTTTGCCGCGAATCGCGGGAGGGGGGGGCGCGGGGGGGGGAGGTTTTGCCGCAAATCGCGGGAGGGGGGCGCTCACCTGGTGGCTGTGGAGTAGCAGTGCTGGGCAACATGGGAAGGCAGTGGGTGTCTGGCACTGTCTGTGGGCTCACTGGGCTGGTTCTCTGTCACATACCTCCCAACATGACCCTCTCCAGGAGGGACACAATGCTCTGTTTCTAGACTTCCCCTTAATGTATGATTGCCATCACCTGTTTTAAACAGGTTAATTTCTCAGAAAGGTGTTCAGCACAGATGAAGGCAATCACACATTAAGAGGAAAGTCCAGGAACAGAGCGTTATAGACACAGACACCCACTTTGAGTGACAGATGTAGCCAAATATATAGGAGATGCACTAGGTGCCACGTACAGTATGTAGGACTAGAAGGACAAGAGCTCTAGGTGCCACGTATGTAGGAATAGAAGGACAGGAGCGCTTGGTGCCATGTATGTAGGAATAGAAGGACAGGAGAGTTAGGTGCCATGTAGGAATAGAACATGAGTGCTAGGTTTCACGTATGTAGGAATAGAAGGACAGGAGCGCTAGGTGCCACTTATGTAGGAATAGAAGGACAGGAGCCCTAGGTGCCACTTATGTAGGAATAGAAGGACAGGAGCACTAGGTTCCATGTATGTAGGAATAGAAGGACAAGGGCGGTAGGTTCCACGTATGTAGGAATAGAAGGACAGAGGTGCTAGGTGCCACGTATGTAGGAATAGAGGGACAGGAGCACTAGGTGCCACGTATGTAGGAATAGAAAGACAAGGGCGGTAGGTGCCACGTATGTAGGAATAGAAGGACAGGAGCGCTAGGTGCCACATATGTAGGAATAGCAGGCCAGGATCACTAGGTGCTATGTATGTAGGAATAGAAGGACAGGAGCGCTAGGTTCCATGTATGTAGGAATAGAAGGACAGGACACTAGGTTCCACGTATGTAGGAATAGAAGGACAGAGGTGCTAGGTGCCATGTATGTAGGAATAGAGGGAAAGGAGCGCTAGGTGTCATGTATGTAGGAATAGAGGGACAGGGGGCACTAGGTGCCGCTTATGTAGGAATAGAAGGACAGGGGTGCTAGGTGCCACGTATGTAGGAATAGAAGGACAGAGGTGCTAGGTGCCATGCATGTAGGAATAGAGGGAAAGGAGCGCTAGGTGCCACGTATGTAGGAATAGAGGGACAGGGGGCGCTAGGTGCCACGTATGTAGGAATAGAAGGACAGGGGTGCTAGGTGCCACGTATGCAGGAATAGAAGGACAGAGGTGCTAGGTGCCATGTATGTAGGAATAGAGGGAAAGGAGCGCTAGGTGCCACATACGTAGGAATAGAGGGACAGGGAGCGCTAGGTGCCACGTATGTAGGAATAGAAGGACAGGGGTGCTAGGTGCCACGTATGTAGGAATAGATGGACAGGAGCGCTAGGTGCCACGTATGTAGGAATAGAAGGACAGGAGCGCTAGGTGCCACGTATGTAGGAATATAGGAAGAAAAATAATTCTGTATGGTACAATTACTCACATCTCAGGAGGAACAGTTGGGACAGTAAGAGAGTAAATAACTTTATTTCCTCGGATTTATCACACTGTAATGTGGGCTATTTGCAGGTGCAGCCTGCGCTCTTACACAGCACAAACCATACTGTACACGTCCATGTGAAGTCATAGATGCAATAAAGAATACAGTATCTATACTTATGTATCAATGCCTATTTCCCTATAGATTGTAAGCTTGCGAGCAGGGCCCTCCTACATTTTGACTGTCTGTAAATACCCTGTTTTGTTGTTTCACTGTCTGCTATTGTAAAGCGCAACGGAATATGCTGCGCTATATAAGAAACTGTTAATAAATAATAAATAATAAATAAATTTCTGCCATTGTGCTGGTAGTCCTATCAGTGCATCTCAGTCATGCGTCATGCACCCAGGCATTGCAATATTATACAAAGACCACGCCCAAACATGGCAAGACTACCCATTTTGGTCACCAAAAATCAGGTCTTACCCACGACAATGGAACTTTGTGGGTATTCACTATGTCACATATAAACAGTGCATGACGTGGGTGCCCATCTTCCCATCAGGTCTTTTCATACAAAGGTCGGGATGTATCAACGTGTAAATGTGCCATACGTATCACAAAGGTCTGCAGCTCTATATTGGAAAAGGTGTCCCAGCAAGATGTCAGCAATTTATAGGCTGATTTTGGCATCCCGACTGCTGTCAGAACACCATCGTCGGAACATTGAAAAGGATCAGGATGCCGATGTTGGAATCCCTACAGCCGGTATCCCGATCCATAAGTATGCAGGGTGGGATATCCCAGCTTCCTGCAACAGGGGAGTAGCGTGACCCGTGATCCTCCATCAGACCCGGGTAAAAAGTACCTACCTACCCCATCCTGGTGCCAATGCCCCCCCCCCCTCCCCCACATACTAAGGGATACAGTTGCAGTTTAGCTAATTTTCTCAAAACTGAAGCTGAATTGGGGCCCGGAATACAGGATCAATACTTAACACCATATAGCTGGTGATCTTTAGTATAGGCTGTATCAAACATAAATGATATAAATAAGTAGTCAGTAAAAGGTTAAACATAACATAATAAATACATTTCTAAACATAATAGAACCAGTACTGGACTTTCTAAGCCCCCATTCTCCCACTTCAATGTAAGGCTCCTGTCTCTTCATCCTGGCAGCTGCTATCTTGTCCTGTGCACTGATTAAGGACTCAGATACACACAGAAAAATCTGCTACCACTGGTCATATACAGCACCTCTGACCCTTATACTGCAGCTCTAGTAATCATGTTACATACATTACTAAAATTGTCATAAACTGAGCCACTTGCCAAGAGGAGGGGGATTTCTGGGCAACCAAAAACACCACACTTTTGCCTATGAAGGGTGGTACAAGGGCAGCTCTGAAACTAGGATTTTCGCCACCCACACACACACACACACACACTCTGCATGCACTTATATGTATCACATCCATCACCTGGGGCATGTGACCCCTAGCCACTCCCCCCAAGTTGAAGCCTTGACATGGGTAACAGATACAAGCGGTTGAAGGAGGTGGGAGAGAAGCAATTATCTGTGCCACACTAGAGTGCTTTGGTCCAGACCAGTAACCGGAAGGCATGAGGCAATGACCGGGGCTCTGCTCCTACCCTGGCACAGAGGTTGGTGTCCTACAGCAGCTGGATGCCCGCAGGGTGCCTCAGCCTTGTTTAGTGAATGCTTCTAAGAACTCCGTTACATACTCATTTATCACTTTTACCTTTGTAGCTATAACTTGCACCTGCACTGTCTCTTGTCATCTGCTGTGATAAATAACAGTAATATACTCTGCACTAGCTAAATTCAGTACAGTGCTGGCTGGGCAGTGCTTGTTACTATATTAGCTTTGTTCTATGGTAATTTATGCCTGTACGTCAGCTGAGCTGTTCCTTGCCTTGTGACATAGTACACTGGATAGAGGATATTTGCATTGTGCTATACAAGCATGCACACAGAGATTAGCGTGTTGGAAAAACAAGATTCCATTTTAGCAAACGTCAAGGCCGGGTGACTGTATCCTTATATAGGTCTAGATCAGATGCGAAACTGCCATTGGTGCATACTTGCCAACTTTCAAAACTAGTTTCAGGGAGATTATAGTTGGTAGTAGAATTTTGCACAGCGCCCCATTGAGGGTGCGTGTCACGCTCCACCCACAGGGCGTGGCTAGTTCCATATATGGAGAGATTGTGAAGAGAGATTGTGAACGTGGCACCTGCAAGCGTGGGTGTGTACTGCTACATCTGAGAGGAATCTTGTAAAAATCACTTATATCCAAATGTAGATGAGCCCCCGAGCAGTTAGTAAGAGCTACTGTACTTGGTAAAGTGCTGGGAAATGGTGCTGATGATTCAATATAAATGTATCTATCTCTTATTTCTTTTTCCCCAAAAATGTAACAGTGTAATGTGGGCTAGGTGAAATTAGGGAGATTGTTAGGCTAATGAGGGAGAGAGGGAGATTGCTGCTATTTCAGGGAGTCTCCTGCAGAATGCAGGAGGGTAGGCAGCTATGCATTGGTGTAGTGCAGTGCATCCGGGCCCACTGCTGCCCCATTTCACCCTCTGCCTGTTACCAAATGGTTTTCCATGTCAGACTCTGCCTCCCCTGCCTCTTCCCATCACACTCTACCTCTCCCTGTCACACTCTTCCTCCCCTGCCTCTCCCTGTCACCCTCTTCCTGTCACCCACTATTTTTCCCTGTCACACTCTGCCTCCATTGCCTCTCCCTGTCACACTCTGTCTCTCCCTGTCACCCTTTGCCTCTCCCTGTCACCCTCTGCCTCTCTCTGTCACCCACTGCTTTGTTGCATAGTGTCAATTTGGGTTTGGGTGCATATTTTTGCACCTGGGCTCAACACCCACAATTTCCACCACTGATCTAGATGAATCTATGTAACTGAGGACACTATAAACATGTTTCTAAACCAGTTATTAAAAATTGTAGCTGCCCAATCAGTGTGTTTATTCACAGGTTCATTAAAGGAAGAAAGAAAAATTGAATAAAGGTTCAATTTCAAATCTTTTAAAAATTATTTACATTAAAAAAAAATATATATATATTTATATATATATATATATATATATGCAGTGGGGTGTTCCCTATCCAGGAACCAGGCGGCACTCAGCGGGCTTCACAAAAGGTGCAAGAAGTGTTTATTTCAGCATCAACGTTTCAAAGCCGATGCGGCTTTTTCATCAGGATAAACAAACATAACATATACAAGTGGTGTCTTACCTATATACCCAGTATCTGAAGAGTGACAGCAGGTTACAGCGGCTCAGAACGCCGTTCTGACGGAGGACAGGACACCCGGAAGTGACGTCATTCGCCTCTAAGGGCGCCGTGCGGGCTTCTGGGTAATGTAGTCTCTGCTGTGTTACTTACAGAGTCCTATGTTGCGGCGGGTTGCCGTGGAAACGGCTGGACGCTCATTCACAGGTCCCCTGACCTCCGGCAGTTTTATCTGTAACAAAGTGACAGTGCATGAGCAAAAACTGTAAGGGAGAGCAGTCAACCATATATACTTAAGGCTCTCCATATAGTGCAAAAATATATGTGTGATAATTACAGATAAAAACGGTGAACATTTTTACAGTGATATAATAATTTTAAAAGAAAACATATTAAGAACATATGTTACTGGTGTGCCTAGCGCAAGTCCCTCCTATCTAGTTGCCATAGTAATTTATATTGTCATACTGGTTAAAAACAACCTTTTTATTATGACTAATGGCTGCTATACGGGGTTATGGATCAAGACTGGGCATGTTGTCATTGATCTGACTATATAAATATGCGATGATCATAAAAAGCAGTTTAGAGAAAGTTTTTCATTTAATCCCAGCGGGGACACTGTATTCAGGCAGTAAATCCATTTGGTTTCCCTTTGGATTAGTAATTTCTGCCGGTCGCCACCCCTGAGAGGGGCTGGGATGTGGTCTATGATTTTGTACTTGAGGTCCTCCATCTTATGCTTGGCATCCTTGAAGTGACGGGCTACAGGTTGATCCATCGGTTTTCCCAATAATGCGGCTTTTATCGCCGACCTGTGGGCAGCCATCCGTTCTTTAAACATGCGGGATGTTTGTCCTATGTAGTACAACTTGCAGGGACACCAAATCATATAAACTACGTATCGAGTGGTACAAGTGACAACGTGTTTAATGGGGAAGGTTTTTGTTGAGTGGGGATGTTGGAACGTGTCCCCACTTTGTAGAAAGTCACAGGTGGTACAGGCAATGCACCTGTAGCAACCATTCTTCTTTCTCTGCAGAGTTGTAGGCTGTTGACATAATTCTGTGATGTCGTTTTTTACCAGAATGTCTTTTAGATTGCGCCCACGTTTATAACAGACCATCGGGTCTAATGGTTTCAGTCCAGGGAGCTCTGCATCACATCTGATGATGGGCCAAAGTGCCTTGGTTGCTCTGGGGAGGGCCGACGTAGCTATGGTGTATTCTGTCACCAACGGGATGCGTTTGGTGGTATTCTTGCGATTATTGTGCGCTAATAAGCTAGCCCTGGGCATTTGCATTATTTCTTCTTTTTGTAGCAGCAGCACCTTCTTATCATACCCCCTTTCCTCAAATTTTTTCACCACTTTGTCCAATTCGGAACTCAGCATAGATCTGTCGCTCGTAATACGAGCTATTCGCATAAATTGTGACCGTGCCAAGCTTTTCTTTAATGCCGGTGGGTGAAAGCTACTGGATGCTAACAGCGTGTTGCGATCGGTCTGTTTCTGAAACACTGAAGTCTGTATTTGATGGTTTGTTACAGAGATTGTTACATCTAAATAATTGACGGAGCTTGTGCTGTAATTGGCGGTTAATTTGATCGGAGTGTCCATCTCTTCAATATTTTTGAGAAGTTTTATTAACTCCTCTTCACTGCCAGTCCATATTAATAACAGATCATCTATGTAACGAAGATATAGCCTGATGTTTTTGGTTACATTCAGGTCAGTGAAGAAGAATGCTTGCTCCTGGGAGAACATAAAGATATTGGCGAACGCCGGCGCCACGTTCGATCCCATCGCACACCCCCGTCGTTGTCTGAAGTACTCCCCGTTAAACAGGAAGTAATTTCTTGACAGCGTTTTTTCCAACAAGGTTAGAAACAATGTTTTATCCAGTGCTTCAAAATTTGTCCGATCTAAAAAATCTTTAACTGCTTGTATCCCCTGATCATGTGGGATCACTGTGTATAAATTTGTGACATCCAGGGTGCAAAGAATAGTATTATCAGGCAATAGGTCCAGTTGTTGTAGATGGTTTAAAAGCATGGTGGTGTCCTTCAAATAAAAGTCTTGCTTGGTGACAAATGGTTGGATCAGAGAGTCTAAGAACTGTGCGATAGGTTGGTACATGGATCCCCGGGCGGAAATGATAGGTCTGCCGGGGGGGTTTTCGATGTTCTTGTGAATCTTGGGGATCGTGTATAGCACAGGTGTAATTGGGAATGGTTGGACCAGAGTTTTAAGTTCTTTCTCGGACAACAATTTGTTGGCTGCCGCTTGTGTTAATATCTCATCCAATTCTCTCTTGTACAGGGTGGTAGGATTGGACGGTAACCGCTCATATGTGGTTGTGTCACCCAATTGTCTATCGATCTCCAGTTGGTATTTTGCAATGTCTTGGATTACAATACCACCCCCTTTGTCCGCAGCTCGGATAATGATGGAGGTGTCTTGTGCTAATTCCTTCAAAGCTCTCTGTTCCATTGGTGATAAATTGTGGTAGATTTTGGGTTGTGCCTGTTGGTACCGATCCACTGATTTATCTAGCAGCTGTGTAAACGTTTTAATTGAAGGATTAGTGGATGGGGGGTCGAAAGTGCTGTGTGCTTTTAGGTGCGGAGGCATCCTTTCAGTGCAAAGAGGCTCAGTGTTGGTTTTGTGCTGGAAAAATTCTTTAATACGGAGTGAACGCTCAAAGCGATGGTTCTCCACTTTCCAATTAAAATCATCATGTGTGTTGGTGGGGATAAAAGATAGCCCTTTGCTTAAGATCTTTTCTTCGGTTGTTGTCAGGGGTCTATTAGAAAGATTGTAGATCAAGCTTATTTCTTGTTGGACTTTGTGGATCCTTTTGGTTTGGCCCCCCCTCCTGGTGGATTTACGGGTGGCCGGCCCCTTGCTTTCGTTGTAGTAACCCCTAAAGGGGTAGACCGCAGGGTATTAGAGTCATCAGAGTCGGTAATTTGGAAGTCACTGTCGCTCTGCGAGGAGGCAATGTCCCTAGGGTTTCTATGGTTCCTTTGTCTCCAACTGGCTCTTTTATTGGGGAATGATCTTTTTGGTTCCGTTCCAGTGAGCCAGCGGTATACCCTTTTATCTTCGTAATCAGCAGTTACGGTGGACCATTTATTTTTCTTGTATTTTAAAAGGTCTTTTTTATATTGCTCTACTTGTGCTTGTAGTTTGGTCCAATTGGATTGGAAGGCTGTGTCATTTAATTTGTCAGCATGCTCCAGCTTTATTTCTTGGATCTTGGATCTAGCCTTTTTCAGTTCTTTTCCAGCCTCTTCGATTACTAGGACCATGAGGTCGAAGCTGCATTTATTTAGCACAGCTATCCAGCGTCTGCAAAATTCGGCGCTGTTTCTTCCAATTGTCGGGCAATTTTTTATACGGAACCCTCTAGGGATCATTTTGGCTCGATAATAATCCGACAGTGTACTTCCATGTAATAAAAAGTCTGTCTCTTTTTTATTCCATTTATTCCATTGTGCAAATATAGCACTTTATCTTGCACTTGCACTTTGGACCTGCACTATTTGCACCAATTGCACAAGCACTAGCACTTTTTCTGTGCACTCAGCACTTATTCCTTGCTATATTTGCACAATGGAAGCTGCTGGAGGAGATTTGCTGGATATGCCATTCATTGATCTGGATTTGCCCAAAGGGGAAATGCTCAGTCTCACCGAGGCTGAAATTGGGGCTATTTTATTTCAAACGGAAACAACTGACTCCCCGCAAGAGAATACAGTGGATGATGTCTACCACCTACTATATAAATGGAATAAAAAAGAGACAGACTTTTTATTACATGGAAGTACACTGTCGGATTATTATCGAGCCAAAATGATCCCTAGAGGGTTCCGTATAAAAAATTGCCCGACAATTGGAAGAATCAGCGCCGAATTTTGCAGACGCTGGATAGCTGTGCTAAATAAATGCAGCTTCGACCTCATGGTCCTAGTAATCGAAGAGGCTGGAAAAGAACTGAAAAAGGCTAGATCCAAGATCCAAGAAATAAAGCTGGAGCATGCTGACAAATTAAATGACACAGCCTTCCAATCCAATTGGACCAAACTACAAGCACAAGTAGAGCAATATAAAAAAGACCTTTTAAAATACAAGAAAAATAAATGGTCCACCGTAACTGCTGATTACGAAGATAAAAGGGTATACCGCTGGCTCACTGGAACGGAACCAAAAAGATCATTCCCCAATAAAAGAGCCAGTTGGAGACAAAGGAACCATAGAAACCCTAGGGACATTGCCTCCTCGCAGAGCGACAGTGACTTCCAAATTACCGACTCTGATGACTCTAATACCCTGCGGTCTACCCCTTTAGGGGTTACTACAAGGAAAGCAAGGGGCCGGCCACCCGTAAATCCACCAGGAGGGGGGGGCCAAACCAAAAGGATCCACAAAGTCCAACAAGAAATAAGCTTGATCTACAATCTTTCTAATAGACCCCTGACAACAACCGAAGAAAAGATCTTAAGCAAAGGGCTATCTTTTATCCCCACCAACACACATGATGATTTTAATTGGAAAGTGGAGAACCATCGCTTTGAGCGTTCACTCCGTATTAAAGAATTTTTCCAGCACAAAACCAACACTGAGCCTCTTTGCACTGAAAGGATGCCTCCGCACCTAAAAGCACACAGCACTTTCGACCCCCCATCCACTAATCCTTCAATTAAAACGTTTACACAGCTGCTAGATAAATCAGTGGATCGGTACCAACAGGCACAACCCAAAATCTACCACAATTTATCACCAATGGAACAGAGAGCTTTGAAGGAATTAGCACAAGACACCTCCATCATTATCCGAGCTGCGGACAAAGGGGGTGGTATTGTAATCCAAGACATTGCAAAATACCAACTGGAGATCGATAGACAATTGGGTGACACAACCACATATGAGCGGTTACCGTCCAATCCTACCACCCTGTACAAGAGAGAATTGGATGAGATATTAACACAAGCGGCAGCCAACAAATTGTTGTCCGAGAAAGAACTTAAAACTCTGGTCCAACCATTCCCAATTACACCTGTGCTATACACGATCCCCAAGATTCACAAGAACATCGAAAACCCCCCCGGCAGACCTATCATTTCCGCCCGGGGATCCATGTACCAACCTATCGCACAGTTCTTAGACTCTCTGATCCAACCATTTGTCACCAAGCAAGACTTTTATTTGAAGGACACCACCATGCTTTTAAACCATCTACAACAACTGGACCTATTGCCTGATAATACTATTCTTTGCACCCTGGATGTCACAAATTTATACACAGTGATCCCACATGATCAGGGGATACAAGCAGTTAAAGATTTTTTAGATCGGACAAATTTTGAAGCACTGGATAAAACATTGTTTCTAACCTTGTTGGAAAAAACGCTGTCAAGAAATTACTTCCTGTTTAACGGGGAGTACTTCAGACAACGACGGGGGTGTGCGATGGGATCGAACGTGGCGCCGGCGTTCGCCAATATCTTTATGTTCTCCCAGGAGCAAGCATTCTTCTTCACTGACCTGAATGTAACCAAAAACATCAGGCTATATCTTCGTTACATAGATGATCTGTTATTAATATGGACTGGCAGTGAAGAGGAGTTAATAAATCTTCTCAAAAATATTGAAGAGATGGACACTCCGATCAAATTAACCGCCAATTACAGCACAAGCTCCGTCAATTATTTAGATGTAACAATCTCTGTAACAAACCATCAAATACAGACTTCAGTGTTTCAGAAACAGACCGATCGCAACACGCTGTTAGCATCCAGTAGCTTTCACCCACCGGCATTGAAGAAAAGCTTGGCACGGTCACAATTTATGCGAATAGCTCGTATTACGAGCGACAGATCTATGCTGAGTTCCGAATTGGACAAAGTGGTGAAAAAATTTGAGGAAAGGGGGTATGATAAGAAGGTGCTGCTGCTACAAAAAGAAGAAATAATGCAAATGCCCAGGGCTAGCTTATTAGCGCACAATAATCGCAAGAATACCACCAAACGCATCCCGTTGGTGACAGAATACACCATAGCTACGTCGGTCCTCCCCAGAGCAACCAAGGCACTTTGGCCCATCATCAGATGTGATGCAGAGCTCCCTGGACTGAAACCATTAGACCCGATGGTCTGTTATAAACGTGGGCGCAATCTAAAAGACATTCTGGTAAAAAACGACATCACAGAATTATGTCAACAGCCTACAACTCTGCAGAGAAAGAAGAATGGTTGCTACAGGTGCATTGCCTGTACCACCTGTGACTTTCTACAAAGTGGGGACACGTTCCAACATCCCCACTCAACAAAAACCTTCCCCATTAAACACGTTGTCACTTGTACCACTCGATACGTAGTTTATATGATTTGGTGTCCCTGCAAGTTGTACTACATAGGACAAACATCCCGCATGTTTAAAGAACGGATGGCTGCCCACAGGTCGGCGATAAAAGCCGCATTATTGGGAAAACCGATGGATCAACCTGTAGCCCGTCACTTCAAGGATGCCAAGCATAAGATGGAGGACCTCAAGTACAAAATCATAGACCACATCCCAGCCCCTCTCAGGGGTGGCGACCGGCAGAAATTACTAATCCAAAGGGAAACCAAATGGATTTACTGCCTGAATACAGTGTCCCCGCTGGGATTAAATGAAAAACTTTCTCTAAACTGCTTTTTATGATCATCGCATATTTATATAGTCAGATCAATGACAACATGCCCAGTCTTGATCCATAACCCCGTATAGCAGCCATTAGTCATAATAAAAAGGTTGTTTTTAACCAGTATGACAATATAAATTACTATGGCAACTAGATAGGAGGGACTTGCGCTAGGCACACCAGTAACATATGTTCTTAATATGTTTTCTTTTAAAATTATTATATCACTGTAAAAATGTTCACCGTTTTTATCTGTAATTATCACACATATATTTTTGCACTATATGGAGAGCCTTAAGTATATATGGTTGACTGCTCTCCCTTACAGTTTTTGCTCATGCACTGTCACTTTGTTACAGATAAAACTGCCGGAGGTCAGGGGACCTGTGAATGAGCGTCCAGCCGTTTCCACGGCAACCCGCCGCAACATAGGACTCTGTAAGTAACACAGCAGAGACTACATTACCCAGAAGCCCGCACGGCGCCCTTAGAGGCGAATGACGTCACTTCCGGGTGTCCTGTCCTCCGTCAGAACGGCGTTCTGAGCCGCTGTAACCTGCTGTCACTCTTCAGATACTGGGTATATAGGTAAGACACCACTTGTATATGTTATGTTTGTTTATCCTGATGAAAAAGCCGCATCGGCTTTGAAACGTTGATGCTGAAATAAACACTTCTTGCACCTTTTGTGAAGCCCGCTGAGTGCCGCCTGGTTCCTGGATAGGGAACACCCCACTGCATATTCATTTCTTGGGAAGGCACCTCGGCGCTTTTCTAACCCCCTAAGGAAAAGGGGTCTGCAGAATACTGAGTGCCGGTCTACATGCTGTATATATATATATAGATCCAAAGGAGACCGCACTCGCACAAAGATCAAAGTTAGATCCGGGGTGTCCACAAGGGGTTAACGTGTGTGATCACGTGCCCCAATAATTCTCCAGTACTCCCAGTGGCGTAACAATTAGGCCGCAGCCCCCGCGGTGGCGGGGAGGCGCCGGGGGGCTGCGGGCGCTGGTGGATCTCCGCCAGCTCCCCACTGCATGTGGGTGCAGCGGGAGCTGGCAGGGGGTCTGTGCGGCGCGGAGGTACCTGTTTAAGGGAGAGCCTGGAGGTCCCTGCGTCTGCGGCGCTGAGTATGATGCTGCCGGGGTCCCTGCAGTGAAGTGGAAATAACGCGCTATCTCCGCTGGAGATAGCGCGTTATTTCCACTTCACTGCAGGGACCCCGGCAGCATCATACTCAGCGCCGCAGGCGCAGGGACCCCGGCAGCATCATACTAGGCGGCGCAGGGACCTCCAGGCTCTCCTTTAATACAGGTACCTCCGCGCCGCACGGACCCCCCTGCCAGCTCCCGGGGGGGTCCTTTAACGGGGGGGGGCAGCTGCAAAATTGTCCGGGGGGGGGGGGGGGGCGGTGAAATTGTCCCGGCGGGGGGGCGCAAAAGTTTTAGTTACGCCACTGAGTACTCCCTCAATATGCAGAGGGGGATGTGGACACTCTCCTTGTTGCACCAAAAGACAAAGCATTCAATGGTTTTGTGTAAAATCACAAGTAGAAATATTTATTCCAACAGAGATATTTTCATCCTGCCCCGACGTTTCGGTCCACAATAGGACCTTTATCAAGGAGCTTTTTAGGATGGATCACCAGCGTATACCAGCGTTTTTCACCTCAGCCCTGAGGGAAATGGAGACAGCTACGGTATATATATATATACTGAGGAAATGTTTTGCACCCCACCCCTATGACCATAGGACCCATTGCAATATACTTTCATCCCCCCAAGTAGAAATAGGCCATTCAGTGGCAAAATAATCCCCAGCCTCATCCATGTAGTTACAGCCATACCATACCTCCATACCTCCCAACTTTTGGGCTGAACAAATAGGGACACTCGTGCGGCTTCGCCGCGCGAGCGCCCGAAAAGGGGGCGGGGCGTATGCAAATGAGGGCGCGGTTTATGCTAATTAGCCGCGACCTCATTTTCATACGAGAATAGACGCACAGCGTCTATTCTACTAGATTGGGGGTCTCCCAACTGTCACCCCCCCCCCCGCAGCGGGACAATGCCTGCCGCGGGTGGGACAGCGGGACAGGACCCGAAATCGGGACTGTCCCTCTAAAATCGTGACAGTTGGGAGGTATGTTGTCCTGGGACCGTCCTCTTTTTTGGGGAAAGTCCCGCCTGGGGATGCCAGTGGTGGGTGGGTGGGGGGGAAATTGGGAGATCCCTCTGTCCGCCGCTGGGGAATAGATGTTGTGCGTGACAACTTGGCAGGTGGGTAAGTGTAACAGCGAGAAATGTATGCTGTGTAAAACATGAAGCATGTTGTAAATGATCAAATGATCCCAGCAGCTGAAGCCAGTTTATGAGACAAAGCAAGCACAATAAATCAACATCAGAGTCCATGAGGCTGCAGAGGACGGCCGCTGTATATAGGATGTTTTATCCCAGTTACAACAAGCACTTTGTTCCCAGTAATCCTGGAGGGAGGCTTTGTGAGCAGAATGATAGAACTAGTAGGCCGCAGACCTTGTAAACGGAAGCACTGATAACCAGCCCAGGGTAATCTGTGTGCATTGTGTTACACGCTAAGGGCATGATTGAGGCCTGTTTGCTAGGCTGCGTATATCCGGAGTCTGGATTGGGGACCTTTGAATGTTGGGAGGTATGAGCGATGCCATCTATAGAGCCGCGAATCATAGCATTTTACTGCTAAATTTGGTGGAGCTTATGATGCAAGCAACGAGCCCCGCCCCTTGTACTGCCTGGTTGCATCTCCTTCCCGGGCTTTGAAGAGAAATAAGAGCTTTGTCCTCTTTTTTGTCACGCAATCCGTGTTTCGAATATTGCGGGGCAAAAATTTCTGCACAGCCCTGACAAACGCTGGCTGTAGTGGTGCAAATATCACTGAAATACTGGCCACCAGCATGTGCAACATACTTGCCTACTTTTGAAAAACCGTTTCAGGGAGATTATAGTTGATAATAGAATTTTGCACAGCATCCTATTGAGGGGGGGGGGGGGGGGTGTCATGCTCCACCCAAAGGGCGTGTCTAGTTCCATATATGGAGAGATTGTGAACATGGCACCTAGAAGCGTGGGTGTGCACTGCTACATCTGAGAGGAATATTTTATAATGACTTATATCCAAATGTAGATGATCCCCAAAGCAGTTAGTAAGAGCTACAATACTTGCTAAATAGCTGGGAACTGGTACTGATGATTCAATGTAAATGTATCTGTCTCTCATTCCCTTTCCCCCCCAAAAAATGTAACGTGTAATGTGGGCTAGGTGAAATGAGGGAGATTGCTAGACTAATGAGGAAGATTGCTGCTATGTCAGGGAGTCTCCTGCAGAATGCAGGAGGGTAGGCAGCTATGGTGTGCAATAGAGATGTCCCCTGCAACATGTCACGGGTACCATGTTCCCGTACACTGGCCCATGGCCCCATGCAGATCGCTTCTCTGCCTTTTGGCTAAGATCAAGTGTAGTATCTGTTCTAATCAGTGGGTATGGACTGGCCTCTGGCAGAGAATAGAGAAAGGCTGGACTGAGTAGCTGCTCTGATGGGCGGAGGGTGTGGGACCCCTCTTTTTTGCCTGGGAGTGGTGAAAAGTCTGGCTGAGTACCTTCACCTCTGCCAGTGGTAGGAGGTGTTGTTTCCATAAACCCACTGGTGAGAGGGGGGGGAGAAACACTGGGCCTAGTAGTTTGGCTCTCTTGACGGGGTTCGTAGCCCCCGAAGGATGAGACAGCGAAAGGCTCAGTCTAGTATCCATTCCCAAGGAGCGGAGAAAAGCTGGGACTGAGTAGATGGCTCCTGTTCCAGAGGTTCGTAGCCTCTGATGGGGAGACCGCAACAGGCCCAGCTTAGTACCTTAACCTTGGGATCGGAGAAACACTGAGACTGAGTAGATTGCTCTTCCGAGGGGGCCGCAACCCCTAAGGGAGTCTTTCGCAAAGCCCAGTGGAGTACCCATTCCCATGCCAGGGGCTGGAAAGTGCCCTACGATGGGAGCAGAGAAACACTTGGTCGGATGCTGATCGGTCGGCTGCCTGGAGTCCGAGGCTGCACTGTGCCCCCGGGGAAACTTGGGGGTGCCGAACCTGCATGGGTGATCCCAAAAATTACCTTGCACAAGAAAGCACTTGCACTGCGCACTTCCCCTCTAGGATAGGCTGCACGTCCTTAACTCGTCCTTTTCGATGGGGTAGGACAATTCTTCACACCCCCACCCCGGTCTTCTGGCTGGGGTCTTTATTATTTATTTCTCTTCTCTCTCCACATTCGTGCACTTTTCACGTTTTCTGTAGTGTGTCATGTTTTTTGGGTAGTGTGGTCGACCCATATGGGCCTTCCATTTCCCCAATGTGCCGAAGCTCTCGCCTTTTGGGGAGAGCTTCGGTCCCCTCGAGGACAACCCGAGACGCAAGGCGGAGGGAAGTCTAATGAGGGTCTCTCCAAACCTTCGGGTGCGGAGGACCCACCGTCCTGACCCTTCCGAGGGTTGAGGAAAGAGGGTCTCTCTGAGCTCCGGCGAAGCGGACCCACCGTTCCCTATTTTCCCCTTCTCGGCCTTATGGTTGAGAGGGGTTAGGGGAAAAACGGGGCCCTTCTCCTTTGGGAGAGGGTCCATCGATCGCACAGCCCTCTATGCACGTGTTAAGGCACAGCACTGGTGGTAGGGAGCACACCTCGGGCTCCCTGAGTTTCTTCAAACTCATGGCCCCATGCACAGTGCACATGTAGATGTAATTTTGTCAGTCACTGGACAGAGAGGTAAGTCATAAAACATGCACCCATTATAGAAATGTCTATGACACAGACTGATACCCTTACTCCCTGATCTTATATTGACAGTGTGGGGGGAGTTTAGGTGACTGCTCGGTTTTCAAAACTACGTTGTTGCATTCAGGCAAAAAAAGATAAAATTATCATTTCAAAATCAGGGGGAACTTAAGGGCCCCATACACGCTGCGATAGCAGTGTGCAATGCATAGTTGCTGACTTTTAGGCTGCTCTCTCCGGGGGGTGGGGCCATCGCCGGGAAGGGGAAAGGGGTGGTTCAGGGGCAGAGCCATGGATGTACTGCTCTATTGGGGGCGTGTCTAGAGCATTTTAGCCCCACCCCCGCTGTGCAATTCCAGTATTTTAGGCATTGCACTGCGGGGGACGGGGCTAAAATGCCACAATCGCATCATTTGACCCGCGCCCCCCCTCACCGAGGGGTGGTTCAGGAGATGGACGGCAATGCAGGAGGGTTGCCCCCCTTTCTGGAGGACCGGGAGGGGGACCCTCCCGGTAGGCAACCATGGTGCAATGTGATGCGATGCGTGCTCCCAAGGACATTGCATCGCACAGTACAAAAATATGTGCTGCACATACTTTTTGTACTGCCCGCGGATCGCATCGCACGCAAATCGCATGCAAAACGCGATCCAGCCCATAATGCATTGCAGCGCGCGCTGCTATCGCAGCATCTATGGGCACCTGAAGTTAATTGCTCATTGTAAAGACAAATAAAGGGCCTGATTCTAATCCCCTCACTCCCCCACGCACTCGCAAGGGGGATCGATGTTTGCTGTCTGCGCATACACATTTATGCTGCGCGTTCCTTTTATTATTATTATAATTTTATTTATAAGGCGCCACAAGTGTTTCGCAGCGCCGTACAAAGTAACAATACAGGGAGACAAAGCTTGGCATAACATTGAATAAATAACAAAAATACAGTACAAATAAATAGCGCCACAGATCAATACACATTACAGCTTAAATGTAAGTAGTGAGGACTCAATCAACATACAACTAGAGGCTGGAGTGTTGGAGTATAGGAGAGCTGTGAGTGACATGTGAAGAGAAGTGGGCTTTGACAACAGGAGGGAAGAGGGCCCTGCTCAGAGGAGCTTACAATCTAGTAGTTTCCTATGGAAATTCGGGAGGCTGCCGGGGGCTGACATAACCAGATGTCAGCTGGCCGCCTTGTACTGCCTGAGAGTGTCTTAGTTTTGCGACCCAAGGCTGCGAATGGATGTTTATGCATCGTCGGGTGGCGCTAAAACCACGCACAGTGCTGCGTGTGGACCTGAGTAAGGGCCAGATGCACTAAGCTTCAAAAGTGATAAAATGGAGGGTAATAAACAGCCAATCAGCTCCTACCTGCCATGTCCCAGAATGTGTTTGAAAAATGTCAGGCAGGAGCTGATTGGTTGGTTGTTTATCACTCTCCACTTTATCACTTTTAAATCTTAGTGCATCTGGCCCGTCGTCTTAATAACATGTCATGGTTTTTTTTCCTTCCTTCATATATTATTTGTGTTGACCAAGTTCTTGGAACGGCTGCAGAGAATTTGTGATGAAAACAGTGCTCTGGTATCCCGCGCTGAGGAGTGGTCACCATGACTCACAGAATGACCTCATCACTTAGTAGTAACTCGGCACAGATGGGACGAATCATCCTTCAATGTGAGGAGAAGCAGAGAAATGGGGAAGGTGCCACTTAAAGGGAAGGTGTCTCTCTTACTGGTGCTGGGAGGACATATATTAGGTTCAGGGCCCGCGCCACCACTAGGCAGCTCTAGGCATTTGCCTAGGGCGCCGGCCACTGGAGGACGGTACTAGGGTGACCAACTCATCCTTTTATTCCAGGACATATTAATTACACAGGTTCTGTGGCTGGCTTTCACCTGGTTTTAAACTGCCACACCTCAAGACTCCATTTCACCTGGTTTTAAACTGCCACACCTCAAGACTCCATTTCACCTGGTTTTAAACTGCCACAGAACCTGTGTAATTAATATGTGTCCCGGATTAAAAGGAGGAGTTGGTCACCCTAGACCAGGGCTGGGCAACACCGGCCCTCCAGATGTTGATGAACTACACATCCCAGCATGCCTTGCATCAGTTGCAGCATGGCCACATAGCAAAACTAATGCAAAGCAAAGCATCCTGGGATGTGTAATTCATTAACATCTGGAGGGCCGGTGTTGCCCAGCCCTGCCCTAGACGGTACTGAGCCGCCAGGTACCATAGATAGTTTAAACCTGCAGAAGCTGAAAGTTCCGGAACTCATCCCAGCAGGGTCAGGGAGCGGGGAGCAGGTGAGTTAAGTTATACGATGCCCCCCCCCCCCCTCGGCAATCCCCGTGCGGCACCCACCAGCAATCCCGTGGATTTGCCTTGGGTGCAGACGGTGCTTGAACCGCTCCTGATTAGATCGACCAGTAAAGATTGACAGGGCTTAGGGCGGGATTCTCTAAAATTCGCAGCCCTCTTCGCCAGCCACCGCATTTCTAATGACCGCATATTCTCTAAAATATGCGGTCATTAACGCAAGGGACAGCTCTTGCGGTAAGAGCTGTCCCTTGCGATGCGGCGCCGTTGCTGGACTTCCGGGTCTATGACCCGGGAGTCCGTCTGCGCATGCGCAGACTGACGCGCCAGCCGCAGGGCATGCTGGGAGGGATCCGTGAAAGATCCCTCACACACCGCTGCGGTAAGAAGCCCATAGGCTTCTGCAGGGAACCGCCAGCTTTTGCTGGCGATTCCCTCCGCTGCGGTGACACTGCGGAGGGACATTAGTGAATACAGAAATGCGGTAAAAACCCTGATAACGGGGTTTTTACCGCATTTCTGTAATAGAGAATCTCGCCCGTAGATTGCCACCTGTTATAGGTCAACATGGCTATGGTCGACAGGGTCGGAGGGTTGACACAAGCATTAGGTCGACAACAGGAAGGTTGCCAGTCAAAAAGTCAACATGAGTTTTTCACATGTTTTTTTTTTTTTTGCCGACTTGTGCCGACAGGCGGTATTTCATAGGTCGTGGAGGGAGAATATAATAGTGTGCATGCTGAGATGTACAGTATAGTCTCCCAACAGCTGGAGAGCCAAAGGTTGGCTAGACCTGGTATAGGCCATTCTGGGACAATAGAGAAGTATACAGATGTAGCCCCTCTCATTCAGGCAGGGATTCGCCAGCCGCCGAAAGGGGATGCGCGCGCACAAGATGCACGCGTATCCCCTTCAACCGGTGCTCCCCCCCCCCCGGGTCCCTGCCACCTCGTGGCTGTCCCTCATCGCTCCCCCCCACCTCCCCACTACCCCCCTTAACCCTGCCCGTCTCTGCCGACAGGAAACTGGGACGCGTGTCCCAGTCAGATGTAGCGTCCGCTAGCCAGTGGGGATGGTCTGGATGAGCGGCGCTACATCTGTAGTCTGAAGTCAACTTAGGGAAGATCTGAAATAGGCCATTAAACGTCGTAATTCTTTATTTGGTCCTTAATGGTCATTCCTATACTATATTATTATACTCTGAGCAGGAAAACCACCGTGAAAGAAACAAAGAGACGTAGATGATGGAACATCTGTGTGACATTACGGTTGGCGTTTGCGTTTGGTTAGCAGCCTTTGAGTTCCATAAACACGGACTTAGCTCTTACAAACATCGGATAACAGAACGTTTTACTCAAACTTACTCTCGTGTTCCCGGAATTACAGCCTTTATTCAGGCGTCGGTAGAGACCAGAGCTCACTTCTTCCCTTTTATAACATTATTCATAAAGAACCACAAGGACTGTATTTATAGTATCATGTTATCGCCATAGTTACGGAGGAAACACAAGTAAAGCGACATCTCATATCTAACACTAATGCCAACCCCCCAACTTTGTAACAGTCCTGGTTCAGGACTACTGCTAAATCAGGCGTGACGATGCCTGTTTGGGGCGGGCCGCTGATGTCGCATGCCGTTAGCGTACCAATCACCCGACCAACCCGCTGCCCGAATCCACTATCATTCTAGGGGTATTTTTTGTTTTGTTTTTGGGAGCCAATTAACCTACCTGTACATTTTTGGATTGTGAGCGGAAACCGCAGTACCCGGGGGAAACCCTGCCTGCAGTTTCTGCTGTGTCGTGGCATGGGTATGTGTGGTGAATCATTGGCACAGGAATCTACAGCGTGAATGGGTGCAGCCGGTGGGAAATGTTATACTAATATCATACTGGGGTGGAGGGTGCTGGGGGAAAGGGGGATTGTTAAAGGGACAGCATCATCAAACCTGTGCAATGTAAATCTATGCATACAAAACATAATCCCTAGTTAGAGGTAAGGATGATAACCATTTACTAAGCCTTGGAGAGAGAGATAAAGTGAATAGAGGTAAAGCACTAACCAACCAGCTCCTAGCTGACATTTTTCAAACAACAGCCTGCAACATGGCAATTAGGAGCTAATTGGCTGGTTCTTAATCTATGTCCACTTCAGTGGCGTAGCTAGATATGTGGCAGACGGCGCTGCAGCTTGGAGGAGCGACACCAGCGGGGTCTGTGGTGGGCTCTGCTGGCTGAAGAGGGGACCTAGTGGAGTGCATATGTAATGAGCCGGTCCCTCTCAACATGTGCACGGCCAGGGACCCGCTCATTAAATATGCACTGCACTGGGTCCCTGCTTCATTAGATATGTACAGGGTGGGACCAGCTCTGCGCTCACTGCTGCCTGGGTCTCCTGTCAGCTCAGCCAGTGGACAATGTCAACACTGGAAAATACTGACATGATTTTCTCATGGTTTTTTTTGGGTGTCTATCCATGGCGGCTCCAGAGGTGGAGCTGTAGCACATTTCAAATTTCAAATAGGGGAGCCATACCCACTGCCACCAACTGTCATTCCAAACGGACTCACAGGCAGTTGGTGGTGCTCCGCTATTTGAATTTTGAACTGTGCTGCAGCCCCTCCTCTGGGTTCTTCACTGGTGTCTATGTTAGCAGACGTCGACATGGACAAGGTATGAGTGTAGCGATGCCCTCGCCATGCTTTGGGCACTGTGCGTCTATGAGCTCAACAAACTATTATATTCTCTGAAACGTTTTGCTTGTGTCGACCTTTTGACCATGTCAACCCTTTCCATGTGTCGATTTATTGTGTGTCGACCAATAGTGGTCATGGCTTTCGGCCTAATGACCACAAGCCACCTGGCCTACAGCCGCCACAGCCCTGACATTCTGTGGGATCTCTCTTGGTCAGAGTTCTGTCAGGGTTATTAGCAGAGATTAGCTCCTCACAGACATGAAAGTCTCCAGGTCAGAAGGTTAATTGGAAATCTCATCTCACTTTTATTACACACATATACTAATGCCTCCCTCTCGCTTGCCCTTTGCCTCCTGTGATCAAACACAAACATGTCAGGGAGCCTGTTTAACCTCTGGGTAATTGAGTGAGACCCCTGTTCAGTCTATATTAGTATTTACTTGTGAGGAGGAGGAAGCAGGTCACATTCCCAGCGAGCAGCAGCAGCCAAGGCAAAATGTTGGCTTTCATTATGTGATTTTAGATCAGAACCTTGTGGCATACCTCCCAACATGACCCTCTCCAGGAGGGACACAATGCTCTGCTCCTGGACTTTCCTCTTATGATTACCCACATCTGTGTTAAACCAGGGTTACCTACCCTCCCGGAATGTCCGGGAGGGTCCCGAAAATCGGGTCACCCTCCCGGCCCCCCGGAAAGGTGGGCAACTCTCCCGGATTCTGGAAGACCCCCGCTCCCCCCCCCCCCCCCTGATTGCGGCTTCCCCCACCCTGCCCGCAGCGTTTAAATGACCTTTTCTGACGATCTCCAGAGAGGGGCGAGGCCAAAGTGTAATCATCGTCAAATTGAGGGACTTTCCTCCATGGGGGCGGGGCTTAATGATGTCACGTTTAAGCCCCGAACGCATTCTGAAAGTCTCCTCTCCGGGCTTCTCCCGGAGAGGAGCTTTCTAAAGTCGGCAACCCTGTGTTAAACAGGTTAAATGATAAGAAAGGTGCTTCAATACAGGTGATGCAGTCATACATTAAAGAGGGAAGTGCAAGAGCAGAGCAATGTGTCCCTCCTGGAGAGGGTCATGTTGGGGGGTATGTTGTGGGGACCCTCAGACATAAAAGAGCCCTTAAAGCATGGGTCTTCAACCTGTGGCCCTCCAGATGTTGTGAAACTACATGTCCCAACATGCATTGTCACATTTTTTCCTATAAGAGCATGCCAAAACTGTTGGGGCATGCTGGGACATGTAGTTCCACAACATCTGGAGGGCCACAGGTTGAAGACCCGTGCCTTAAAGCATACTTGCCTACCTGACCCTCTCCATGAGGGAGAACATGCACTGCTCCTGGACTTCCCTGTTAATGTATGATTGCCATCACCTGTGGTAAAACACCTTTCTTATCCATTACCTAGCTCCCCACAGGTGATGGCAATCATATATTACCAGGGAAGTCCAGGAACAGAGCATTTTATCCCACATGGAGAGGGTCAGGTAGGCAAGTAGGCCTTAAAGGTATCTCTAGCCTGCAGGCCTTAAAGGTATATCTAGCCTGTAGGCCATAAATGTATCTATCTCTTGCCTGCAGGCCATAAATGTATCTCTAGCCTGTAGGCCATAAATGTATCTATCTCTTGCCTGCAGGCCTTAAAGGTATATATAGCCTGTAGGCCAGGGGTGAGGAACCTTTAGGGCGCCAAGGGCCGTTTCCATTTTTTGAAAAGGGCTCGGGGGCCATTTAAAAAAAAAACCTTACAAATTGCCCTGCGGCAGCCGTTCCATGCTCCGGCGGCTGCCGCAGTTTGAGAGTCGCCGAGCTGTGTTGTCCTGCGGCTGTATAGCGAGTCTGGTACAGGGGAAATCTCGCAAGAGGTCGGTAACTCTCGCAAGATTTCCCCTGTACTTGCCTTCCCTTCACAGTAGCCAGGAGGGTGGGCGGGCCACAAAGACCAGCGGCGGGGGCCGTATAAGGCCCGTGGGCCGGAGGTTCCCCACCGCTGCTGTAGGCCATAAATGTATCTATCTTTTGCCTGCTGGCATGGGTGGAAGGATTTTATTTTTGGATGAACCAAGAGCCATAAAAAAATATAGTCCATCTATTCAATACTGTAACTATCTGAGTCAGGCCCTTTGAGCATTGATAGAGGATAGCATCCTGGCAGTGGAAATGACGGCGTTCACAATACCAATGCTGGTACAGCATGAGGATGGGCCTCACAGGGCCTAATTCATATAGTGCCAGATGCACTAAGCTTCAAAAGTGATAAAATGGAGAGTGATAAACAACCAACCAATCAGCTCCTGCCTGACATCTTTCAAACACAGTCTGCGACATGACAGGTAGGAGCTGATTGGCTGGTTGTTTATCACTCTCCATTTTATCACTTTTGAAGCTTAGTGCATCTGGCCCATAGTAAGGGCTCTTTTGAGTCTGAGGGTCCCCACAAGGTTCTTGCTTAAAATCACTAATTAATATCAACAGTTTTGCTTGGCTGCTTCTGCTTGCTCGGAATTCGACTGACCTCCTCCTTACAAGTAAATACCTAACCCTAAGCAGCGGGGACTCCCAACTACCTCCCCTCCAACCACCACGGGACACTGACGGCCCCAGGTGGGTCACGGGACAGTCCCCCCCCCAAAAAGGACTGCTCCACCAAAATCAGGACAGTTGGGAGTATGTTGGGTTATGATTCTGCTTACAATGATGAAGTACATTGGAGCCTAGAACAAGTTAAGCAAGAAGAAGTTTGGCGGCATATTCTGTCCGTGGCTTCCTCTGTCCCGTAATGAAAGTGGAAGGTGCAGAAACTTGAGGTTGCACGGAAGCTGAAATTTCACTGACTGTTTCTCTTCTAGGGCGGGATGTTATAACATCCGCGGCCCCCCTTCGCCGGACATCGCATTTTTAATAACGGCATATGCTATAACATATGCCGTTATTAATGCAAGGGACAGCTCTTGCGGTAAGAGCTGTCCCTTGCGATGCGGTGCCGGCACTGGACTTCCGGGTCTGTGACCCGGGAGTCCATCTGCGCATGCGCAGACCCCGGCGCCGGCCGCAGGGCACGCTGGGAGGGATCCGTGACGGATCCCTCAAACAGCGCTGCGGTAAGAAGCCCATAGGCTTCTGCAGGGATTCGCCAGCTTTAGCTGGCGATTCCCTCCGCAGCGCTGACACTGCGGAGGCGCCATATAGCATATAGAAATGCGGTAGAAACCCCGAAAACGGGGTTTTTACCGCATTTCTGCTATATAGCATCCCGCCCCTAGACTGAAATGGTACAAAGAGCCTGATTCAGAGGCAGGCGCAATGGCAGGGCCGGTGCACCCAGGCGAGTCGGGGTGGGGGCGCCCCGGTGCCGGGGGGGGGGAGGGGGGGTGGTACCTGTGTAAAAAACTTGCGGCCCCGGCGTCCCTGCAGTGCTGTAGCGGGCAGGGGTGTCCGTGCCGTGGGGGAACCTGCGGCGCTGTCATTGTGTATAAAGCTGGCTGCGGCCGGCGGGGTCCCTGCAGTGAATAGAAAATAACTAGCGCTAGTTATTTTCTATTCACTGCAGGGACCCCGCCGGCCGCAGCCAGCTTTGTACACAATGACAGCGCCGCAGGTTCCCCCACGGCACGGACACCCCTGCCCGCTACAGCACTGCAGGGACGCCGGGGCCGCAAGTTTTTTACACAGTTCGCTGGGGGTGAGGGGCGAACTGCCGCCCTCCAGGTGCCGGCGCCCTAGGCAAATGCCTAGAGCTGCCTAGTGGTGGCGCCGGCCCTGCGCAATGGAGATATTTGCGGATCTCAGCGAAGTTTGAGTGACATATGGGAGTGTTTGTGGGAGGTAACCAGGGGGGTATTGCAATCTCTGATTCTAGAAGCCTTTGAGCCATAGGCGCCGGTTCTGTGGGTGCTCAAGGGCCCGAGCACCCACAAAAAACTATGAGCACCCACTGGCCCGCAACCTCCCAAGTCCCACTGCCAGGCCACATCCACCTGCCGATCCGCGTCTGCTGCACCCACACCACCGATCCTGCCGCCTGGGATACGTGACTGGCGCATGTCACGCCACTCAAGCCGCAACTCTGTTAGTGGGAACCCAACGACTCGCGGCCTGCGCACCCAGCAACCATGACCTACACTCCCCGCCTCCTGTCCTGTGCTCCTGGCTTCTGACCTGCAGTTGTAATCGACCCAGTGGTACATAACCCCCCTGCTCACTGCCTCCCCGTCGCCTGTAACACCCGGTGCAGCCGCAACGCTTCCGCCTGCCACTCTCCACCTCATAAGTAAATGTGGGGGTCAATCCCTGATTCCTGGGATTGCAAAAATGCCCAGTGATTGGCATCCCTAATTGTGAGCTCATTTTGTATCCAAAAACCACCAAGGACTGCCGGGGAGTTGAAGGGAAAGTTGGACACAATCATGATTGTAAGCAGGTCTTTCTGATGTATGGCCACCTTTACTTTCATGAGAGTATTTGTTTTTAGTTTTGCTGTTATCTGTACTGAAACGATTGTATCCATAGACAATCATTGTATCCATATTCTGTACACATTCCATAATAAATTAAAACAATCCACTCTGCCTTATTAAACCACTACATAAACTAAAAAGCACAGAAAGGAGAAAAATAGGAGATTAGCACAGCAAAAGTTTCAGGAAGGTATAACGCGCCTCTAAATTAAAGACATCTTGGGGTAAATTTATTAAGATGGGAGTTTTATTGAAGATGGGATGTTGCCATAGCCACCAATCAGCTTCTAGCTATTATCTTTTAGAAGCCCCCTAGTGACTACACTGGTACAGCATACAGCAAGAATTACAGACAGGGGCACTGACAGTTCATCCAGGCTCAGGTAAAAAGAGGGGCGTGGCCAATGGGAGCGCAGGGTCAACTACCAAGCCCCTTGTGAGAAGAAAACCCTTAGTTTGTGCAGCCGTGCATGCACAACACAGATTGTGCAGGCAGGGGTAGGGGGAATCGCACACAGGCAGGGAGAGAGTGGACAGGCTGCCACTGCCGCTGCCTCTCTCCCCAGCTCAGCACTGAGAAGCATGTTAGTTATCTCTCCCTGCAACGCTCTCGGCGCCAGTGGTTACAGGAAGCAAATAATTGGGAGGAGTAAAACAGTGGCATAAAGTCAGTACTGAAAATATGGCAAGAAAATATGGCAAGAGCAGTATTAGAAATAATTATAATTCCAGCAATATAAAAGTCATGTGCAGAATTCTATTGTAAAGCGCACCAGCAGCCAGCTCCCAACAGAGCTATTCAATTGTCGTTCATTGGTTTGATTAAAAACATTACCCAGTGAATAGAAAATGGAATTCCCCCATTGAGCCTAAATTATAATAATAGGAGCAAATGTAGGTAGGGAGGGGTTAAGATCTATTAAAATTAAAATACACTATCCTGCAGTTATTTCAAGGATATATGTAGAAAATTACTATAACTTGTATAGAAAAAGGGGGGTTTTATATATATGTTGATTCACCAGGACGGTTTAAGTCAGACCGCGCAAAGTGCTTTGTAGCTAGTCCAAGCAAAATCCACTCATGCCCCTTTCAGGCCGCACTTTTTACCCGTTATTTTGCCGTTTTTTTTACTGTTTTAAACCGGTAATTTTTGCAGTCTGAAAGGTGCAGAGTGAATTTACTGGTTCTATTGAACTGGTATTTCTAAATGGTAATAAAGCAGAGTCCTACCCGTTTCAGACCCGTTTTTTTTCATCCACTGT
This sequence comes from Crinia signifera, assembly GCF_055691185.1. Lineage (NCBI taxonomy): Eukaryota > Metazoa > Chordata > Amphibia > Anura > Myobatrachidae > Crinia > Crinia signifera. The sequence continues at coordinate 69,851,105 of NC_139228.1, forward strand.
TTTCTATGGGTTAAAACGGGTTCAGTGTTGTGAAGGAACAAAAACTGCACTGAAATACCATTTAAAGACAAAAACTGCATTGAAATACCGTTTAAAGACATGCGGTGTGAAAGGGGTTTTAGCTGGCAGACCCGTTTTTAGAAACGTTTTATAATACCTGGTCAAAGCCAGTTTTGCGGTCTGAAAGCAGCATCAGTGCGCAGCTACACCACCGAGCATCTATTACTAACTTGCTTTGTGCAATGAATTAATGATCTCACATCTCTATCAGGGGCCAAGTTTCAATGTACAGCTGTGAGAGAGAAGTTTCCTGCCTCACGTCTAAAGGGGAAGTAACATTTGCATGTGGTGAACATATGTTAATCTTATAGGCGCTAGCAGACAGCACTAGTCACCAGTACGATTGCTTCAGGCAGCGGTAATGCAGGTTGCTATGATACCAATATCACATCCCTATGGAGGACACACTGTTTTACATGACAGTACAGGGCATAGCCGGATCCAAGGATGGGCAACAGGGGCGATCGTCCTGAAGGCCCCCCCCCCATACATTAGGGGCCCCCCAGACTCACTCCACTGGTACTGAAATCGGAGCATAGCATGATTTCCTGATTGTAGCTGTTTTTAGCATTTACAAAAACATACAGAACCAAAACCATAACATATGAGGGTGTTTTGCAAAATTAGAATGCAATTGGAACTAAACTCTGTGTAACTCCTTGTATTCGTCTCCGCATTTGAATTAAAGTGAGAAATCCCTCTGTGTTGTATATCAGAGGTCTGCAGTCTGTGGCCTGAGACCCCAAGTGGTCCACAGGAATAGTTTTTGCAACCCCCTAATTGTCATATAGGCAAAAAAATTAAAACAACCTCATTTGAAGCCCTAGAACAGTAGTTCATTTATACTCACAGTCACTTCCATCTCTGTAATCCATGGCATTGCCTGGCTGCCCCTAACTCCCCCTCACATCCCTAAGAACCTTCAGTCACACACAGGGCTGCAATCAGGAACTTTGGGGCTCCGGGACTCATTTCCACTCCGGGCCCTGCCCCCTCCTCACTTGACTTACCGTAACCCGGCTCCTCCCCCGTCTCCCCTTCCGCTGAGCTGCAGCTCGGAGGTCCTGGAGCACAGGCTTCTTCAACTCAGGATGCTGGCAGCCAGCACCGGCTGGTGAGCCAATCAGAGCTCGCATACCGGCAGTCACTCAGATTGGTACGCGAGCTCTGATTGGCTCAAAAGCCGGTGCAGCAATTTAATTGTCCAGCAGCATCCTGGGTTGAATAAGCCTGCGCTCCAGGACCTGTTTTGTTCAGCGCACTGAGCACAGCGCAGCAGAGGCAGTCGAGGGAGTTGCGGTGGGCAAAATGAGCAGCCCGGGCCCTACCAGAGGCCAGGGCCTGGGACAGCTGTACCCACAGCACCCCCCTATTGGCGGCCCTGGTCACACACTTCTTTATTTAAGACACAAATTTAAAAATACTCTCAAACAGGAGCAAATCGCTCCCCAAGTGTCTGACTGCAAAATGTGTCCCACTTTTCCATGTAAATAATAGATGCCTACATTCCAGGATACCCATGAGACCTCCTGGTGACCTGACAATTCTCCTAGAAGTGCGCTGACCTGTGTGCAAGGTGAGTGAGGTAAATCATGGTAAATTGCAACATCAGACCCTGCCCATAATAACTGAGAACACTAATGAGATGATGCAATTAATAGTGTCATGCACCTTCCCACACTCATTCTAGGACACGCATGAAGTCTGCATCTCCTGAGAGCAAGGTATGAGAAGCAGGCCAGTATGCAATAAGCCCCATTAATCACTGGAGTGCATGGAACATTAAGCATTTGCATATATATACTCAATTGCGCCATCTCCTGAGCAGACACAGTTATTACAACTCGCTGTGATAAGGCACAAAGGTACACGGGGCCGGTGTAATGCTACGCTTGCTCACTATTCTCTTAGGATTTAGGATAATAAAGCTATGACATACTTGCGCAATTCTCTAAGGACACAATCACACTGTAATCAGCAAATTGTCCAGGGGCTCAACTTTCCTGAGAACTGCTGTTTGGGGACCCAATTAATTATGTTGCTAGTTAAAAGCCTGTCAAAATGACGGCTTCTGCCATATACTTCCAGTTTGAGCTTTAACAGTTTTTACTTTAATTTTGAGCTGTGACAGTTTCTACCTTCATTTTGAGCTGTGATAGTTTTTAGCCCAAAAACTCTCCACCCCAGTCCCCAATTGCTCCTACCGCCAATCTCTGTCTTTACAGCTCCCTCCCGCATACCATCCTCCACCCCCATCTCCCCTGCGGCAGCGTTCATTTCCTGTGATTAGCAACTTTTCAGGGTGAGGGGTGGGGCTTAAGATGCAAATCTTGTCATTTAACGGTTTGGGGCCCTCCTGTATCACTATATATTTGCTGCTGATTGTAGGTGGCAGCGATAGAGTATCTTGGCGCGGACACAGTCTACCGATAAATCCTCAGCTGCATGCCCATCGGCTTTGCTTAGAAATGTGAATCGAGCTCTAGGTCTTTTGGTAGTAGGGTTAATATCTGTGTCACATATAAAATAAACTGACTGCCCGCCTATTTAAAGAAGATCAAAGGGACACTGGGAGTGTGGACAGGTCCGTGTGATGTCATGACGTCACGCGATAGTAGCGCAATGGTCCTCTGGGAAAGTTTTGGATGGCCAGCATAGGTTGCATTGTGGAAAATCCGCTTCTGCATAGCGGAGACCTACAGCCGGAATGATCCCCACTATCAGACGACCGACAGCAGCATCCCGGGAACCAGAATCCAGATGGGGGGGGGGGGGGAGCGCGAATATTTTGGACTTCAATGGAATGGATTTATTTCACTCTCCATTGAATGGTGTCCCCTCTGTTTGCAAGTGCTGAGTTAGTCCGGACTGAGGAGAAGGAGGCCTCTGATGAGGTTTGAGGCATTTCCTCCCAACAGCTGCATTTCTGGGGAACTGGCTGTCTTGGTGTGGACGGCTTACATATGCAACATCCGATACATGGTCATCCGGTAATGGCTCATGCTGCGAATTTGCAGCAGAGCGAACAGGTCTGAATTGGGCACATAGATTGTAAGCTCCACTGGGCAGGGACTGAATGGCCAAATATCATCTGTAAAGCTCTGTGTAATGTGTGCGCACTACATAATAATAATAATAATAATAATAATTATAGATTATTAACCTAACCCGAGAGACACCAGTAATTAATATTCAGAAATTCATTATTTGTAATTAATAATCAGGGGTGACCAAGTCTGAAGCTAACCTTACGCAGATATCAGGCTGTATAGTTAGAGACCTAACTGCCCCGACAAATCAAGGCCTAGGAACTGGAATGATGTTGAATTGCAATAGATACACACAGCGCACACTGCAACCACTTACTGAGGTACAACGTGTCACACTGCAACCACTTCCTGTATGACAAGCGTAGTGTCACCGTTCAGTTTGCAAGTACAAATGACACTGACTATTGTGGAATCTCATTACAGGCGGGGCCTGCAGTCAGGTGCTCCCTCCTGTGCGCATAAACACTGTACTAGGCTGCCATGGACAGGCTGTTCCAACGCTACACTACTGATAACTGTTCCAATGTTGCTGCTTATATCAACATCGGCAGCAGATGTGTTTACCTTCTGTGTCCTTTGTTCTCGCGCCACCACTGATATCAATACTGGTCATACTTGCCTACTTTTGAAAAGCAAAATGAGGGAGATTTTAGATGCTAGCAAAATGCACCGAGCATACCTCCCAACTTTTGACCTGAAGAAATAGGGACACTCGCGCGAAAAGGGGGTGGGGCGTATGCAAATGAGGGCACGGCTTATGCTAATTAGCCGCGACCTCATTTTCATACGAGAATAGACGCTGTGCGCATGCGCACAGCGTCTATTCTACTAGATTGGGGGGTCTCCCAACTGCCACCCCCCGCAGCGGGACAATGCCTGCCGCGGGTGGGACAGCGGGACAGGACCCGAAAATCGGGACTGTCCCTCTAAAATCGTGACAGTTGGGAGGTATGACCGAGTGCAGTGTTGCGCACCATTGAAGGGGTGTGTCATATTTCAGGGCGTGTCTAGTGACACATATGGGCGTATCTATTTCCACCCAGGGGTGTGTCCTGCAGTGGCTGGTGGAAAAAAAATATGAAGAGCCGCATACCACCAGAGCAAGTTTGTATATGGGCAACCTACGAGCAGAAGCTGTACAATTGAAACCAGCGATCATGTGTGGTTGCAATGTGTTCAATGGTCATGAAATATTTTCATATAAATAAGTTCATGTTTTCAGTCAGGCTGAAAAATTATAATAGAAAATCATATGGGCACAGAAAGACATAGCAGCATACCTCCCTAGTTTGACATTATAGAAGTTGCAATCTGCTGCGCCGAAGGCGCGGCCAACTTGAAAATGGGTGTGGCTCAGATGAAAGGGGCGTGGTCTAAGGACTGGTCCAGGGCCTAGCACCACAACCCTGTTTTTGTCACTTTAGGAGCTTGCCCAGCGCTCCCTAAGCAGCCCCTGGCTTTCTCCTTGCACTGGAGATGCCGTGAACATGTGAATGGCATCTCTTCAGCGATCACCGGCTGCTCGGTAGGGTAGCTGAGATCTCCAGCTCCCCCAACTGCCCCCAGCCCGCAGGACACTGCCACCCACAGGAGGAACAGCAGGACAGTCTCCAATTAGTGGGACTGCACTGCACTGCAGTAATTAGGACAGTTGGGAGGTATGTAGCATTATTACTACCTATTTATTAGCCCAGGACACAGAGGGGGTGAAGCTCTTGACACAACCTGACCCACCATACACTGAGAAGTTGTGTAAATATGGCCACCAGGGCTTAGAAGGGAGGGACTGTCAGCGCAGCTAGGGAGACTGCAGGCAGGGCTGCCATCAGAAATTGTGGGGCCCGGGACAGACACAATAGGCAGGGCCCCCGGCTCCCCACTATAATACTCATTACATATTATACCACATGCTTGAATGCCTATGACACAGTATGCTACATGCCATAAATGCCAATTACACATTATGCCGCACACTGTAATGCCCACAACACATTATGCCACACACCGTAATGCACATTACATATTATACCTCGCACTGTAATGCCTATTACACATTGTCACATGCTGTAAAGCCCATTACACATTAAGCCCCACACTGTACACCTCGGCAACCTACGGAATATCATCCTGCGTGTTGGACATACACATTTACTGTTTTCTATTTATTTATATACAGTAGAGAATAGGTGTCACTCCCCAGACTTCAAAAATGACACCTGGAGACAGGGTACAGGGGATGTGATGAAGGGGCGAGAGATGTTTAGGTTATGGGGTGAAGTGATGGGTGGCGTGACAAGCTGAGGTAATGGGGCGAGGGGTTAAGGTGACATGGGGGAGGAGGTATGGAGACAAATCAGCAGAAAGCGAGACCCCAGATTTTTCTTTTTAAGTGTGCATTTAAAAAAATAAAATAAAAAAACAGCAGGATCACGGCACATATCCATAATTAACTGGAATTCAGTTGTACACAGTGTTCTGTTGCAAAACACCATATTAATGCCAGGATTGTAGCATTGTTTAAAATATCGCCCAGCATGTACACTACAAACTATACACGCTCCCGCTGGTTTTACCGACCACCCGTTGTCATCTGTACACGCAGCTCAATTGACAAGTCATCAATGACTACATGCACATACAGTAGCGGAGACCCGATGACATTTGTCAATTATATAGTTCAGTGCATATGCACTACATGGTTGGCCCAGCAGATTAGAGGGAAAAGATGATATCGCACAGGAGCGAATCGTAAAGTGTATGCACCTTTATAGGTCATCTGCACTACTATAACCAACCAGTCTGTGCACAGAAAGATGTGTACACTACACAGAGCACTGACTTATATATATTACATATACTATATATTATTGCTAACAAACATGTGAATGGTGCAGGGGGTAGCTTGCTGGGCCTGCGGGCCCCCCCAGCAGCCGGGCACCTGGGCAGCGGGGTCCGGGCAGGGCGAGTGGGCAGTGGGGTCCAGGCAGCGCATGGGCAATCAGTGGCGGATGGGAACTAGTTCCCAATCACCACAGGGACCCTGCCGCTGACTGCCCATACGCCGCAGGGACCTATGCCCACCCGCAATGCCCGGACCCACTGCCCAGGTACCACGTTCCTCCCAGGGCCCCCACAGACCTTAATTTGTCAGAGTCTGCTATTTACTGTGCAGGGCAGCAAAAGACGGGCAGGGCGGAATTTGTCGGCTTTTAAAGGGGCAGGGCGCAGCGCCCTGTGAAATAAGCCTAGCGGGAACACTACATATACATATATATATACACACAGTCCATAGTACTGGCACTCACATCTGTATTAAATATTTTGCTGGGGTGACATTCCGGGTATAGGGAGCTTGCTAGAAGATCACTACTTGTATAGTGTCAATAAGTGGAGTCACTCACCAGTCTTCAAGTGATATGAAGGGGTTTTAATCAGGCAGCATGGCAATACAAGGTGGGCATCGCAGATGCCCGCCTTGTATTGCCATGCTGCCTGATTTAAACCCCTTCATATCACTTGAAGGGATGCAGTGTAAATCCCGGCGGTCGGGATCCTGACCGCTGAAATCCCGACACTTTCTCCCTCCGGGGGTGTCCACGACACCGCCCGGAGGGAGAATAAATTAGAGAATAAATTAGAGAATAAATTAGTGTGCCGAGCGTAGTAAAGCACCGGGCCCGCAAGGGGGGGAGATCCACGTCACCCCCTTTTCTGCAGTCAGGATTCCAGCGTTGGGATTCTGAACGCCGGGATACCGACCTCCGGGATTTAATACTGAATCCCACTTGAAGACTGGTGAGTGACTCCACTTATTGACACATATATATATATACACACACATACATACATACATACATATACACACACATATATATTCACTCCAGGACTTAAATAATAAAGAAGTCACTCTTTATTCTAATATTTCTATGTTGCGGTTTGAGTGCAAATACAGGAATACAAAATTGTGAAACAGTGCTTGCAGACCTAGTTTATACACGGCCGTAATGCACTAAAACCAAAATGGCCGATTAACCCTTGTTATGCTGCACAGAAAAACTTTTTTTGGAAAGCAGGAATTTTATTATACAGACCTGGTCTATCCATGACCATTCTATACTTAATTGGTGTACTAATTAAAGATGGCCGATTAACCCTTGTGCTGTAAAGAATTTTACTGTGTAACGGCAGATATTAAACGAAACATCAAAAGGAAGGAGGAGTTCAAGCTTAATAAATGACAATATTTATAGAATTAATTAGGTACAGCTCCTGGTGGCTGGAGTAGTCATTTTCATCTAGATTATACAGGACAATCAGGGTTTTATTTATTTAAGAAGAGAAACCATAATGACCTGATTATGCTGTGACCTTACTACACATAACAAAAAGTGTAGTGCTTAGGATGGACATATCAATTTTACTTTTGTGGCTAGAACAATTATTTATTTTAAATAGAAACTAGAGAAAGATAAATATATATATGCTTTTCTCTATTTATAGAGGTGCAGTGTACGTGTGCTGGGTATCAGCACAATGACATAGGAAGCAGCTCAGTGAGTGTACGTATGTGTGAGACACTAGAGTGAGACACAGCAGGGAGGAGAAGGAGGAGGGACGGAGAGAACAGCCCAGCAGCTTGCGGAGCTTGGCAGCAATGAGGCTCAGGAGCCAGAGAGGAGATGCTGACACCGGTCTGATCACTCTCACACGTTGTGAGAACCACAGGTTTCCCCAGGTGAGTCAGGCTGCTGTATAACAGAGTTATACTTACTGCAGCTGCCGCTCCTGACACTCGTGCTCCCGGCTCACATTTCATCCACAGTCCTCTGCCGCTTCCAAGCCCCCTCCCAAGCTCTTGCTGCTGTACCACGCCTCCCTCGGCCAGCGCTACCCAGTCCCACACAGCCCGCGGTGGCCGTCATAATAATGTCACAAGTTAACGTCGTGCATTCAGGCCCCGCCCCCGCAACATCGCGTTCGCGCATGCGCACTCAGGTTTGTTTTTTTTGTTTTTTGTTTTTTTTGCAAAGGGGACAAAAAGCGGGAGGAACCAAGGGATTTGCGGGGGGCGGGAGAAGGATTGAAAGACCGGGAGACTCCCGCTAAATGCGGGAGGGTAGGCAAGTATGATACTGGTATCAGCGGTGCCACATATCATACAGTGTGAATGAACCTCTAGGGGTAAATCAAGCTTGGTGACTTTCTGGCCAGCTCAGTAAGGCGGGGGGAGGGGGGGGGGGGGTGGGGCGGGGCCATTGCCGGGTGCAGAAAGGGGTGATGCGGGGTGGAGCCACAACCAGGCTGATCTGCTTGGGGGCGTGTCTAGAGTTATTGCGTCATTTTAGCCACACACACTCCTTCGTGCAATGCTGGTATTTTATGCATTGCACTGCGGGGGGAAGGGGGGGGAGATAAAATGACGCGATCGAGTCATTTGACCCACGTACCACCCCTGCTGAGGGGCGGTTTGCTGGAGACAGAGGGCAATGCGGGAGGGTAAATTTACTAAGATGGGAGTTCTATTGAAGATGGGATGTTGCTATGGGCAACCAATCAGATTCTATCTACTGTTTTCCAGAAGGTGTGTGTGTGTGCCGTGTGTGCCGGCAAGTGTGTATGCCACCACCAATATCGCCGGTTACACATATCACGTAGTGTGTAGCCGGCTTAACTAAAGAAGATGTTTAATGACTGCTTTGTCCCCTACTGGTCAGGTTCTGGGAATACAGCTGATGAAGTACCTGATGTACTGGGAACCAGCGAAGGAAGAGTTAAGCACAGCAGTAACAGTTCTGCACAAGTACAGTACTGATGTGTTAATGTTTCCGTCTCATGTTCTCAGATTGTGAACTTCCTAATGGTTTGGAAACAGAAATAGAGTCTCTAAGTTTAAACAGTGTGAGCAGCGTATAATAACAGCACAGGCAGAACCCTCATTGTCCTGAGCATATGTCTCTGGGTTACAGGGAATGAGGGGCCTATACCAAGCAGGGGATGCGGTCAATTTGCCGGCGGTCGGGATCCCGGCGTTCGGAATCCCGACACTGGAATCCCGACCGGCGAAATCCCGTAACTTTCTCCCTCCGTGGGTGTCCACGACACCCATAGACGGAGAATAAAATAGCGTGCCGAGCGTAGCGAGGCACCGGGCCCGCTGCGTGGCGAGCGCAGCGAGCCCGCAAGGGAGGGCGATCCACGTCCCCCCCTTGTCGGGATTTCGGCGGTCGGGATTCCAGTGTCGGGATTCCGACCGCCGGGATTACGTATCGGATCCACCAAGCGGATGTAAGACAAATCTCCAGCATTTCTCTATCCCGCAACTCACCATGTCAAATTATTACTGGGGAAAACAACTGACCTCCTGTGGCAATTTATTATTATTATTGTTATTATTACAGGGTTGCCGACCCTCCCGGAATTACCGGGAGGATCCCGAAAATCGGGTCCTCCTCCCGGCCCCCCGGAAAGGTGGGCAACCCTCCCGGATTCCGGGGGACCCCATGCCACCCCCCGATTGCGACGTCTTCCCCCATACCTTTGGATTGAAATGCATCAATCCGCGGGTCTCAGAGGAGGGGGCGGAGCTAAAATTGCGTCATTTTAGCCCTGCCCCCTCCACGGAGATCTGTGAATTGGGGTATTTACCATCCTGGGGGCGGGGCTTAATGATGTAAAACTCAAGCCTCGGCCCCCGAACTGCAGCTCGATGGCTCCTCTCCCGGCTTCTCCCGGAGAGGAGACAGAAAAAGTCGGCATCCCTGTATTATTATTATTATTATTATAATCCTCCCTTGTAAGGACAGCACACACCGATCAGCAGCAACACAATGACCTTATTAGATGCCTCCATGTCCCGGGCTCCTTCTCACCTGTCATTGCTCCCAGCCTCCTTCCTAGGACGGGCCCTCTCAGCCTCCATGTCCCAGGATCCTTTTCACCTGTCATTGCTCCCAGGCTCATTCCTAGGATGGGCCCTCTCAGCCTCCATGTCCTGGGCTCCCTCTCAGCTGTCACTGCTCCCAGCCTCCTTCCTAAAACAGGCCCTCTCAGCCTCCATGTCCTGGGCTCCTCCTCACCTGTCATTGCTCCCAGCCTCCTTCCTACGACAGGCCCTCTCAGCCTCTGTGTCCCTGCTCCTTTTCCCCTGTCATTGCTCCCAGCCTCCTTCCTAGGATGGGCCCTCTCAGCCTCCATGTCCCAGGTTCCTTCTAACCCGTCATTGCTCCCAGCCTCCTTCCTAGGATAGGCCCACTCAGCCTCCATGTCCCGGGCTCCTTCTCACCTTTTATTGCTACCAGCCTCCTTCCTAGGATGGGCCCTCTCAGCCTCTATGTCCCGGGCTCCTTCTCACCTGTCATTGCTCCCAGCTTCCTTCCTAGGATGGGCCCTCTCAGCCTCCATGTCCCGGGCTCCTTCTCACCTGTCATTGTTCCCAGCCTTCTTCCTAGGACGGGCCCTCTCAGCCTCTATGTCCCGGGCTCCTTCTCACCTGTCATTGTTCCCAGCCTCCTTCCTAGGACGGGCCCTCTCAGCCTCCATGTCCCAGGATCCTTCTCACCTGTCATTGCTCCCAGCTTCCTTCCTAGGATGGGCCCTCTCAGCCTCCATGTCCCGGGCTCCTTCTCACCTGTCATTGTTCCCAGCCTCCTTCCTAGGACGGGCCCTCTCAGCCTCCATGTCCCAGGCTCCTTCTCACCTGTCATTGCTCCCAGCCTCCTTCCTAGGACGGGCCCTCTCAGCCTCCATGTCCCAGGCTCCTTCTCACCTGTCATTGTTCCCAGCCTCCTTCCTAGGATAGGCCCACTCAGCCTCCATGTCCTGGGCTCCTTCTCACCTTTTATTGCTACCAGCCTCCTTCCTAGGATGGGCCCTCTCAGCCTCTATGTCCCGGGCTCCTTCTCACCTGTCATTGCTCCAAGCTTCCTACCTAGGATGGGCCCTCTCAGCCTCCATGTCCCGGGCTCCTTCTCACCTGTCATTGTTCCCAGCCTCCTTCCTAGGACGGGCCCTCTCAGCCTCCATGTCCCAGGCTCCTTCTCACCTGTCATTGTTCCCAGCCTCCTTCCTAGGACGGGCCCTCTCAGCCTCCATGTCCCAGGCTCCTTCTCACCTGTCATTGTTCCCAGCCTCCTTCCTAGGACGGGCCCTCTCAGCCTCCATGTCCCAGGCTCCTTCTCACCTGTCATTGTTCCCAGCCTCCTTCCTAGGACGGGCCCTCTCAGCCTCCATGTCCCAGGCTCCTTCTCACCTGTCATTGTTCTCAGCCTCCTTCCTAGGATAGGCCCACTTAGCCTCCATGTCCCGGGCTCCTTCTCACCTTTTATTGCTACCAGCCTCCTTCCTAGGATGGGCCCTCTCAGCCTCTATGTCCCGGGCTCCTTCTCACCTGTCATTGCTCCAAGCTTCCTTCCTAGGATGGGCCCTCTCAGCCTCCATGTCCCGGGCTCCTTCTCACCTGTCATTGTTCCCAGCCTTCTTCCTAGGACGGGCCCTCTCAGCCTCCATGTCCCAGGCTCCTTCTCACCTGTCATTGTTCCCAGCCTCCTTCCTAGGACGGGCCCTCTCAGCCTCCATGTCCCAGGCTCCTTCTCACCTGTCAATGCTCCCAGCCTCCTTCCTAGGATGGGCCCTCTCAGCCTCCCTGTCTCGGGCTCCTTCTCACCTGTCATTGTTCCCAGCCTCCTTCCTAGGACGGGCCCTCTCAGGCTCCTCCGTTACTGGGAATGTCACACAGAGAAGTTCTACAGGCTGTCGGATATTGTGGTTTCAAACGAATACTTGTGTCACACTATATACAGTGTGCAAATCACAGAATGATCATTGTGATATTGGTGGCGATCTATAACCACGCAGTACAGAAGAGCTGACAATCTGATGTTGGGTGTTAAAAACACACAAGTGAGACGAGTGATGATTCTATCACTAAATAACCGGCATTTTAAAAACTCCGTGAAATTTATTGAAAACAAATAAAAAATAAAGATCGCCTGAGGGCCCCTCTGGGATTGGGGGCCCTGAAGCTTAAGGTTCATTAGTTTCACAGAAGATCGGACCAAACACACATGCAAGAAACACGTGAGTAATCAGCAGCAGGTGAGGGCCCAGAATCCATACTGTAATCAGGATATAATGACCTCTCAGATGAGGACCTTGAAACCTGATACTGACAGAAACAAAGTAAATCTCTTGATCTCCTTAGTGGGATCTTTTGATCATTAAATTACAGGTTGCGCTCTGTGGAACTCCCAGACGCTGATTCACCGCAGTATTTAACCTAATAAAGCGATTTGACAAGGCAGCAGAACAGATAACTGTTTTTTTACCGCATTCTTGCTTTACAGAATCTCCCCCCATATCCAGCAAGTTTGAAACAGATCAGTGTCCCTGCAAAAATTGCTTTCCCTTTCTGTTATGACATCTTATAACAGGACCCTATTTAGGTTGACATGCATTGGTTCGACCACTGGAGGCTATAAATAGGTTGACATGGCAACGCTTTATTTGAACATTCACATCAGTCCCAGGCTCCCTGCCCCAGTGGAGCTTACAATCTATAGACCCTACCACATGCAAACGCACAAACACACACACACACAGACATGCTAGGGCTAATTAGCCTACCAGTATATTTTTGGATTGTTGGAGTATTTTTTGAATTGTTGGAGTACCCGGAAGAAACCCACGCAAGTACGGGGAGAATATACAAACTCCGCACAGTTAGGGCCATGGTGGGAATCAAACCCATAACCTCAGCGCTGTGACGCAGTAATGTAACCATTACACCGTCCGTACTGCCCCGTATATATAACACATGGTGGGGATAGAACCTATGACCTCAGCGCTGTGAGGCAGTAATGTAACCATTACACCATCCGTACTGCCCCGTATATATAACACATGGTGGGGATAGAACCCATGACCTCAGCGCTGTGAGGCAGTAATGTAACCATTACACCATCCGTACTGCCCCGTATATATAACACATGGTGGGGATAGAACCCATGACCTCAGCGCTGTGAGGCAGTAATGTAACCATTACACCATCCGTACTGCCCCGTATATATAACACATGGTGGGGATAGAACCCATGACATCAGCGCTGTGAGGCAGTAATGCTAACCATTACACCGTCCGTACTACCCCGTATATATAACACATGGTGGGGATAGAACCCATGACCTCAGCGCTGTGACGCAGTAATGTAACCATTACACCGTCCGTACTGCCCCGTATATATAACACATGGTGGGGATAGAACCCATGACCTCAGCGCTGTGAGGCAGTAATGTAACCATTACACCGTCCGTACTACCCCGTATATATAACACATGGTGGGGATAGAACCCATGACCTCAGTGCTGTGAGGCAGTAATGTAACCATTACACCGTCCGTACTGCCCCGTATATATAACACATGGTGGGGATAGAACCCATGACCTCAGTGCTGTGAGGCAGTAATGCTATAACCATTACACCGTCCGTACTGCCCTGTATATATAACACATGGTGGGAATAGAACCCATGACCTCAGCGCTGTGAGGCAGTAATGCTAACCATTACACCATCCGTACTGCCCTGTATATATATATATAACACATGGTGGGGATAGAACCCATGACCTCAGCGCTGTGAGGCAGTAATGTAACCATTACACCATCCGTACTGCTGAGTTTAAACTTCATATTACTGCAGAGTTTAAACTTCTTACAGAGTTGAAAGGTCATTCTCAAGGTCAGGGGCCACACAAGTGTTCCAGCATGTTCCAGCGAGTAGGGTGTGATTATTCATGTGATGTTTGGGGCTTGGTACAGCAAAAGCCTCAACAGTCATGACCAGATACTCCCATCGCAAATTATCTTATTTCCTAATCCTCGGGAAGAGGTTCTCAGCTATTTATAACAAGAGATTTATGAGGATATTAGTTTGCACGTGCCCAGGAGTTGCCATGTTACATGAGTATATAGGTTTCCTAAAGAATCATACAATGTGTTATAAAGGAGAGGTTCCATCAAAGTGCATGTGAATTTGCGAGCTCAGCTGTGCCTGTGGCAGACCACCCGTACACACAGTGAGATGCGCAGATTTGTCTGCTGTGCTTCAGTGCTGACACGATATGCCTGTGGATGACAATGTTTCAGGGTACACACTGATGAGCCTACGTCATCCTCATATAGCATTATCCTGTAGCCTATGGGCTATAGGGCCTAATTCAGGAGGAAGGATCGCATATGATAAGTTGCTTGTAGCAGCCGTGCCTCCCAACTGTTCTGATTTTCGTGGAACAGTTAGAAATTTGTTGTGACTAATCTGGGGCGCGGGTACCTGCTGAGCAGATCCGGGGCGCGTGTACCTACTGAGCAGATCCGGGATGCGGGAACCTGCTGAGCAGATCCGGGGCGTGGGTACCTCCTGAGCAGATCCGGGGCGTGGGTACCTGCTGAGCAGATCCGGGGCGCGGGAACCTGCTGAGCAGATCCGGGGCGCGGGTACCTGCTGAGCAGATCCGGGGCGCGGGTACCTGCTGAGCAGATCCGGGGCGCGGGAACCTGCTGAGCAGATCCGGGGCGCGGGAACCTGCTGAGCAGATCCGGGGCGCGGGTACCTGCTGAGCAGATCCGGGGCGCGGGAACCTGCTGAGCAGATCCGGGGCGCGGGAACCTGCTGAGCAGATCCGGGGCGCGGGAACCTGCTGAGCAGATCCGGGGCGCGGGAACCTGCTGAGCAGATCCGGGGCGCGGGTACCTGCTGAGCAGATCCGGGGCGCGGGAACCTGCTGAGCAGATCCGGGGCGCGGGTACCTGCGGAGCAGATCCGGGGCGCGGGTACCTGCGGAGCAGATCCGGGGCGCGGGAACCTGCTGAGCAGATCCGGGGCGCGGGAACCTGCTGAGCAGATCCGGGGCGCGGGTACCTGCTGAGCAGATCCGGGGCGCGGGAACCTGCTGAGCAGATCCGGGGCGCGGGAACCTGCTGAGCAGATCCGGGGCGCGGGTACCTGCTGAGCAGATCCGGGGCGCGGGTACCTGCTGAGCAGATCTGGTGCAGTGCACTGACACGCCTGTTCCTGGCAGATCTACATTTATTTGCAAACCATAGCAGCCGTGCCTCCCAACTGTTCTGATTTTCGTGGAACAGTTAGAAATTTGTTGTGACTAATCTGGGGCGCGGGTACCTGCTGAGCAGATCCGGGGCGCGGGTACCTGCTGAGCAGATCCGGGGCGCGGGTACCTGCTGAGCAGATCCGGGGCGCGGGTACCTGCTGAGCAGATCCGGGGCGCGGGTACCTGCTGAGCAGATCCGGGGCGCGGGTACCTGCTGAGCAGATCCGGGGCGCGGGTACCTGCTGAGCAGATCCGGGGCGCGGGTACCTGCTGAGCAGATCCGGGGCGCGGGAACCTGCTGAGCAGATCCGGGGCGCGGGAACCTGCTGAGCAGATCCGGGGCGCGGGAACCTGCTGAGCAGATCCGGGGCGCGGGAACCTGCTGAGCAGATCCGGGGCGCGGGAACCTGCTGAGCAGATCCGGGGCGCGGGTACCTGCTGAGCAGATCCGGGGCGCGGGAACCTGCTGAGCAGATCCGGGGCGCGGGTACCTGCTGAGCAGATCCGGGGCGCGGGTACCTGCTGAGCAGATCCGGGGCGCGGGAACCTGCTGAGCAGATCCGGGGCGCGGGAACCTGCTGAGCAGATCCGGGGCGCGGGTACCTGCTGAGCAGATCCGGGGCGCGGGTACCTGCTGAGCAGATCCGGGGCGTGGGAACCCGCTGAGCAGATCCGGGGTGCGGGTACCTGCTGAGCAGATCCGGGGCGCGGGTACCTGCTGAGCAGATCTAGGACCTGGCTCAGGGCCGCCTCATCCATGCTGAGCCACCCCCTTTTCAGGTGCTCACTGCGTGAGGATCCTGATTCGTAACCTATGGCTTAGCATATGCGATCCTTAAGCAATGCGACTGCAGTTTAACAGGAATATTGCGAACATTAGGTCGACACCTGAGGTAGGTCGACATGGCTAAGGTCGACAGAGTCAGAAGGTTGATACAAGCAGTAGGTCAACAATGGGAAGTGCGACAGTCAAAAAGTCGACATGAGTTTTTCAAAAAATGTTGTCCCTGATGTTGACATAGTTGACATGGACAAAGTGTACCACGTCCCCTCACATGGCTCGCTGCGGTCGATACACTATTATTTTGTCCCACCATGTCATACCTGTTGACACGTCTAAAAAAAAAACCTATTGCTTGTGTCAACCTTCCGACCCTGTCGACTTTTGCCATGTTGACCTATTTCAGGTGTCGACCTAAGCCCTCTCGACCTAATGTATGTCGGCCTTCATAGGGTTGACCATGTGACTGTATTCCGGCATCTGCGATCACTTCACCTCTAACTGATGGATGGGGTCCGCTCAGAGCCCCCGTCCTAATATCCATCAATAATAAATATTCCCCTTCATGTCCTGAAGCAGGAAGAGATTCCCTGACCTGAATCACAGAGTGCGAGGGGGGGACGGGGGACGGACTGAATCAGCATCGAAGAGCAACCAGTCCCCTCCAGTGCACTGACACGCCTGTTCCTGGCAGATCTACATTTATTTGCAAACCATGAAAAAAAAGTTTTCTGCAACCCCCCCCCCATTCAATTACTGACATGCATCATCCCCCCCCGCCCTCTGGGTGCCTGGTTTGGTCATTTCCTCGTCTCTCAGTAAGTAGGTGTGACACAGTGAGATTTCCTCTGGAACAAGGGCTGTGTTCTGTACAGCTCGCTACGCTGCTACCACACCCAGCAACCCTACAGATGCATTCATATAAGAAGGCAAACATATGTCCTGTAGCTGAGCTACAGCACGTGCCAGCAATATGGGAGAGGCAAACACAAGATCGCTTATAGTACAGTTGTAGCGGCCAGTTGTAGCGGTCATCACGTCATAACCACAAGAGCCGTAACCCTTTCCCACCCCACTGTGACTTATACAATAAGGGAAGTAACACTAGGTTCTAATTACTAAGCCTCAGGACAAGATTAGTGGACAGAGATCAAATACCAGCCAATCAACTCCTAACTGCCATCCACTTTATCTTTCTGCAAGTCTTAGTGCTTAGGCCCTTATTCATTTGTACATGCGCATTTGTACTGCGATCGCCTCTGCCTGATTGACAGGCGGAGGTGTTTGCGGGCAGGAACGAGGGCGGCTGGGGTTTTCAGAAACAGGGGCGTGGCATATTCCAGGCATTGCACGCCTCCTCTAGCATCCTCAAAAACGGTCTGCTGTAAGGGGGCGGACATTTTGTGAGGGAGTCTTTTTTCATTAGCAGCAGGAGCCAGGAGGAGCGCGGGGCCCCGAACAGGTAGATCTGCGGGCCCCGGCCACAGATGCAGCGGCAAGTGGAGGGTAAGGCAGGTCAGCGCAGCAATAGCCCCCGCAGACCCCCGGTGCCCACACTTACTCGGCGCCTCCCCACCCACCACTGCAGGGCATACTTGCCGACTTTTCAGCAGCCCTCTCCGGGAGAGGGCAGCCAGCTCTGTTAGGCAGGGGTGGTGGGGCCATATCCGGGAGTGAAAATGAGGCGGTTCGGGGGTGTGACCACACAGATGCTGCCCTGTTGGGGGTGTGCCTACAGCGTCGCATCATTTTAGCCCCGCCCCCCCGCCGTGCAATGCCAGTATTTCAGCCATTGCACGGCGGGGCTAAAATGCCGCGATCGCGGCATTTTACCCGCGGAACCCCCTGCCGAGGGACACATCGCAGGATCTGGGGGGGATATGCGGGAGGATTGCCACCCTTTCCGGGGGGCCGGGAGGGGGACCCGATTTCCGGGACCCTCCTGGCCATTCCGGGAGGGTAGGCAACCCTGCTGCGGGGTCTGTGGGACTATTGCTACGCCACTGCTGGGATGAAGGGGTTTCCCAATATAGTACATCAGCCCTTCCCCGTCAGTGAATAATCTTATACTGACTTTATACTAAATAGCCCGTTCGCAACCGGAATTTTGTACCCAGCTCCAACCCTGGTCCGTACCTGGCCTGTGACCCTTCTACACCTAACGCCAGACGGGTGACATCAGCGGAGACAGGTCCCAAGTCAGCGCTAGGAGATAAGATCCTCTCCCAACGCCGGCTATTTCATTGCAGTGAGCGGGACACCCGTTTACACGTGAATCCGTGTTCCACCCTGCTCGCTTCCTGTGGTGAAATGCTTCGCTCGACTTTCAACTGGTTCCATTTACACTGCACAATGGGCCTGATTCAGACCCATTTGCAGGACTGGCAATTGTCGAGCCGCTGCGCATGGGCACGGATCATAGATTATCACTGCTGACTGCTCGCAAGTTGATTGACAGGCGGCCAACATTTGTGGGCGTCACGCTGGCGTTTTCAAGGAGTGCCCCAGAAAATGCAGGAGGTATCCAGACATTGGGAGGGAGGGACGCTGATGTCAGTAGCGGCTTCCATCACCAATCGCTACTGAATCGGGCCCAATATAAGGGACACTGCAGGGAGTGAATGGAAGCATGAAATGTCAGCGAGTCATAGCTTGTACTTCAGAACCGTACATGGATACTGACTTAATGGTGGTTTAGGTATAGTGACGATCTTCTTGCTTCATAAAATAAACAGCGGTCCGTCTTCTAGTGCCTGGGATGCACACAGTGCACCTGCTGGGAATGTGGGACATGTATAATTAATGAGATAGACCAGAGTGCTACAATCAGACACCTGGCCCAGCACACTTCCCAGAGCCCAGCACCCAGGCACAAGGCTTCACGTCACCAGGAGAACACAAGGACCGCAGCGTCAGCAGGAAATACAAGTCATGCACCTTCCTTTGCAGCATCTGAGCAGGACTCTGAGTTCCTGATATGCTATTGTGAGGTAAACGCGGGCTGCGGATGGACTGCACGTATTAGTGTGTTAACCCCTTTAGCACTAAGAATGAGTGGGCTCATCCTCCACACATGTCATATAGGGCGAGATGTACTAAGTTTGAAAAGTGATAAAATGGACAGTGATAAACAACCAGCCAATCAGCTTCTACCTGACGTTTTTCAAACACAGCCTGTGAGATCACAGGTAGGAGCTGATTGGCTGGCTGTTTATCACTGTCCATTTTATCACTTTTCAAGCTGAGTACATCTGGCCCATAGTGAGGCACACACACACACACACACACACACTTCAATGAAATCGAATGACTTCTCTCCCCTTCGGCCACATGCATGGGGATGTGTTTGCGTATATCCCCTCGCATGTTACCAAAGGAGATAAGGAGGCGGGACATTCAGCCGGTGGCATTAAGCGGCTCGCCAAGCTGCGAACGGCTGCTGCTTAGCAAGCGGTGTTGAATCACCCCACTTGGTCTTGGTAAGAATTTTATCTACAATCTATCAGTGGTAATAGTGGAGCATGCGGGAAAGGTTATGTGTGATGATGTCACAGTGCGCACCAGCTGTCAGGTGCTACACCGCAGAAACACCAAAGGACCAATGAGATAGGATGGAGCAATAAAGATCCCGCCCCTTAGAAGTTATTGTCCGTTTGTCAACAAAATACATGGTAAAGCCTTTAGGGGTAGATGTATGAAGCAGTGATAAGGGAGGAGAAGTGATAAAGGGCCTGGTACTTTTTCACCGGCCAATCAGCTCCTGACTGGTTTAAAAATGGACAATTAGTTGCTGATTGGCCGGTGATTAAGTACCAGGCACTTTATCACTTCTCCTCCCTTATCACTGCTTCATGCATCCACCCCTTTATACTGTTACAAAACTAGTTTGGGTTGACATGCATTAGGTCAAAACAAGCAAACGGTCCACGTGGTCTTGGTCAACACAAAAAGAGATCGACACAAGTTTTTTTTTTTCATACATATCATTTTTCATGCATCTGGACTACTATTGGGAACATGCTCAAAATTAGAGTGACACAAAGAAAACGTAAAAAATGCGTTGACCACTTCCGTGTCAATCTTTTGCTTGTGCTGACCTTGTGTATGATGACCTTGACACTGTCGACTCTATGATCTACATACCTATGCACAGATAAGTGGAACAGGTGTATAATTGTATACTTGTATCAACATAAATTTGGTTTTAAAATTAAACAGAGCCTGCTTCCATTAACCCCTTCAGTGGTGGTTTTTTTTAGGGAGCGCTCCCCACTGGGAGAGTTTTTCCTGGCGAGCGCTTCCTAAAAAAAAAAAAACCCACCACTGTCTCCCCAGGTCCGGGCAGCGCCGCTGAACCGTCAATCAGCGGCTGCCCTGCCCTGCGCTCCGTCCCTACATGCGGCGACCGCAGGCTGTAATGCAACAGCCGGGGGGGTCAGGGTGAGCCGGGGGCGCGGCAGTGGAAAGGGAGCCGCTAATCACTGGCAATCCCGAGAATTTTCCAGGCTTGCCAGCCTGGGCATTAAGGCGTAGCCCGGAAAATTCTCGGGATTACCAGTGAAGGGGTTAAAAGTAAAAATATCCTGCACACAGACACAGGGCCCGTCGGATCTGAATTCACAGGCTGGGCGATTATCAATAGATTGCGCATGTGTATGGCCCATAGTAAGCATACACAAGTTCATCCAACGATAAAGTCCTGCTATCTTTTTGATCGCTGTTCTATGCAGGGTGGTTTACAGGAAGCAGGGGTTTGTGGGTGGTAACCAACCATTTTCTGGGAGTGTCAGGGAATACGTAGGCGTGTCCAGGTGTTTGAGGGGAAGTCATGTGACATCAGCTCCGGCCCTGATCAGCCTGTTTCTATGGCAGCCGCCGAGTAAGTCCTGGGCTACGCACAGCCTGCACACCCTGGGGAATCATTACATGGTGAGCGGCTCGGGGATGGATTTGCAGCTAATCGCCGATCCAGCTAATTCTTGCAGGACGTGCTAAGCAATACGAATGCTTGCACGGGGCGGGATTTTACTCTGGCGGGGCGGCGTATACCTGGTTGCAGGGGGTCCAAGGTTTAGCAGCTGTGCGATCAGGACTAATGGCTTGTACATATCAGCTGGAAACTTTACTCCTATTCGCAGGCAGCAAGTGAGCATGGATAATGGTATATTCAGTCCCTCGCATTACGACAGAATATGTGTAAGGCCAGGTAAGGGGTTGTGTATATGAATAATGCAGTACTGTCCTAATTGTGATCCAGAGGATCTATCCGGCCTGGTCTATAACATACTGTATTATTTAGCGCTCACTGAGCTGGGAATTGATCATTAGGGGGCAGGGGTCATACTACAGAAGAAAAGACTTGAGGCCCATTTATCATAGATTGCATATTCAATGGGATCTGGCCATGATATTGCACATTGCAATATGCGATCACATCGAGGGCATGTATTAATAATCACCCCCAGTCCCTGCGATGTGCTGGGGGGCTGCAAGGGTATACTTGCTTACCCTCCCAAAGCAGCTGCTAGGCTCCCAAAAACCAAGGTGGGCAAGTCTCCTGTGTCCCCGCCAGCCCACCACACCACCCATCAACCGCCCACTAAGCACAAGTGGTGAATCGTGTTAGCGCAGCTCCCACAATGCCTGCTCTCTCTGCACTGTATAGTGGGGGGCAGAGCCATAATGACTATCGCACTGCCACGCCCCTAAACAGCCCACCTGACCATGGTCCCTGTGCGTTGACGAGGCTCCCTGGAGGATGCATAGTAGGTACTGCAGGTATTGGGTACTTGTTTCCTAGCACGGCGCACCCCGATTTTGATCGAAGTACATCGTATCGCATCGCATGCAATATAGCGGCATGCGATGCGATTTTTAATTGTACAAGCACCCTGATGGGTGCTTACAATATTAAATGCACCCCCATTGTCAACGCCACCCCCACTATCAACACCAAACCGAAGCATGGCGAGCGCAGCAAGCCCACTAGGGGCGGCGGTACGCGTCCTCCGACCTTTTCATACCCCCACTATCCACGTCGGCGTGGAGTTGTTTTTAGATAGTGTGGCGAGCCCGAAGCGTGGCGAGCCCTGCAAGGGGACGCGGATTACTTTACATGTATTCCGCGTCCGCTCGCCACGCTTCGGGCTCGGTGCGCTCGCCACACTATCTAAAATCACTTCCACGCCAACGTGGATAGTGGGGGTATGAAAAGGTCGGAGGACGCATACCGCCACTCCTCGTGCGCTCGCCACGCTTCGGGTTGGCGTTGATAGTGGGGGTGGCGTTTACAACGGGGGTGCATTTAACATTGTAAGCACCCATCAGGGTGCTTGTACAATTAAAAATCGCATCGCATGCCATTTGCTGGCATGCGATGCTATGCCATATTTAATTGTAAATTCCTGTTAATTTACGCGAATATCGCATTGCATCGCATACCACTATATACGGTATGTGATGGGCACCGTGCTAGGAAACAAGTACCAGGTATTGCACTGCACATAAAAGCCACTTCCATGGAGTACAATGGGAACTCTCTGCTGGTTCCAGAGGAGGAGCTGTTGCAAAGTTCAAAATTCAAATAGGGGAGCAGCACCAACTGCCAATGAGTTAGTTTGGAATGGCAGTTGGTTGCAGTGGGTGTGGCTCACCTATTGGAATTTTGAAATGTGATGCAGCCCCTCCCCTGGTTAATGTCATCTTTAGATAGCAATAGCTGTGGGCTGCATTACGGATATTTGTAAGTCTGGCAGCATCCTGTCAGCAGCCGCATCCCACATGGGTTTTTATGGGGGATGCGGCTGCCAACGGGAATGGAGGGATCGCAGCAGGTATTGTAGATATCCGCTGTTGGCCCCTCCTACATACATTATGGTTATACTTAATGTTTACGTCTAACCCCCAAAAACACAAATTGGCAATGATAAATCTGCCCCTTGGTCATTTTCAAATCAAAAGGGACATAAATGGGTCTACAAAATACTGAGCCAAAGGCTGTCAAAACTGGAACTGCAGGAGTCAGCCATGGCTGGCCATAGTAAGAGGTACCCCAGATACTCCTGTTTACCATTTAAATCAGGCATGGCCACACTGTGGCCCTCCAGCTGTTGTGAAACTACACATCCCAGCATGCCTTGCCATAGTTTTAGCATTCCCTGGTACCAAAACTGTGGCAAGGCATGATGGGACTTGTAGTTTCGGAACAGCTGGAGGGCCATAGTTTGGCCATGGCTAATTAAAATGGATGTAAATGCAGAATTTGGGTTTCAGTAGACTGCAGATCCCAGCAGACACATCTGACCTGGATCAGTTCAAGGTCAAGCTGCATAGATCCAGTACCCGATGGTGACCGCATATTACTTTGTGTGGTCATAGCACTGTGTAAACACTGGAAAATCTGCTCTGGTTTTAAATAATCAATTTTAATTGCATTGTTATTAAAGACAAACATAGCACCATATAACCACACATTTTATGTACTGCAGTAAGTAGGAAGTTTTGTCATGTAAAAGTTTTGTGCATTAATTCTTATTTTTATAAACCAGGGTTGCCAACCCTCCCGGAATTACCGGGAGTCTCCCGAAAATCGGGTCCCCCTCCCGGCCCCCCGGAAGGGTGGGCAACCCTCCCGGAATCAGGGGGACCCCCACTGAGCCCCCCGATCGCGGCATTTTAATGCCGCAATCCGTGGGTCTCAGAGGAGGGGGCGGAGCTAAAATGACACACTCGTGTCTTTTGGCCCCGCCCCCTCCATGGAGATCAGTGATTGCGTCTATTTCCTTAATGGGTGCGGGGCTTAATGATGTCACAGTCAAGCCCCGCCCCCTCCCGAACGGGTAATGAAAGTCTCCTCTCCGGGCTTCTCCCGGAGAGGAGCATTTGAAAGTCGGCAACCCGGATATATTATAAACACATTAAAAATAGAAAAATGAAATCAGTTCTTTTGGCAATGTTGGTTAGAAAGCAGAATATATGGGAACCCCTGCAATAAATGCACTGACAATGCTGATGTTCTTGTAGGTTATCAATTGTTTGTCACTGTGCATCATAGTTGCCTACCCTCCTGCATTCTGCAGGAGACTCCCTGAAATAGCAGCAATCTCCCTCTCTCCCTCATTAGTCTAGCAATCTCCCTTGTGTCACCTAGTCCACATTACACTGTTACATCATAGTTACCTCCCCTCCTGCATTCTGCAGGAGACTCCCTGACATAGCAGCAATTTCCCTCTCTCCCTCATTAGTCTAGCAACCCGCCTCACTGACAGCGGCACATCCCCGCCTCACTGACAGCGGCACATCCACACCTTACTGACAGCAGCACATACCTGCTTCACTGACAGCAGCACATCCCTGCCTTACTGAACGCAGCACATCCCCGCCTCACTGACAACAGCACATCCACCGCCTTACTGACCAAGGCACATTTCTGCCTCACTGATAGCAGCACATCCCGCCTCACTGGCTGCGGCACATTTCTGCCTCACTAACAGCAGCAAATCCCTGCCTCACTGAGAGCAGCACATCCCCACCTCACACTCACTGACAGCAGCACATACCATCCCCGCCTCACTGACAGCAGCATATCCCCCCTCACTGACAGCAGCACATCCCATCCCCGCCTCACTGACAGCAGCATATCCCCCCTCACTGACAGCAGAACACCCCTGCCTCACTGACAGCAGCTCCCGATCAGTGTTTTTCCTGGGACTTACAACCCTGAGTCCACCACCTGGCTTAGATCTGAAAGGTGTGACATGGACCTTTAATAGCCTAACAGAAATTGATTGGCCCGGGAACAGTAGTTTGTGATCTTGGGTCTAAGCTGGTATTTTATTTCAGAAAGGGGCTAAAACTCAGGGTTGCCGACTTACTTATTCTCCTCTCCGGGAGAAGCCCGGAGAGGAGAGATTCAGTAGCCGCTCAGGGGGCGGGGCTTAAGCGTGACATCCCTAAGCCCCGCCCATGCTGGTAAACCAGCGAATTCAGTGATCTCCGTGGAAGGGGCGGGGCTAAAATGACGCAATTGTGTCATTTTAGCTCCGCCCCCTCCTCTGAGACCCGAGGATTGCGGCATTTTAATGCCGCGATCCGGGGGACAGCGGGGGTCCCCCCTGAATCCGGGAGGGTTGCCCACCCTTCCCGGGGGCCAGGAGGGTGCCCCGATTTTCGGAAGACTCCCGGAAATTTCGGGAGGGTCGGCAACCCTGCTAAAACTATGTTTTCATTTTTGCACAATGCAATAGATAATCTATGTTGGTGCACAAGTGGTCATTTCAGTTTGTTTGTCTCTCAAAAATAAGACTACATATTAGAAGGACACAATAATGTTAGAATAAAGAACTAAAGCTGGGTACACATATGTACAATTTCATTTTTCTTGCGACCGTTCGATCGACCGAATACACGTTCGTCCGTCCGAAACATACGACCGATCTGCGCGTACACATATGTACAATTTTACTTGCGACGTCCGATGTACTCCCGTTCAAACAATCGCAAGAAAAAGATTGTACCACCGTACACACTCTCCCGTTCTGGCTATTCGCACGATAAAAATGTACACAACATTATCATAATGGGCTGGATTAAAAGAGCATACCAAAACGAGGCGTGATCACGGAACAAAGAATCGTTCGTGTAGTACAGTGAATAGAGCCGTGACTATTCAGATCCATTGCTAGCTGTGCAGGATATACGTACGTTCGTTCGTCTATCGGTGCATTTGGGCCTTTTTAATTATGAGCTTGAGGAGAAGGAAGGCTCGTGCGTGCATTTTGGCTGCTATGGCCATTAGATTGCAGGCTATTAAAAAAAGAAAAAGGACCAAGAATCGGAGCTGCTGGACCAGAGACTGGCTTCTGAGGAGAGACACCTTCTCCCACATGCCATTGCTACAGGAGATACGGGAGAACAATCCTGATGATTTCAGAAATTATCTCCGTATGGATGACGCTACCTTCATGGAGCTGCTGACACTGGTTACCCCTTTAATAGAGAGAGAGGACACCTATTTCAGGAGGCCTATTTCTGCAGAGCAGAGACTGGTGGCAACGCTGCGTTACCTGGCAACAGGCAGGACCCTTGCCGACCTGAGATTCACCACCGCAATATCATCTCAAGCGCTGGGGTTGATAATACCAGACACCTGTGATGCCATCGTCCAAGTTCTACAGGACAAATACATGAAGGTAAATATGGAAATTACATACATGTCCCCCATATGTATAGCTGTGCACATACCTGTACCCTATATGTATATCTTTACAATGCCTGTTAATTTAAACTTTTACACCAGTGGGTGGGGGGTCATTTTGATAAGGCGGGTAATAGCTTTGAGGCTGCAATGGGGGAGGGCTGATGGGTCTAAAATCAACCCAACAGATTATTAATACGCATATACTTTTATATTGCAGTTTCCATCGACCAAGGAGGAGTGGCAAAATATTGCACGTGATTTCCGTGATCTTTGGAATTTCCC
Organism: Crinia signifera; assembly: GCF_055691185.1. Classification (NCBI taxonomy): domain Eukaryota; kingdom Metazoa; phylum Chordata; class Amphibia; order Anura; family Myobatrachidae; genus Crinia; species Crinia signifera. The sequence goes on from NC_139228.1 coordinate 69,877,576, forward strand.
TAATTGTGGTGGAGCTATCGATGGCAAACACGTCAGAATCATGCCCCCTGCAAAGAGTGGCTCTTTTTATTATAACTATAAGGGGTTCTTCAGCATTGTTCTAATGGCCATCGCTAATGCTCGATACGAGTTTATATTTGTGGACATTGGGAAAAATGGTAGAGTTTCAGATGGAGGAGCCCTGGAGAATACCTTTTTCCACGACCAACTGAAAAAAAATGAACTGAATCTGCCAGAGCGGACTGAAAATGAGCACGGTTTGAACTTTGTTTTTGTGGCGGATGAGGCCTTTGCATTGCACCCTAATGTCCTTAAACCCTACCCACAAAGGGCACTGAACAGGGAACGGCGCATTTTTAACTATCGCCTGTCACGTGCCAGGCGAGTGGTTGAAAATGCGTTTGGGATTCTGAGTAATAAATTCAGAATTTTTCACAGTGCCATCAATCTGCGCCTAGATAAGATTGACAAAGTGGTGCTGGCCTGTTGTGTGCTGCACAACTACATGCGCAGAAAAGCGGTGCACACACAACAACTGGGGGCTACAGTGGACGACAGCCAAGTTGTTGACGAGCCTATTGGTCTGACAGCTTTGGCAAATAATTTAAACACCAGAAATGCATCAACGCAAGCAAAGTTGTCAAGAGACGAGTACTTGAATTATTTCAATGGTGTTGGGGCTGTGGAGTGGCAGAATGACATGATTGCTTGAAAATATACGTTTTTGTCATTGTAAATATATTGTTTTTTGGTGTGTACTAATCAATATTTTGCCAATAAAATTTGTATACTCACAGTTCTACACAAGTTGTCCTCTGCGTCTTCTTGCAGCAAGGAGGGGGAGGTGGAGGCCGAATCACGGCAAGTGAGTGGTAGTACTCAGGTGCCAGGCATTCCTGGAGGGCACAATGCCACGACACCTGGAGTGCAGACTGTACCCAGTACTGGTGTTTATGTACTAGCAAGTAGTTGCTCCACCACACCTATTTCTATGCCAATTTCTCCTGGTACTTTTGTACAGTCTCCAGGAGCAATACATGAAGGTAAATATTGAAACAACATGCATGTACCCCATATGTATATCTTTGCCCTATAGTCAACCTGCATGGTAAATGATATTTTCACACGGACACCAACTAGATTAGAGAATTTTTAATTTTTATATAAATTATTAACTTATAAACTTATAACAAATATAACATAAATAACAAGGAAATAAATAATAAAGAAATACTTAAACATAAAAATATTTAAACTATATTATTAAAACAATAATGCAATTAAATAAACTATATAAAATATTTACATCTGGTGGTAAACTTGTCCCACCCCATAATCCCCTGTATCCATCGGTGGTTGGGAGGGAGATGGACTTTCCACTGAACTCTGGAAGGGGCCACCAGGTGGACCTGGTGGGAGTGTATTAGCCAACGTTGCCGGTTGGTGCTGCCTTTGCCCAGTTGGTGGCTGGAAATGTTGGTAGTGCGGATATTGCACCGGGTGAAATACCGCTTGTTGGGGTATAGGGGCAGGGCTGATGGGTTGAAATTCAACCCTAGGCAGAGGGGTCTCATCGGTGAGCCGTGTGTGCCGGGACAGAGTCCCCACACGGGCCCGGTACAGCGTTTCATAAAATATGCGCTCTACCTCCACCCTTGTAGCCGGGTCTAACTTTCTTAAATTGTCAGCCAATACACTCCCCACCCGGTCCGCATCATCCTCATCCATGGTCATCAATCTGTTGGCAGACTCCAGGATCTTGGTGGTTGCAACGTCCGCAGCATCTGGAGTCTGCCTCGGCCTTTTGCGCCCTCTTCTTGATGGCGCTTCTGCTGGAGGTTGAGCGCTTGTTTGCGGTTCAGCGCTGGTCGTGGCGGTTGGTGTGGGGGTGGAGCAGAGGGCCGGTGAAGGCAGCTGTGATGCCACCTCCAGCGATGCCGAAGATTCATCCTCGGCAAATAGCGATGGCTGTAACAAAACAAGATGACAATGATGTATCACTATCGATTTTTAAGACTTCCATATATTTTTATATCTACGCAGAAGAACGCAGCCCACACACCACCATGTTGCTGCCATGGATGAAAGTGAGCTAGTTGAAGAGGCGTTATGACTGGCATCTCTGGAAACTAATTATTTAGATACCAGACATACCAAATACTAATTTAAATACCAGAAATGCATCTATGCGTGCTAAATTAACCAGGGATGAATACATGCAGTATTTTATTGGTGTTGGCGCTGTGGATTGGCAGAATGATATTATTTCGTTAATTTTAGACAACAAAAAAATATTACAATAATCCGCGCCAGAAAGACTACAACAGTGTAGATACCAGGGATTACCAATGCCAACCAAAAGTTCCAAATACAAAAAATGTGGTAAATGCACTTGCGATGTCTGAATATTGATCACTGTGTTCTCAGGCGGATAACAGTATACCTCCACCACTGAGAAGAACCAGAATTAGGGCCACAGAGAAGGTCAAATTGACGATGTATAACCAAAAGGGGGGGTATCGCCCCCTGCAACTGACCTCTCTGTTGTGCCCAACAGAGAGGTCAGTTGCAGGGGGCGATACCCCCCCTTTTCATTTTACATGTTCACAATTTTTATACTGTACTTGCTGTTATATTTATCTAGTTTAAAAAAAAAAAATTAAAATAAAATACGTCTACTTACTGTGCCGCAAATGGTGTCATCAGAAAGCTCTTGGTTGCACGCGGAGGTGGAGGGGGCAGGCTGGTTCCTTGTAGTGTTGCTGACCGAATCCCTGGGCAGCTCCTGGTCCACCGTGAAGGCCAGCAGGTCGTAGTACCACAGCCTGGGCACATAGACTTGGTCTGCCCCTGCCCCAGACCGCTTTGAGGACTCCACCTTATTTAGTTCCTTTTTAAATACGGTCCTCATATTAGCGATCCGAGTCCGGACCCACTCTACATTTGCTGTGGGGTAGTAGGTCTGGCTCACCCTCACCAGCTCCTCCAGAGCAGATAGCCTCTTCTGCCGATTGGAATGGTCTTTGGATTTGGTATTCCAGAGACAATTCTGATCCCTGTAGGCCTCAATGAAGTCCTTCATAAATTCGACATTTTTTTCTGCCATGGTTGAATTTCTGTTCCAAAAAATAAAATAAAAAGGCATATTATTTTCTTGATACACAAAGCACACCATAAACCATTTAATGTACAGGTGTTCAGTCTGTGGGCCACTAGATATACTGTAGCTATAGTACAGGAGTTGAAACTCTGTGGGACATAGGATACACGGTCACTACAAGCCCCAGCATACCCATGGCCCACAGATTGAAGTCCCTGTCATAGAAAACTACACATTTTGTTTTAATACTCACCGAAAGAAATGTCGATAAATAGTCCGGAAAATTCGCAGCGCAGCTCCGATCACTCGAACAGCAACGACGGAATATTCTTTCGTGCTGAACGTGGCTTGAAACACAGTGATTGGATGAGCGCAGGAATCTCCGCCCCACTCACGTGCTTCGCGTCACACAGACACGGGACATCGAGGAGCCATGTCGGAGGGTCTGGCGCCACCGCATATGGGGGAGGCCAGTAAAGCACCTTTGTTTTCCAATTCAGCACTGATAACAACAGATAAAGAAATCGCTGAGAGACAGGACAACAAGGAGAAAAAAGTGACGCGCGCATCCGCCATGTCATCTGCAGAGGTGGAACTGATGGTCAAAATGCTGGATAGAAGGGACTACGATTGTTCGAGAAAAACATACCCCAAGACAAATTATAGAAAATAAATTATTATGCAGCGTGTATGCAAGGAGATAAAGGAGAAGTTTGGGAAAAGAAGGTCCAAATACCAGCTACAAAAACGGTGGTCGGACCTGAAGCACAAGGAGCAGGCCAAGCTCAAGAAAATTCGTGGAATTATTAAAAGAAGTGAGTCCAATGCCCTAGGTGGCTTTATTAATATACTGTCTTGATCCATTACATTTTGTGTGTTTTGCTGACATGTTGCTTGTTTTTACTCAGAGGAAATCCAATCCAGGAGAAGACATGAGGAAGGCAGAGACAGGGCCTCCAACCTAAAAATAAAGAAGGAGAGTACAACAGGTAAGGTTTTGTACCAGCACACCAACAGAACAACACGTTTTATACACACAACAAGGGGTAGTAATATGTCACTTTACCTTGTCACTATAGATGATATCCAGGCTGCGCAGCCGATGGAAGGGACCACAGAGGGCCACCAAGTGATTGCGATCACCAGCAGTGTAGATGGTGAGTGTATACCGCAAAGTACAGATTCCTACCTGTTAATATGCTTTCCTCTACTCCACCATGGCAGCCAACTCATGGGTTAAGTCCCGAAGGGTAGTACTCTGGAAGGAAACAAAAAAGAACACTGGCCCCTATATAAGCTCCACCTCCTTAGGACTCAGTGTCTTGATTAAATAGCATACATACACACCATTATACATCAACTTAAATCATTTAACCACCAACAACCGGGCGGGATAATGCTGCCATGGTGGAGTAGAGGAAAGCATATTAACAGGTAGGAATCTGTACTTTCCTCTACCTCCCCATGGCAGCCAACTCATGGGTAATACCCAAGCAGTTACCACACTGGGTGGGCATAATAACACAATACTGATAATAATAATGAAAATAATGACAATAAGGTTACCTCACCTTACTTAAACAACTGCGCTGAGCACCTTCCTACCAAACCGGGCGTCTGCTGACGCCGCCACATCCACTCTGTAGTGTCTGGTGAAGGTATGTACTGAGGACCAGCACGCTGCCTTACATAGGTCCTGAATTGATGCCGCCTCCTTTTCCGCCCAGGAGGCCGACATTGCTCTCGTTGAGTGAGCCTTCAAGCCCACCGGCGGAACTTGACCCCTAACTCTGTACGCCTCCAAAATACAGGATTTGATCCACCTTGAGATCGTAGTCTTGCTGGCCCCCTGCCCTTTATTCTTCCCCTCGGTCAGCACGAACAACCTCTCTGTTTTTCTGTGAAATTTGGTCCTCTCTAAATAAATTTTTAGCGCCCTAACCACGTCTAGCGTATGTAGCCTCTCTTCCTTTGAGTTAGCGGGGTTCGTGCAGAACGAGGGCAGGACGATTTCCTGATTAATATGAAAGGTGGACACCACTTTGGGCAGAAACTGCGGATTCGTTCTTAGGACTACTTTATCCGGAAAGAAGTTCAAGAAGGGCTCTTCTGCCCAAAGGGCCTGGAGTTCCGATACTCTTCTTGCAGATGTGATAGCTACTAAAAACACCACTTTCATAGTAAGCATTTTCAGTGATACTTCTTGCATCGGCTCGAATGGATTTTCTACTAGCGCGTTCAAGACCAGATTGAGGTCCCAAGGTGACAGCGGGTTATGGAATGACGGCTTTATCCGCTTAGCTGCTTGAATAAATCTTTGAATGTACTTATTATCTGCTAGTTTCCAGTCCAGCATGGCCGACAGAGCCGAGATCTGCACCTTAACTGAGCTAACGGACAAATTCTTGTCTAGCCCTTGCTGTAGAAACTCCAGCACCACGCCTATCTCCTTTGCCTGATTGTTCCTTGACTTACAGAACTCCACGTACCTTCTCCAAATTCTATGGTACGTAATGGACGTAGATTTTTTCCTGGCCTTGAGCAAGGTCCTTACCACTCCACTGGAAAAACCTTTCCTCTCTAACATACGTGTCTCAACAGCCATGCCGTCAGTTTCCAGGTACAGGGCTGCGCCTTCCATAACCTGTTCTGACCTATTAGGTTGTTTAGATCCGGCAGGTGCCATGGGTCTGCTATCGACATCTCCAGTAGTTTGGAGAACCACGGTCTCCTTGGCCAGTACGAAAGGATCACTATTGCGGTCACTCTTTCTTGTTGAATTTTCCTCAGCAGCCTTGCTATTATTGGGAAGGGTGGAAACGCGTACACAAATTCTGCTTCCCACACTGACGTCAGTGCATCCTGCTTCTCTGCCCCCGGCTCCCAATGCCTTGAGAAGAACCTCTGGAGCTTTGCATTTCTCTTTGTGGCCATGAGGTCCACCTGGGGTTGACCCCACATTTTTACGATTTGCTCGAACACTTCTGGGGACAACTCCCATTCTCCCGGCTGCACAAGCTGCCTGCTGAGGCTGTCTGCCTGCAGGTTCTCCTTGCCTGCCACAAACACCGCCGTGAGACTGTTTACGTGGCTCTCTGCCCAAGATATTACTTCCGATACCTCCGACATGAGCTCTCGGCTCTTTGTCCCTCCTTGCCTGTTTAGGTAAGACACCACCGACTGATTGTCGGACCTGACGATAATGTCTCTTCCCACTAGGCATTTCTGTAGGTGTATGCAGGCCATAAGCACTGCCCTCATCTCCCGGACGTTTGAGTGCTTGGCTCTTGTCTCCTGGGTCCAGACCCCTTGAACTATCTGCTCTCCACAGACCGCTCCCCAGCCTGTCAGGCTGGCATCCGTGGTCACCACTTTTTGTCCTGACACCGCGAACACTCTTCCCTCTTCTAGCCTCGGTCTGTCCGACCACCATGCTAGATCCTGACGCGCCTTTTTTGACAGGACAATCCTTTGAGACTTGTTTTTTCCATTGCCGTCCCACTGCATAAGAAAGCAGCCTTGGAAAGCCCTCATATGGAACCGGCCCCATTGCACTGCATCCAATGCCGCCGAAATGAGTCCTAGCACTTTCATGCAGTCCCCTGACGAAATGATTTTTTTGCTTTGGAGAGAAGATACTTCGCGTCTTAGCTTCTGTCTTCTGTCCTCTGTTAGCTTGATTGTCATGCGATTTGTGTCTATCCAGACGCCCAGATACTTTGCCGCCCTTGCCGGGGTGAGCTGACTCTTCTCCTGGTTTATCAACCACCCGTGTTGTTCCAGGTACTGCTTTACTTGGGACGTGCTTCTCTCCGCCTCTTTCCTTGTCCTGGCCATGATCAACAAGTCGTCGAGGTATGGCCACACGCAAATCCCCTGCTGCCGCAGGTTGGCGACCAACACCACCAGCACCTTTGTGAACGTCCTTGGGGACGTAGCCAGGCCGAAAGGCAGGGCGACAAATTGATACGTTACATTTCCCAGACAAAATCTTAGATACCTGTGGTGCCCTGCGTATATTGGTACGTGTAGATATGCGTCCCGGAGGTCTATTGTGGTCAGAAATGACCCTTCCACGATATCCGGTAGGATAGACCTTAGTGACTCCATCCTGAATTTTTTTGTTATGATGAACGCATTTACTCTTCTCAAATCGAGGATCGTTCTGAAGCCTCCTGAAGGCTTTCTGACTATAAAAAATCTTGATTGGCAACCTTTCCATTCTTGCTCCTTTGACACTTTGATCACTACTTTCTGGTTGATCATTTTTTGTAGACTGTCCAGTAACGCGGCTTTTTCTCTCGGCTCCTGGGGTATTGGAGACTCCGTCCTCCAGTAACCCGGAAACTTCGCAAATTCTATTCTGTACCCGGATTCTATTATGTCCAGCACCCATTTGTCCTGGACGGATTGGGACCAAATCTGCTTGAACTGCAGCAGTCTGCCCCCTACTGCCTCTCTGGCGTCATTGGCTAGAGTGCCTTGCGGAATACCTTCCGTCTCTGCCCCTTTGGCCTCGAAAAAAACTCCGATTTGCCCAGGACCTTCTGAAGCTTCTCCCTGGCCTATACGCCCTTGCCTCCTTAAAGTCCGGCGACTGGAATTTAAGTGACCTATTGAAAAAGGGTTTCTTCCCCTTATCCTGCGGCAGCCACACTGACTTACCGCCCGAGATCTTTGTGATGATATCATCCAGCTTGGAGCCAAATAGATACTGTCCCTGAAATGGTAGAGCCAGCAGTTTCTGCTTCGACTGAGTATCTGCTGCCCATGGCTTAAGCCAGAGCGCTCTTCTTGCCACTGCCATCGTGGCGCTTGATCTTGCCGCTAATTTCACCGCATCTACAGACGCATCACACATGAACTCCACGGCAATCTGGATGTTCTGGATGGTCTTTATCAGATCTGACCTCTGAATTCCATCCAGCGTGTCTGACTCTAGGTCATGACACCAGGACCTCATTACCCTGGCTGTTACTGCCATAGCTGCGGCAGTCTTGATTGCTGCCCCCGAGGTGACATGCTGTTTCCGCAGACTGACCTCCATCTTCCTTTCCATCGCGTCTTTAAAATTGTTCGCATCTTCCAGAGGGAGCGTTGTTTTTTTGGAAATTCTTGCGATAGCCGCATCAACCCTCGGGGCCTCCTCCCAGTGTTTCACCTGCTCACTCTCGAATGGATACATCTTAGCTACCCTAAGTGGCACCGCCACTTTTTTATCCGGGTGCCTCCATTCTTCGTCCACCATTTCCTTCAACGCTTTTGATAATGGAAATGTTTTGCTCTTTTTCTTTTTGTCCTGGAACAGCAGGTCCTGCAATTTCTCTTCCTCCTGAGTCTCTTCTATTTTCAGAGACTTATTGATAAGAACCAACAGGTTCTCCAATAACACTGGGTTAAAGTCAGCCTCTGCTTTATCCTGCGTTATCTCCCCTTCTTCCATTTCCTCCTCTCTAAATGCCGGCCCCTCTGCCGAGTCTTGGGATCCCCCTGAGAGCTCAGCTCTGCTCCTTTTTGCCTGCATTTTTTCCACATCCTGTTTTGTCATAAATGTGTCAGCCAACGCTGTCCTCAGCATAGACACCAATTCGGTCATCTGGGGCATACCCATCTGTTGGGTTAGTTTGCAGGCACTACACGCGGAGCCTATCCACATATCCGGCAGGGCCTTGTCACACAAACTGCACTTGGCAGGGTGGTGTTTCTTGTGCTTAGCCTTCTCAGCCTGCCCCTTGCTTGTATCTGACCTAAAATACACATATAACAGTCAGTACCCGAAATGCTTCACCAACCAGTGCTTATCTCTGGCTTACCCTGATTTTCTGTGCTGCTTCTTCTCCTCATCCATACTGACAGCTTTTAAGCCTGCAGCTAAAGCAATAACATAGAGTAAGGATGATGATAACTCCTCCAGCTAATGCTGTCAGCGGAGTCTTACCGTCTGCTGGAATACTGCGTGCGTCTGACCACTCCACTGCTCCCAGCAGTCTGTCAGCTTTGCCTCCGCTTTTACAGAGCTTACTGGTCCGTTTTAAGGGCTTACTGGTCCGCTTTTAAAGAGCTTACTGCTCCACTTTTAAAGCTTACTGGCGCCTTAGTGACGCGCCCCTGGTCCGTGCGGCGCGTCCGTGACGTCAGACGCCCGCCGCACATAGCCCCTGGGCTAACCGCCCGACGGGCGCCCAGCTCCTGCGTCCCTGCGCGGCGCTGACGTCAGACGCTACACGCCGGACACCTAGGCTTCCGCCCGACGGGCGCCCGGCTTCAGCGTCTCTGCTCCTGACGCCAGACGCCACACGCCGGACCCGACCTCAGGCGCCAGCCCATGTCCGCCGCCAATACTCCGGACGAGCGTGCCGCTCCCCACCGGTTCCAGCAGACCTCAGGTACCCCTTACTGCCCTCGACAGCGGGGACCCGTTTTTTCTCAAATCCATGCCTCACCCCCGACTGCTCTAGGCAGCGGAGAGGGCTGCAGCTCAGGGTAAGCCCTTCCACTACCCTGGAAGGAAAAAAAAGACACTGAGTCCTAAGGAGGTGGAGCTTATATAGGGGCCAGTGTTCTTTTTTGTTTCCTTCCAGAGTACTACCCTTCGGGACTTAACCCATGAGTTGGCTGCCATGGGGAGGTAGAGGAAATCATCTTTATGGGATAGTGACGTATCATTTGTGGAAAGGTAAACATTTCTTTATCTGTACTTATTATAGATATCATCGAGATTTCAGATGTCAGTGCAGAGGGGGAGAAGAACACACCATCACCTGACACGTCCAGCGACGAAAGCACAATGCAAGAAAACATGACACAAGTCCATAAATGTCTACAAGAACTAAGCGGGAAAGTCCATACCGTAGCCCAAAAAATTACGAAAATCCAAAAAGGCGTAGCAGTAGTACACTCTTTATATGAAAAAATTTATAACGGTTTGCATTATAAAGTCAAAAAATAGTTTGTGTACTTTATTTTACTTTTTTCTCCTTCTTGTTTATTTGGAGGCCAGCAGCATGCACCTTAAAATGGTGCATGTCATGGCAAGCAGTCCCACGGCAGCAATGCATCACATGTGAGCAGGCCGGGATGTTCCCATGTGATGCGTTGCTGCCGTGGGCCCGCTTTCCACTACATACACCACCATGTTCAAATGTGTTTTTATGTTTTTTGGGTGGGTGGGCTTTCCTGCTACACCTTCACACGTGGCACTTATGTCATGGCAAGCAGTCCCACGGCAGCAATGCATCACATGTGAGCAGGCCGGGATGTTCCCATGTGATGCGTTGCTGCCGTGGGCCCGCTTTCCACTACATACACCACCATGTTCAAATGTGTTTTTATGTTTTTTGGGTGGGTGGGCGTTCCTGCTAAACCTTCACACGTGGCACTTATGTCATGGCAAGCAGTCCCACGGCAGCAATGCATCACATGTGAGCAGGCCGGGATGTTCCCATGTGATGCGTTGCTGCCGTGGGCCCGCTTTCCACTACATACACCACCATGTTCAAATGTGTTTTTATGTTTTTTGGGTGGGTGGGCGTTCCTGCTACACCTTAACGCAAGCACCTGTATGTGATACTCTGTTCAGGTCCGACCACCCAAATAAACAAAGTGTTCACAGTATTTTTTGTCAGTATTTCTTAATAAATGTTAAGTGTTTATGCAGAACAATGAACATCACATATCTATCTATCTATCTATCTATCTATCTATCTATCTTCTATAACTATATCTGTCAGGAATGCACACACAACGATTATTTATTTCAAAAGGAATGCACACACAACGAATATTCTTTAACAGCATGGCGCGGAAAGTACGGGGGAGAAGACTTCCTGTTGTTTACATGCTGCGCTGATGGAGGGATGACGCAGCTAGTCAACACCCACATGGGCGTGCTGCTTTTGGGAGGAATGATCGCAGGAACGGGCTGCATATCGATCGAACGTGCGTACACATGTCACTTTTCTTTCGATATGGAGCCGTCCTGTCGGAAGAATATTAAGCAGCAAAGAACCTGCGACCGACCGACCGTGGACGGCCAAGAGCGTTTTTGGCCGTTTATCGATCGCAACGAAGGGATCGGGACAGCGTACACATATATACGTCCGCAGATCGGAAGAACGGCCCGACGATTGTACATATGTGTACCCAGCTTAAGGGGGTTTATGTACTAAGCCTTGGGAGTATCAGACAATCAGCTCCTAACCCCCATGTTACAGGATGTGTTTAAAATATGTTGGTTGGCTGGTATTTTCTCTCCATCCAAAGCTTAGTTCATGGGTCCTGGGAAGACGTGAGAGTGGTTTCATGGTGTGTGCGGGTCCACTGTGTGTTTGCAAGAGTCATGTGCAATGACACACACACACACACCACCTTAGGTGGACATCAGTCTGTTGTACATACACAATGAGTGGGGAAACAGCTCCACCAGCAGAACAATGCCAGTCATTACTGCTCATAATTGTGATAGGTTAGAACATACCGGTTTCTTTATCCTTTATATATATACATACATATATACATACATATATATATATATATATATATATATATATATATATATATATATATATATATATATATATATATATATATATATATATATATATATATATATATATATATATATATATATATATATAACAAGGGTTAGCTACGGCACTCGTAGGACTTTACAGAAAATCAAACACAGACACTGGGGTCCGGGGGCAACGTTTCGGTTTTAATCAACCGTTTTCAAGCTCAACAATACAGACAATGGGTACATACCTATAACACCTCTCCCTCCACCGTGTGCAGCGCCAGCTCCCTCGCCGGGTGCCCGGTCACAATGACGTCACCCCTCCGCGACGCATGCCGTCCGGCATGCCGAGACCTCCGGCTCGGTTGCTAGGCAACTGTAATCAACAAACAATAAAAATCAATCAGTGACAGATACATAATAAAATGTAAGCGGCACAATGTATTAACATGATAATACTTGAAACAAGACGAAAATACAAGTAGACTGCAGGATATAGTGCAGTAAGTTATGTGACATAATTGATTCACAGAAAGCATGAAAAACTGACTGCTTCGTTCAACCCAAAAGGTGCGACGGTATTCAGTCGACTGAATACCGTCGCACCTTTTGGGTTGAACGAAGCAGTCAGTTTTTCATGCTTTCTGTGAATCAATTATGTCACATAACTTACTGCACTATATCCTGCAGTCTACTTGTATTTTCGTCTTGTTTCAAGTATTATCATGTTAATACATTGTGCCGCTTACATTTTATTATGTATCTGTCACTGATTGATTTTTATTGTTTGTTGATTACAGTTGCCTAGCAACCGAGCCGGAGGTCTCGGCATGCCGGACGGCATGCGTCGCGGAGGGGTGACGTCATTGTGACCGGGCACCCGGCGAGGGAGCTGGCGCTGCACACGGTGGAGGGAGAGGTGTTATAGGTATGTACCCATTGTCTGTATTGTTGAGCTTGAAAACGGTTGATTAAAACCGAAACGTTGCCCCCGGACCCCAGTGTCTGTGTTTGATTTTCTGTAAAGTCCTACGAGTGCCGTAGCTAACCCTTGTTATATGGTGTATTCTTACACTCTAACTGGCACCGAGGCAATACTGGATTATTCACCTAAGGAGTGCCGATCCATACAAAGACTGACTATATATATATATATATATATATATATATATATATATATATATATATATATATATATATATAATGGTCCCATCTGGATAAACCATGCATCGGAGATACTACTAAGGCCAAAGCAATTTGTTCTGGTTCAGCAATGGAGCCCCCCCACCCCCCACTATGCCCTAAATTAGTATCTAGTAGGGACTGCACTGATTCCTCGGATTTAGGACCAGATGTATCAAGCGTCAAAAAATCAGCTCCTACCTGTCATGTTACGGGTGTGGTATAGGGGTCCGACAGTCAGGATCCCGATGTCGGGAAAATGACTGTCGGGACCCCGTCCGGCACCCCATGTTACAGGCTTGGTTTGACTAATGACAGGTAGGAGCTGATTGGCTGGCTGTTTATCATTCTCCACTTTATCACTTTTTAAGAGCGCCGCTATAACAGTTCCTGCTTCGCCTCATTAGCGAGGCGAAGCAGGAGGGGACACCGACAAGATGTATCAACATCTTGCCGGCCGAAGCGGGGGAGCGCTAACTCCCCCCTCCGGCGATGTCCCCTCCAGCTGACAGCGCGTCAGTTAACACTGACACGCTGTCTGCTTCTCCCCCGGCTGGCTCACTGCGCATGCGCGGGATCTCGCTACTCACGCGAGATCCCAGCGCAGCTCAGCGCCAGCAGCAGGGACAGCACTTTTCCTGCTGTAGGCATAGGGCATCGCCGTTTGCAGCTGTCGAAGTCGATAGCTGCAGGCGGCGGAACGGTCAGCGATGCTGACCGTTCATAAATTAGGCAGGAGGCAGGCGCGCAGCACGAAATATCGTAGCTGCGCTATGCCTCCTGCCCCGCACCGCCGCACACTAGACACCCGCTCAGCGGGTGTCATAGATCAGGGGAAGCACTATCCCCTGCAATAACGCACGGGGATAGCGCAGATTCCCCTGATCGCCCTTTCATAAATCTACCCCTCAGCCTCACAGGGATAAACTGGCATGGCTACAGCAGACACAAACAGTACAGGTCAACGCACCGACGTGAAAAGACTATTTATAGAGTATATGTATATCAGGATAGATATCTAGTGTGGATCGTATTGTCGACCCGACTTAGGTCGACAGTCATTAGGTCGACACCGTTGGGTCGTCAGGCAGCAAGGTTGACAGGGTTCTAGGTCGACATGGGACAAGGTCAACAAATGTGTTAGGTTGACATGGGTAAGGTCGACAGGTTGCGAGGTCGACATGGGTTGACAGGTTGCAAGGTCGACATGGGTCAACATGTTTTTTAACTGAATGTCGACACAGTCGACATGGACACAGTTGGAAGTCAACCGCAGTTGCTCGCTATGCTTCGGACACTATTTTATTCTCCCACCACGCCCTAGTGCATGAAATACTGCCTGTCGGCACATGTCGGCTCAAAAAAAACAGTGAAAAAACCCATGTCGACCTCGCGACCTAACGCATTTGTCGACCTAAAACCATGTCAACCTAGACACCTATCGACCTTCATTCATGTCGACCTAGAACCCTGTCGACCTTGTTGCCTGTCGACCCAACGGTGTCGACCTAATGACTATCGACCTGTCGGGTCGACAATACGACCCTATCCCCTTACAAGTAACAGATAGTTACTGGGTCAGATGCACTAAGCTTCAAATGTGATAAAATGGAGAGTGATAAACAGCCAGCCAATCAGCTCCTACCTGCCATGTCACAGGCTGTGTTTGAAATATGACAGGTTGGAGCTGATTGGCTGGTTGTTTATCACTTTTGAAGCTTAGTGCATCTGGCCCAGTCACTGGTTCCACCTCAGCACAGTTACACATTGTGGCTCTGGTGCCTGCTTGAATAAGTAGACGATACATTTACTGGGCATGTAATCAGGAATCTCGGGGCACCATGCAGCAGTGACGGAAGACACAATGCCAGGAAAGACTCGGGGTAGCGTTATCTTACCGTAAGCCGATGTTGGAGCTCCCTTACTCATAGGAAGGCCTCATGTATTCAGACAAGAGCCCAGTAACTGGGACTATGGGCCTGAATCAGTCCTGATAGCAACGCTGCAATTTTTGCACATGCTGCACTGCAGGTGGGGCAGATGTAACAGGTGCAGAGAGTTAGATTTTGCTGAGTTACTGTGTTTATGCGCAGGGCAAAAACTAGCTGCTTTATTCTTAAGCTGCAATTTAGATTTCAATTTGAACACACCTCACCCAAATGTAACTATCTGCACGTGTTACATCTGCCCCACCTGCAGTGCAGCATGGCTTGGTCCATCTGCAAAAATTGCAGCTTTGATAACAGGTTTGAATCAGGCTCAATATGGGAACAGGAACGTCCTGTCTACTCACGATTAGGTCTGCCGCAGTGTTTAAGGGGGGGGGGGGGGTGTGTGTGTGTGTGACAACATGGGACGTTTTATGACATTTTACATTTAATGATTATTATAGATCAACAACTTACTGGTCAGTTACTACAGACAAAGGACAACACATGAGTTTCAACATTCTGTATTTAATATCAACATTACATGGAGCGCCCATTTATCTTATAATACATTCATAGTGTAACAGTCTGCAGAAAGGAAAGTGCCCCAAATAAATGTACCAATGACACACGTACAGAAGCGGTCACATACAGCTTGGGATGAGAGCACAGATGTCACTCTCCAGCCACATTAATGCATCAGACTGGGATAAAGCTTCTACCCCCGAGACCACACGGTTATGGTATAAAACAGTGGTCCGGGAACTCGGTCCTCATTACCCCACACAGTGCATGTTTTGCTGGTAACCCAGGTGTACTAATTACTCAGACACAATTTATAAGGTCCGCAGGTGGAGTTAATTTAATTTAAGTTAATTTTGGTATAAAACATCTACAATCATACAGGGTCAAAATGTCAACAGGGTCTAAAGGTCGACATTGAAAAGGTCGACAGGGCCACAAGTTCGACAGGGCCACAAGGGCTCGGTCCCTCGCTGCACTCCGCGCTCTATTTTATTCTCCCTCCACACCCTAGTGGGTGGTAGGGCAATACTGCCTGTCGGCACGTGTTGGCTCAAAATTTAGTAAAAAAATGCATGTCGACCTTGACCATGTCAACCTATTGTCTGTTGACCTTTAGACCCTACCAAACTTTTGACTGTCGACCAATAGTGGTCAATTTTATAACTGTCGACCTAGAGTCATTCTATGATCAGTCCGGATACCGAAATGCATTCACATGGGGCTGACTGGTATCTACACGAGTTCTGCAGCACCCTGTAAGCCAGGCAATCTGCGGCAATCTGGCAGCTGGGGAGTTACAAATCGGCAGCAGCTAAAAAATGTAGGAGGCTGCCAAAGCCCTGTGTGGACCAATGGTGTAAGCGATGTCACATCATATTAGTCATTGGCTCAATAAGTCATCAATCTCCCTACTGGGATCGTTGCTGCTCCTTCCACCAATCAGCTCATACCTGAGGCCCTCTATCCCCGGTCTACAGGGAGCACCAGGCACAACCCAGCACTAGGTTTGGAGTTGGCACATCGGAGACAGAACATCTCTACTCTAGTTTGTACATGTCAATTCCGATATTTGTCCCTTTTAAAATCCTCAACATGCAAATCCCGGAAGGAAGCGGCATATATGGAGGCCGTCTTCAACACTGAAGATGATCAGGCCAGCAGGATCAATGTGAAGGTCATCCAGCATGAAGGGCTGGTCTTGGGTGTGTACTGAGAAGGCAGGACATACCTTATACTTTCAGCCAGTCATGCCCTGTGTGCACGAGTGACTGGCAATGCCCACTTTTATACCATGATATTGTAAAATAAGTCAATGAAGGATGACATTTTGTTCTGCCAAGTCTAGTCACCCATGGCCTGTGAGTATTCCCTGCTGATTTCATCCACAAGAGGGCGAGATGCTACAATATGCCCCCAAAACATCACACTGTCTGTGGGAAAAGGAAAGAGGGGTTACTTTGTGCCATTTCAACCCATAACCCTTTACAATGCTACATTTATACCCCTTTCACACTCGCAGAGCCGGGTCATACCTGGGAATGTGTTCCCGGATGCTTCCCGGGACTCTACCCTGGAATGTACCCTTTTACACTGCACTCAGACCTGGGATCGACCCGGGACAGCCCCATTCACACTGACCCCGGGAAATCCCTGCAAATACATATGCATGTCATTAGAAATGGACTCCAGGGCTCTGAAAGATGACATCAGCATTTGTGAGCCCAAGAAAGCTCCAATCAGCAGCTTTTTTAAAGTCCCGTGTACCCAATCCCAGGTGCGGGACCATTCACACTGACCGCATCCCGGGTCTATTCCGGAATCTACCCAGGTCAGGACCTGGTTAGAAATCCCGGTACTTCTGTACTTTCACGGCGCCAGCATGGCGCCGCGCGTCAGAGTCCCCTTGCGGGGCTCGCTTCGCTCGCCCACGCTGCGGGCTCGGTGGCTCGCCACGCTAATTAAAATCAACTCCATGCCAACATGGATAGTGGAGGTATGAACTATCTATGTTGGCATGGCGTTAACTTAGTTTATTTTACTTAGTTAGTGGCGAGCGTAACCCGGAAGTACGCGCGGCGCCATGCTGGCGCCGTGAAAGTAAAGAAGTACCGAAATCCCAGGATGTTCTTTCAAGACCCTTTCACACTGAGCTAAATCCCGGTTTAATGCGCGTTCATGTGCAAAAACCCAGGATATTTTTGCAAGTGTGAAAGGGGTATTAATGGGCAAACCTGAAATAACGCTCATATCATCAAAACTGGAGAATGCTATTTTTTATTTAAATTAATGTTAAAAACAGAAAAAAACATGTAACCTGTGAGATGAAACACAGGGGCAGCTGTATACCGAGGGACTATACAGGGTCTCACCTATTTTTTCCTGTACACTTGCAGAATATGAATGTCTTCGCTCCGGTATTCTTCATCATGTTTTTCAATGGCCACTTCCTCGAATTCAAAGTCATTTTTGAGAAGCTGAAACAGGAGATAATACTGAAATAGGTACTGGTTAGCTGTAACAGAAGAGTAATCAGATACATTTCTACTGAAATGTGCACACGAGCTTCCTGGCACTAGGACCCGCTCGTTCACCCCAGGCCCCGGCAAACGTCTTTGGGGATAAAATAAACTTTATTTGTATTATATATTTCTAATTAGCATTGCTGTCCTGCAGGGCGGAGTCATGGGTTTGCATCTCACCATGGCTCTGTCTGTGTAGAGTTTGTATGTCCTCTCAGATTTGTTCCTCCATGCCCCAAATATTTACTGCTCTTCCTCTAACCCTTCACCCTCCCTACCTGGTGACTACTGGAGCCTACACACGGAGGGATACGGTCATTGGGTCACCAGCATGTTTGTCAACAGTCATTAGGTCGACATGCATTTAGGTCAACATGAGTCTAGGGCGAGGGGATGCGGTGCTGCGTTTCAGTGTCCATGTCGACATTCGGGACAAAATATTGTGAAAAGCCCCATGTTGACTGTCGACCTAACCCATGTTGACCTAATGACCCTGTCGACCTAATGACTGTTGACCCAATGATCCACACCCCACACGGGAGAATTCAGGGTATTTTCTAAGCGATCTCACTAGATTGCTTAAAAAATGCCCCTACATCGCGCTGTGTGTAGGGGCTGCAGCGATACATCGCTATCGCCCGGTGATTAATATCCAGCATGCTGGATAAATCTAGTGAGATCGCCGGTCATGGCAGTGCTCTCACCGGAGAACACCGGCGCTGACAGATCACTCAGCACACAGCGATGTAGCATTGCTCAGATCGCCCAGCAGTTTTGCCCCGTGTGTAGGCCCCATAACTACCAGCCCCCCGGGGATACTGTCAATCAGGATCCCGGCCGACATAAATGTCGGGATTCCTGCAGTGATATTTTGACTGCTAGCATCTCATTCGCCGGCATGCCAACTGCATCCCGCTTTATACCATTGCAATATCTCACCTCAAAAAACTTCCTTTCAATCTCAGGGTTTTTACCAGTCGTTCTTTCCTCATAGCAGCATAAAACGCAGGTGTCGTGTCCGGCCAGGTCCTTCAGAGTTCTCAGTAATGGCTTCAGGGACTGCGTAATGAAGAACAATGCTGCAATCTGTGACGGTGGAGCATAAAGGGCTAGTACTGATAATGCAATGCTAGAATACAGACCTCCTCATAGTAGATGCAGTCAGCCATCAGAATGTAGTCAGGAGCGGGGAAGAAGTCGGATACGTCTTCACCCCTACATGCAAAGCAGATTGGGGTCATCAACGGCATTCTACATGGTAAAGCGAATCGCGGCGCCAATGCTTCTGAAAACCACAATAATACAAACCATTTTAGTACCTTCGCTCGGCAAGAACCAGTGATCAGGGGAGAGTTACTAGCAATGTTTGTGGTCATAAGTTCCTGCAGATCTTCCAGGTCGGTCACGGTGACATTTGCCCTGCAACAAACAAAGTATATAATAAAATATTTTATAAATATTACATATATCAGGGTTGCCTACGTTTAAAGTCTCCTAACCGGGAGAAGCCTGTGGAGAGGAGACTGTCAGCATCGCTTCTGGGGGCGGGGCCTGATGTAGACGCCATCAAGCTCCACCCCCAGTACTGCAAATCCCGCAAATTCGCAAGTCATGGCGGGGGCGTGATTTGCATCTTTAGCCCCCCTACCCACCCCAAAAAAAATCCCGGAATCACAGGAAATTAACGCCGCAGGTAGCCAGAAGGGTTGCCCAAACAATTTTCAGGAGCCGGTAGACAACCCTGATATTTATATTATATATCCATATATTGACATTTTATAAGGGTGCCACAAGTGGTTGTGTGTGTGTGTGTATATATATATATATATATATATATATATATATATATATATATATATATATATATTTTTTTTTTTTTTTTTTTTTAAACAGTGCAGACGTGTTGTGAAACTACGACTCCCGGCATGCAGGTCGGCCTGTGCCTGGTCAGTGGGCGGGGCTACACATGACCAGTATCCGAGACGCGGCCTTACCCCAGAGTGGCGGCCATGATGCCCACAATGCCGGTGCCAGAGCCGAGCTCCAGCGCGGACCGACCTCTCAACGAACCCGGCTCCATGCACTCCCGGCGCTCCAGGAACTTGGATAAGACGATGGCGGCGTCCCACACCACGCAGCCCACATCCCCGGAGCTCAGCTGCCGGATCTGCAGTACGGAGCCGTCCCGTCGCTCCACTTCCCTGATGAATACCCCGGCCGCTTCCGCCATGACCGACGCCGGCGAATACGCCCTCCGCGCATGCGTGAAGCTGGCGCCTTTGGGATCCCTCCGCGCGTGTGCACTGGTTCTCTGTGCCAGCTGCCTGTTACTAGCATAGTGGTGTACTGTACAGTAATCCGCATAATATGAAATACAGTATTTAATGGCTAAAGCCCTGTACACACTATACAATATGGACATAGTTAATTATATTGGCGGTACCACGAAAGGGACCGGGTTAATCACTGAATGATACTGAATAGGTTGGCAGCTCACCGAGGGCCTGAGACGCCACCTAGCCGAATACGGCCCTCCGTCCGAACCTCCTCAGAAAAATGCGAGGGGATGTGTACGAGAAAAACACATCCCCTTACATAAACCGATATATGAGGAGAAATTATGATTGTTCTGCTTTTGCAAATAAAAGTCGGTCAACTGACATTCGAATGCGAGTAACAAAGACGGGGCGGGAAGCTGACGCCAGCTATCCGCCTGCCTGTTAAACCATGGGAACGACTAGCGTTTTCATGGGGATGCCGATAAAACACTGGGCATTCCCATAGTCCAGCGCCATCACCGCCCCTGTCCAGCCTTCCCCGCTGCAAATGGCCCGGCTGTGGGGGGTGTTTACACATGCGCAAACCCCGACTATTGGGGCAGGGGCTGAATTCGGATCCTGAATAGGCCCCATATGTCTCCCCTCCGGGAAAAGCCTGGCAGACAGGGTCCGCAGCCGCACAGCATGTTTTCCTGTTCAGTGCCTGATCCGAGCGCTGCCCGATCATCCCGGCAGTAAGGGATGTAATGCGTATTGAAGGCTCCAACCCTGGGATTAAAATCTTGGGCAGAGATCCCAGAATCCTCCCGATCCTGGGATTGGCATTCCTATAGGCAAGGCCTGGCTGGCACTCCAGCTGCTGTGGAACTACTCCCTCTGCTGCCCACCCACCCCTATCATCCTCCTCTCCCAACTACCCCACTCTGTCATCCTTCTGCCCTACTACAGCTGAGGAAGTCCGCTCCCTCATCTCATCCACTCCCCCCCTCTACCTGTCCCCTCTCGTCTCCTCAGTTCCCTCTCCCCCACTGGCTGCTCCCACCTTGCTCACCTCTTTAACCTATCTCTTTCTACTGGCATCTTTTCCTCACCCTTCAAACATGCTCTGGTCTCGCCTATTCTTAAAAAACCAAACCTGGACCCTTTATCTCCCACAAGCTACCGCCCTATCTCTCTTCTCCCATTTGCCTCTAAAATACTAGAACGGCTGGTTTACAGGCATCTCACCAGCTACCTGTCTGACCACTCCATCCTAGATCCCCTTCAATCTGGCTTTCGCCCACTTCACTCCACTGAGACTGCCCTAGTGAAAGTCACCAATGACCTGCTGTCAGCCAAATCCAAGGGTCACTTCTCCCTGCTTATCCTTTTGGACCTATCTGCTGCCTTTGACACTGTGGATCACCCTCTCCTCCTCCACACACTCCAAAACATTGGTCTCTCTGGCACAGTCTTTAACTGGTTTTCCTCTTACCTCTTCAACCATTCCTTCTCAGTCTCTGGCTCCACCTCACCACCTTCCAGTCAGGGTCCCTCAAGGTTCCGTCCTTGGCCCCCTTCTGTTCTCTCTGTACACCTCCTCTCTGGGTGCACTCATTAACTCCTTTGGGTTCCAATATCACCTCTATGTGGATGACACCCAAATCTACCTCTCCTCTCCTGATCTGTCCCCCACTGTTTTCTCTCAAGTTTCCAACTGCCTCTCTGCCAACTCCACCTGGATATCTGAGCGATTTCTGAAGCTGAATATGGACAAAACCGAACTTATTATCTTTCCCCCACCCAGAGCTATGCCCCCTACTAATATCTCTATCACTGTTAACAACACCATCATCTCCCCTGTTCCCCGACTCCGCTGCCTGGGTGTCACTCTGGACTCCTCCCTCTCCTTTGCACCCCACATCCAAGCCCTGGCCCATTCTTGCCGGTTCCAGCTACGCAACATTGCTCGCATCAGGCCCTTTCTCTCACAGAGTGCAACTAAGCTGATCATCCACTCATTGGTCATCTCACGGCTTGACTACTGTAATGCTCTCCTCACCGGCCTCGCTCAGGCCCAACTAGCTCCTCTCCAATCTGTCCTCAATGCTGCAGCCAGGCTTATCTTCCTCTCCTGCCGCTCTTATTCTGCCACTCCCCTTCAACAAAATCTGCACTGGCTTCCATTCCCCTACAGACTCCTCTTTAAACACCTCACACTCACATACAGGGCCATCTCTAATTCCATTGCTCCAAATATCTCTAACCTCATCTCCATTCATACAACCTCCTGCCCTCTACGGTCAGCTGACGACTGTCGTCTCTTCTCCACCCTGATCACTGCTTCCCATACTAGAGTACAGGTCTTTGCCCGTGCTGCACCCCTTCAGTGGAACGCACTCCCTCGCTCCATTAGACTCTCCCCGACCTTGCAAAGCTTCAAACGGGCACTGAAAACTCACCTATTCATCAAAGCGTACCCTTCCACTGCATAAACCAGCTGGTTCTCCGACCCCTTGCCTGTTTACATCCTGCTATCTAACCACCACCCCCTCGCTTGCACCTCTTGTAATCTGTCTGTCTCCCCTTCCTACTAGATTGTAAGCTCCTCCGAGTAGGGCCCTCTTCCCTCCTGTTGTCAAAGCCCACTTCTCTTCACATTTCACTCACAGCTCTCCTATACTCCAACACTCAGTGACCATCTTCGTCTGCATACTCATCTCCATCATTGGCCTCAAGCCTCTAGTTGTATGTTGATTGAGTCCTCACTACTTACATTTAAGCTGTAATGTGTATTGAACTGTGGTGCTCTTTATTTGTACTCTATTTTTGTTATTTATTCAATGTTATGCCAAGCTTTGTCTCCCTGTATTGTTCCTTTGTACAGTGCTGCGAAACACTTGTGGCGCCTTATAAATAAAATAATAACTACTCCTCCTCCCAGATTGCCCTGCCATAAACCAGTGGCTGTATAAAATGTAGAACATGCTGCTTTAGGTTTTAAATTACTTCTGGAATACCAAAGTGTGTGAGTGTGTGTGTGTGTGTGTGTGTGTGTGTGTGTGTGTGTGTGCGCGGGGGTGTGTGTTAATTTTTATAGAGAGATAACGTACCAGCCAGTCTGCTCCTCACTGCCATTTTTCAAATGTAACATAACAACGAATAGCCGATTGGTTGGTACTTTATCGCTGTCCAATTTATCTCCCTTGCAGGCTTAATAAATAGACGCATGTTGGAAAATTGTCAAGAGCTGGTTGGCCACTATCAACGCCAGCCCGAAGCAAGGCGAGCCCCGCAAGGGGACGCGTTACGCGCCCTCCCGAACTGTTCATAGCCCAACTATGCACGTCGGTGTAGAGTTGATTTTATAAAAAGAGTGGCGAGCGCAGTGGAATACACGTCAAGTGATCCGCATCCACTCACCACACTTTATAATATCAACTCCGCGCCGATGTGGATAGTGGGGGTATGAACAGGTTGGGAGGACACGTACCGCGTCCCCTTGCGGGGCTCGGCTCGCTTCGGGCTGGTGTGGATATTGGGGGGCTTGAAATGGAGGCATTTGTTAGTGTGTAACATGGAGCACTGGCAAATGCGTCCTTTATTGTGCATGACACGCACTTGCACACCGCACCCTCCCCCCCTTTGTGCAGGAGACGCACGTGCTACTGAACCCCTAACCCTGTCAGTCTCCCTGAAGTGGACACAAGCAGGGTTGCCGTACCCTGCCGCAATAATTACTGAGAAGCTCCTGCATCTCAGACAGATGGAGTGTCTCTCCGCCAGCACCTGCATGATCCCCTCTTCCCCCGGCATCTGCCAGCGCAGGGGATCTGGCGGTTACCAGCGATGTGTGAGATGCGCTCACTAGGCTTGCCAGGGACAGTGCTGCAGCTCCCGGGGACAGTAGGGTGACAACGCTACCTGATGGGAACACCACGCTAGGCAGCCGTTGGGCTATGCTGACAACGTAGCTTAACCTACACTGAAAACGTAGCGTAGCCTGCCGCCGTGAAACTACACAAGTACCAATAAATCTATAAATGTTATAATGACTATTGTATACATTGACTAATATTTACATTCTACAAATAGAGAAACAAAAAATAAACAAATGTTAGAGCCCTTTAATAGCATTTAAAGGTCCGTAAAACTCCATCTGGTCTTTTCTCCAATATTTTGAAACTATTATGAATGCATAATTAAAAGCACTCTTAGGGCTATTTCACACACTCCGGCTCTTGCCGCACGGCCAAAATCCGTGCCGTGCAAAGTAGTTGTCAATGGACACTATTGTGTCCATTGACACGGGACGGCCCGGCCGTCCGGTCGCAGCCAGATCCCGCCACTGGAAGGGACGGCTGCCGGGTTGTGGCCATCCCCTCCATTCTAAACTTCTTAGTGCGGCACGGCTTCCTAGCCGTGCGGGATTTCGCCATCCGGCAGGAGCCGGAGTGTGTGCAGTAGCCCTTACGGTGTTAGGAATGGATGAGAACTCCTCTCCATGGTTACTCCACCCCATCTATACCCCCGCACTGTAAGATCCACCCCACCATTTCATTCACCTGGGGGGCTGTGCTGCTCCAGAGATATCGATTCCTCTAGTATACGAAACATTGGCCCCTGTTCCATCTCTTTCAGGGTCTGTGTACTAAGCCCTGGAGAGATAAAGTACCAACCAATCAGCCCTGTTAAAATCCCCATAAGGGGGATATTAAACAGGACAATAGCAGCTCATCATTCTAGCCATCAATAATCAAGTGCAATATATAAAATAAGTTATGTGGGGTACATATAATTTCTCATACAGATCATTTAAAGTGCGTACACACTAGACAACCTTTTTAATGATATGCGCGATAACGACTAGTCCTAACAACATTTTCCTGTTTAGGGTCAATTGTGGCCCATACTATAGGCCTGATTCAGGGTAGCACGGATGGTGTAATGGTTACCATTAGAAATGTGCAGGCTCTGATTTACTCTGATCTCAAAGCAGGATCTTATTGGCTATCAACGGTCAACATCTGTCATGTGATTTGGGATATCCAATAAGATCCTGCTTTGAAATCAGAGTAAATCAGAGCCTGCACATCTCTAGCTAGCATTACTGCCTCACGGTATGGGTTTGATTCCCACCATGACCCTAACTGTGTGGAGTTTGTATATTCTCCCCGTGCTTGCGTGGGTTTCTGTTTCCTCCCACAATCCAAAAATATACTGGTAGGTTTATTGGCTCTGAAGAAATTTATGTGTATGCGTGTACATATGGTAGGGAATATAGACTGTAAACTCCACTGGGACAGGGACTGATCTGAATATTCAAATATTCTACTAGATTGTAAGCTCCTCAGAACAGGGCCCTCTTCTCTTCACATTTCACTCACAGCTCTCCCATACTGAAACATCTCAGCATCCATCTTTGACCACCAGCCCCTAGTAGTATGTTGATCAAGTTGTCACTACTTACATTTAAGCTGTAATGTGTATTGTACTGTGGCAATCATTTTAGGTACTTGTTTCCTAGAAAGGCGCCCAAATTTTCTACGTACACAAAAGGTAGAGAAATCGCATCGCATGGGCCATTTTAGTGGTTGCGATTTTTTAATGTGATTTATTCACTGCTCTGTGTGCCTCATGGGATCGCATCGCATCGCATAGCACCTCCCGCAAAATTGCATGTGATTTTATCGGGTGTGCGATGCTACTACATTAGCTATACAATTATATGATTGTATGACATACGCACCCCCCCACTATCCACGCCAGCCCGAAGCGTGCCGAGCCCCGCGAGGGTGCGTCGGTACATGTCCTTCAATGTTTTCATACCCTCACTATCCACGTCAGCGTGGAGCTGATTTTATATAGTGGGCGAGCGAAGCGAGCCCGAAGCGTGGCGAGCGCACGCGGATAACTTTACATGTATTCCTTTGGGCTCGGTGGCTCGCCACACTATATAGAATCAACTCCACGCCGACGTGGATAGTGGAGGTATGAAAAAGTCGTAGGACGTGTACCGCCACCGCTCACTGGCGTGGATAGTGGTGGTGGTGGTGGGGGGGGGGGGGGGTTGCCTAAAACCTCATTTTAGGACATAGTCATATTATTGTATACCTAATATTACAAGAAAAAAATCACATCGCACGGCAGTACAATTACATGTGATGCGATTTTACTACGCAGAATACCAGACTAAGCAAATAGCTTAGTGGGTGCCGTTCTAGGAAACAAGTACCTCATTTTATTAATTCATTACCTGTAATCTACATCTGTTATTTATTTACTGTAATAAGTTTTTTCTCCCTGTACTGTTCCTTTGTACCGCGATGCGAAACACTTCTGGCGCCTTTTAAATAAAATAATAATATTCTCGCTGTCAAAGTGCTGCGAAATGTGTGCGCTATATAAATAACTGGTGAAATTGAGTTGGCAGTTGTGTTTTAGCAAATCCTCGCTCAACTACAATGTAATTTCAATGTTTCCCGCTATTTCCCAACTGTGAAAATAATGAGACTTGAGAACTCGAGGCTGCAGACTCAGCTCAACATCCGAATTTGCATTCGTGGAAATGGCCACTAAATTTGAGAATGATCAGCTCTTTCCGAGGAAAAAGACGTGGATTTCGGAGATCCTCGGAAAAAGACGTGGATTCGGAGATCCACATCTTTTACGATGGTTTCCGAAAATCAGAATTAAAAAAAAACAAAAAAAACATGTAAAATAGATGGATTGCAAATTCGATATATTCTGTGTGAAAATAGCCGCAATTTTGCCGTATTTATGCGGATCGGCAACATAAATAAATCCTAATTGCATATCGTTCAGTGGGTACACGAAGCACAAGGTCATCACAGCCCACTATTTAAATCAGGCAGAAACCCAACACGTTGGTAAATATCAGAGGACTCCTATATATCGTTGGTAGTCTGATTACCTTCACCTGACAAAGAAACATATCCGAGACCCAAAGGATTAAGACTACTGTAAATTTATTACATCTGTTAAGAACACAGATACAAAGCACAGTAAAAGGCCACAGGACAGGAAATAAACGTGGCTCTTAAGACATCTGTACAAACACTGCTGATACCTGATAAGTCATGTGACATCACACACCATCGTCATTAGACGCTCAGAATAAAAAAAAAGTTACGGCTTACTTTGCAGATTTAATCTGGAGCCTAACCTTAAGTGATGGCAGACTTACGCCATCGCTATTAATATAGGATTAATCAGAAGGGACTGCTGAACGCTTTGTTCTTGTGTGGTTGAACACCTACCGGGTTCACGTATCACAATGTTATTTCGTTACCTACCATACGTATCAGCTTAAATCCACCATTGCTATGCGCAACAGGCAGACCGTAAAAATCCATCCAGAATAGCCATAAATACAACATACCAGGATATATCAGTCTATTTTTAACCACAATACTGTTTTCCTTCACTTTATCCGAGAGTGCCATGAATTTGGGAAAAAAAAGTTTGCATTGGGGCATGCATAAGAGTGTATCCAACAGGTTATCTCTTCTTCAGTGATGTCATAAGCGCTTAACAACCGCTGCTATAATCTTACTAACGGTCTTTGTGTATTACGTGGCTTTGTCCATGGACCGTGTAGGCAACACATTCAAATTGGAACGTTGTCGTCAACTATGCTACATTAAA
This sequence comes from Crinia signifera, assembly GCF_055691185.1. NCBI lineage: Eukaryota > Metazoa > Chordata > Amphibia > Anura > Myobatrachidae > Crinia > Crinia signifera. Next base: position 69,905,271 of record NC_139228.1, read on the forward strand.
AAAAGTTATAATAATCGAATATCTGTTCGAACATTACATTTTTTTTTAAAATCCATGACATTGGCGAATCCCATGCGTAATATCGATTTTTGTAAAGGAAAAAAAAGGGGGGGGGGGGATGGGGGCACGAGAATTTACTGAGAATATTGTGCTTTAACCTTTTTGCTTTGCGATCTCTTTTACCCAAACATTTTGTTCATTGAATTCGTTCTGCACAGTAATGCACTGCATGGCGGCTTAAGACATTCTTGAGAAAATAAGTTACATTGACCGTTTAAGGACCTGTGAAGAGAAAATAGTTGTCACGGTGCTAAAGGAACGAAGATGTCGCCTTTTGCCGGTTCCCAAACACACAAACCTGATTAGTGATTACATTCACGGCAAATAGCAGAGATTTAAAGAAAAAAAAAAAAGGCAACTTAGTAGCCCGATCTGGCTTTTACCTGCTAAAATAAAGGAAAAGGCACATTTGAATACGCTGCATGCTTAATATTAATCTTTCGAGATCCAGTAGCTATTTTTTTTAGGTAGTGTTTGTGAACAAACAAACATGTAGTGCACTTCAATTCTATATGGAAACCTGCTTCCTTGCTCGGTTCTCTTGGATGAAGTCCGACAGTCGGTAACCCGCTGCCTGTATAAAGCCAAGCTTCCATTTGTGGGAGATATAAAAGAAAGAGTTCCAATTCCCTAGGAAGCTGTGATATCGCGGAGGCACTGTGCGTCTCATTGCCATCATTTGTTCCTACAACGAACTTACGGGCTGCATTCTCCTGCGTACTGGCTGACCCGGGCTGCTTATATGCGACCAGTAGACTGGATCTCCTTCACCATGGCAGATGTCAATGTTGTCCTCTCTGCAGAATCTACCGGGACTCCCCCAGCAATAAAGAGGAAGGATGTAACTTATAGATTCCTAAGGCGATTCAATGACGCCATACGTCCCGTTTCAGGGTTTGGAAATAAATAGGCCACTAGTGCTTTAAATAAATGTAACAAAATATCCCTCCTAAAAAAAATGCACTTTTTTCCCAAATAAAAACATGGTTCCTTGTATATAACAGATAACTCACTGATTTGGTCTTATGAAGGGTACAGTGCAAAACAAAAAAAAATTAAAAAGGTCTGGACATGTATGATGTGTCCGAAAGGCCAGGACACGTCTTCACCTGAGGCAGTAACACGCTGTTTTAGTGTTTGAAGGCCGTAGTGTGTTGAAACAGTCCCTTCCCCCATGGACTTGATTCCTGCACTTTATGATCAGTAGAACTTTATAAGAGTGTTATCGTTGACCCCCTCTGTCGCCGAAAAAGCGACAACACATCAGGCAGAGAATGTAAAAAGTGAAAGTACAGTGCCTTTTCCCAAAAAATAAATTACAAAAACATAAAGAACGTGAAGTGTAAATCCATTTGCTGATCCCTATCCAGTGTCAAGGACTGTTATGGCTGTACGTCATTGCGGAGTTTCGGAATTCTCCAATAAGGTTAGTCTGTGCAAAGGAGGATGGGAGAAATCCCTTTTGTAAGTCTTTGGAGGCAGTTTCGGTAGCTGAGGACTGGAGTTCTGCCTGGGTGGAACCGGAGGAGCTGCGGACTGAAAGAGGTTGTTGTGGCTGGCGCTAAGCCCGCAGCAGCGCCGCAGCACTCTTGGAGACGGGGTGCTGGGAGGAGTGCTGGGAGAGTTTGGAACGGTGTTGGCCTCTCTGAACCATTCCTGCTCTCGGTGGAGACGTCCTAGCGGAGGAGGCTGAAGATTCAAGGGGCAGTTTATAAAGTGTTCTGGAGGCCTCAGTGGGACTGGTGGTGGGGTGTCAGGAAGTGGATCCCTCGGTGGTGGTGGTGGAGGGCTGTGCAGAGGTCCATCGAAGGACCCAGTGTAAGCAGGAACTCTGGGCTGGATCTTTGGAGGTGGAGGCAATCTGGGTGGAATGGCAGGAGGTTCCTCATCTAGTCTAGAAGTTCCCTGGATGAAATGGCGAAACGTACAACAGTAAGTATAGAGGTCCAATGATGTAAATTTATATAATATGCACACATATATCCGAAGTATGGAATAAATGCAGAAATCACATCATCAATTGTCTTTGATGGTTTTAGGAGGGTCCCAGCATGAAATGTGTACAACGGCTCACAACTGGCAGGGTTATGTCCCTGAGAGAAAGAAAGAGAGAGAGAGAGAGAGAGAGAGAGAGAGAGAGAGAGAGAGAGAGTGTGTGTGTGTGTGTGTGTGTGTGTGTGTGTGTGTATATGAGGGGGAAGTGTCAGCCTTCATGACTGAATGGTTAAATGTGGTGTTATCATTTAAGACTAGAGGGCAACATATAATTTACTTTCAGTAAAAACACCCTGGGGAAGATGTACTAAGCCTTGTATAGTGATAAAGTTAAGCGATAGAGATAAAGTACCAACCAATCAGCTCCTAACTGCCATGTTTAAATGGCATCTGTAATGTTACATAAAAAAACTGGAAAGCAATGTAATGTGTAAATCTAATCTGTTCAGAGGACACACAATGTTACATAATAGGAACTGGGGCACTGCAATGTGGTATAATATGAACTTAAATATTAATGTGGCATAATATGAACTTGAATATTAATGTGTCATAATATGTTTATGTGAACTGGAATATTAATGTGGCATAATATGAACTGGAACACTAACATGGCATAATGTAAACTGGAGGGCACCGTAATGTAGCACAGTATGAGCAGGGGGCACTGTAATGTAGCATAATATGAACTGAGGACTCTAGGTCAATGCGAGTTGGGGATACTGTGTGGGATAATGTGCACTGGCAGCTGTACAATATGACCTCAGGTAAACTAGGAACTACAATTGTTCATAAAATAAACTAGGGCAATACTATGGGGCATAACAGTAACTAGGGCACTACTATGGGGCATAAGAGTAACTAGGGCCCTACTATGGGGCATAACAGTAACTAGGGCACTACTATGGGGCATAACAGTAACTAGGGCACTACTTTGGGGCATAACAGTAACTAGGGCACTACTTTGGGGCATAACAGTAACTAGGGCAGTACTATGTGGCATTACAGTAACTAGGGCGCTACTATGGGGCATAACAGCAACTAGGGCGCTACTATGGGGCATAACAGCAACTAGGGCGCTACTATGGGGCATAACAGTAACTAGGGCGCTACTATGGGGCATAACAGTAACTAGGGCGCTACTATGGGGCATAACAGTAACAAGGGCGCTATTATGTGGCATAACAGTAACAAGGGCGCTACTATGTGGCATAACAGTAACTAAGGCACTACTATGGGGCATAACAATAACTAAGGCACTACTATGGGGCATAACAGTAACTAGGGCACTACTATGGGGCATAAGAGTAACTAGGGCCCTACAATGGGGCATAACAGTAACTAGGGCACTACTATGGGGCATAACAGTAACTAGGGCACTACTATGGGGCATAAGAGTAACTAGGGCCCTACTATGGGGCATAAGAGTAACTAGGGCCCTACTATGGGGCATAAGAGTAACTAGGGCACTATTATGGGGCATAAGAGTAAATAGGGCATAACAATAACTAGGACACTACTATGGGGCATAACAGTAACTAGGGCGCTACTATGGGGCATAACAGTAACTAGGGCGCTACTATGGGGCATAACAGTAACAAGGGCGCTACTATGTGGCATAACAGTAACAAAGGCGCTACTATGTGGCATAACAGTAACTAAGGCACTACTATGGGGCATAACAATAACTAAGGCACTACTATGGGGCATAACAGTAACTAGGGCACTACTATGGGGCATAAGAGTAACTAGGGCCCTACAATGGGGCATAACAGTAACTAGGGCACTACTATGGGGCATAAGAGTAACTAGGGCCCTACTATGGGGCATAAGAGTAACTAGGGCCCTACTATGGGGCATAAGAGTAACTAGGGCCCTACTATGGGGCATAACAGTAACTAGGGCACTACTATGGGGCATAAGAGTAAATAGGGCATAACAATAACTAGGACACTACTATGGGGCATAACAATAACTAAGGCACTACTATGGGGCATAACAATAACTAGGGCACTACTATGGGGCATAAGAGTAACTAGGGCCCTACAATGGGGCATAACAGTAACTAGGGCACTACTATGGGGCATAAGAGTAACTAGGGCACTACTATGGGGCATAAGAGTAAATAGGGCATTACAATAACTAGGACACTACTATGGGGCATAACAATAACTAAGGCACTACTATGGGGCATAACAATAACTAGGGCACTACTATGGGGCATAACAATAACTAGGGCACTACTATGGGGCATAACAATAACTAGGGCACTACTATGGGGCATAACAATAACTAGGGCACTACTATGGGGCATAGCATTAACAAGGGCACTAATTTGGGGCATAAATAAATCTAGCTGCTGTGGAGAGGTGCCTCTTAAAAAGCATTTAAGCATTTCATTTTCTGTTAAATTATGGAAATTAACCAGAGATGGTTCATTACTTCCTGATATTGGGTCAGGCTTATTCCCTTGAACTATTGAAATTTGGTAATAAAACATGAGCTATTCATTTGCCAAGCTGCTTATTGATGTTGCCACCAGGAGGCAGTAGAATCCACACACCATGAGGCTGGAAGAATCCTGATCGACCTTCTTGCGTGGAGGTAACGGAGGAGGCAGTAGCGGTTCTTCACTTAACCTGTGCAGACTATTGCAGGAACTGAAGAAGGACTCTGAAAATGAAATGATAAAAAATTAACACACAGAGACTTTGTGAAGGCTAATGCCGCTACTGTAAACGGCCCCGTCCCTCCTGTACCGCAGAAAATGGCATTAAACTATCTTCAATACAAATGAAAGTAAGGAATCTGGATGTCTGACAGACAACATCTAGGTTGACAATCAATAGACACAAGCAAAAGGTCTACATGGAAAATGTCAACACGTGAATAGGTTGACATGAGTTTTGGGGATCTTTTTATACTTTAACATCCAGGTGTACTCCGATGTCCGATGTCACACATTGTCGGTGAGCTAGAACACACCCCATCAGTGACATGCATCGCTGACTTTTTAATGGAATGTAGAGGGAACGGTGCGAGGAAGCGATTTCCATAGAGTTGGGGCTACTCAGCTAAAAGTTTGACCCCCAAACAAATTTAAAAAGATTCTAGGTACTATTAATAGTCCTTCATCAGTCCACAGAAACTTTCCATTTTAAATGTCCGACCTTACAGCCCCAGCACACCATGTGACTTCACCAAGGGGAGAAGTGGCATACGATCTCCCTTGAACCGCATGCGATATATCGTATGCCGTCCTTAGGCATATGATAGATCGCATGCGATCCCAGCATGGGCTGTGGGATCCAATAAACACCAGGTGCAGCCTTTGCTATCTAAAATCGGAGATAAAGGACATTAAATTTGACAATTTTCATCAAATTTTTCAGGCCGATCCGTCGGAATCAAGTGAAAGTGCGCAAATCGCACTAGTGTATGGCCAGCTTAACAACAAACGGTACTCTTTACCTAGCACGGCGCCCATCGCGGGCATTGAATGCACTAAAAAATCGGGTGCGACGCGACCGACGCGATTCCCGCAGGGACCAATGTTAAATTTCTCAATTGACCCGATTTTTCTGTTCAATGCCTCAATTGACACGATTTTTCCATAGGAATCAATGTTAAATGGCCCACAGAGGCCAAATAGCCACCATGAAGTGTGAAATGGCCCCCACAATTGTTAACGCCACCCCACAATCAACGTGAACCCGAAGCGTGGCGAGCGCAGCGAGCCCGTGAGGGGCGGCGGTACGCGTCCTACGACCTTTTCATACCCCCACTATCCACGTCGGCGTGGAGTTGAGAATAGAATAGTGTGGCGAGCGCAGCGAGCCACCGAGCCCGAAGCGTGGCGAGAGCAGCGAGCCCCGCGAGGGGACGAGGATACCTGTGAAGCCCGCGAAGGGACGCGTTTACCTGTGAAGGTATCCGCGTGCGCTCGCCACGCTTCAGGCTCGGTGGCGAGCTGTGCTCGCCACACTATTCTATTCCCAACTCCACGCCGACGTGGATAGTGGGGGTATGAAAAGGTCGTAGGACGCGTACCGCCGCCCCTCGCGGGCTCGCCACGCTTCGGGTTGACGTTGATCGTGGGGTGGCGTTAACAATTGTGGGGGCCATTTCACACTTCAGGGTGCCTATTTGGCCTCTGTGGGCCATTTAACATTGTTTCCTATGGAAAAATCGGGTCAATTGAGGCATTGAACAGTAAAATCGGGTCAATTGAGAAATTTAACATTGTTCCCTATGGGAAATCGCGGGCATCGCGTCGCACCCGATTTTTAGTGCATTTAATGGCCGCGATGCCCGCGATTTTTTTACCTGCGATGCCCACGATCAAAATCGTGGGCGCCGTGCTAGGTAAAGAGTACCCAACATACTCATCTTTATTACAAAAATTCTGTGTAATTCCAGGACTGTTTTAATGAAAGAAAACAATATAATAAATCAAAAAATCAATATACTTACTGGAATTTGGCAGAAATACCGGGGCAAAGATGCTGTTGCTACCTATAAAGACACAATGTTAAGAGATAATTATTATTTCTCCAAAGCTTCTCATCCTTTCACTAGAACTCAAGTGTTTACCAAACAATGGACAACAGTTCTGTACCGGTTTCCGTGAACATGTGAGGAGATGTACCAACCAATGAGAGAGATAAAGTGGAGGAGATGCCCAAAGCAACCAATAAGCTTCAGTCATTTCAAAGACTGTGCTCACTATATCCATCATGAATGCAGCTGCGAGGCTAATCTTCCGAGCCAGACGCTCATCGTCTGCAAAGCTACTCTGTCAGTCACTTCATTGGTTACCTGTATTCTACCGTATTCAATACAAAATTCTTTTACAATTCTTTACAAAAAGCCATAAACCAAACTACACCAACATATATATCTTCTTGTATCTCAAAATATCATCCAACCCGACCTCTACCCTCCTCACCAGATCTGCGTCTCTCATCCATACTCATTACTCGCTCCCATTCCCAACGGCAGGACTTTCTTCGGGCGGCACCCACTCCGTGAAATGCCCTCCCAAGAACAATAAGACTCTCCTACAGTCTCCAAACCTATAAGCGTTCCCTAAAAACTCATTTCTTCAGGCAAGCTTATCAAATTCCAGAATTGCAGTGGAATCAATGCAATAAAGAATCTATCCTTATGTATCAATGCCTATTTCCCTATAGATTGTAAGCTTGCGAGCAGGGCCCTCCTACCTTTTGACTGTCTGTAAATACCCTGTTTGTTGTATCACTGTCTCCTTTGTAAAGCGCAATGGAATATGCTGCGCTATATAAGAAACTGTTCAGAAATAAATAATAATAAATGACGAAAGCTGATTGATTACCTCGGGCAACTTCTTCACTTCATCTTGCTCCAAACTTTTATACATCTCCCCCCAAGAAAACAGCAGGATTATGGGAAAAAGACTGAAGCTAAAGGTGCCCATACACTGCCTGCGACGTCTCGTCTGCCGCCGGACGTCTTCCGGCGGCAGGGACACATGCGATCCGTTGTGATGGATCGCATGAGTCACTGCTTAGCGCCCGTCCCAGAACAGGTGGTCAGACGGCCAGCCGGTCCGACCACCTAGTCGGGTCCGATGCGCACGGGACCGCGCATCGGACCCGACTACATGTCAGGGAGAGGCGATTTGGTCCGATTTAACGGGCCGATTGGTCGCAATCGGCCGAAATCGAACCAAATCGCCTTGATGTATGCCCAGCTTAAGGCGCATCACAGCAAGCACAGCTGGAAGCAGCTTTGGGCAGTGATTTAAAGGTGCGACGGTGCCTTTTAAAAAATAGCTTTAGAGTCAAAAGCAGCAGATACTCACTGTAAGATGTGCTGAGGTCAAAAAACACGCTGAGCTCAGATGAGGCAGACACGGGAGGCGTACAGGGAGTGTTCGGCGACACAGGTGGAGAGGTTGTAGACTCGTGTTCAGATTCTGTGATCCTGCTAAAACTGATCTTATACGGTTCTCTCTCCAGAGGGGTGGGATGTCCACGTAGCGTGCCGGATGAGGAGAGGTGCCTCCCGCTATTGGGTCTTATACCTGGAGACTTCAGTGGGTACGTGGTCTTCCGTGGCTGCAACAAATTAAAGACGTATGATATTAGATCCTCTTTGCTGACCATGCACTCATTTGGATTTGGCATTCATAATGGCCATTGGCGAATGAGAAATACGCACAAATCTGGGAGGCTGTTTGCAACCCCGTGGTTCAATCTCTTGCGATTTGTTGAACAAATAGTCTGTGAAATCTTTCTCAGCAGTGTTTCCCATGGGGTTCAGATTCTCAAAGAACCGCTGCAAGTAAAGACAAAGATTATTATTATCCTCAGATACACTTCAAGCCCATAAAAATAAAATCAGATGGGTATTTTGTTTTTTGAGGGGGTCACATGATATTGTGAGCAGACACACTTTGGAACAACCCCTTGAGCTCTAACTGCACTGAATATCCCCCCTCCCCCATATCACTTCCTATGCCTATAGTGGTTTGCTCTTTAAACAATTACAGCTGATTGAGTGCAGGTTTAAGAAAACAAAAAAAAAAGTTTGATAAGTTGCTATTGGTTACTGCTCATAAATAACACAGATAGTTTAAGAAAAAAATCTTGATTCAAAGTACACCACTACCTAGGTACATTTTCTCTCATAACATAATTGATATATATTGTACACAGGATAAATGCCAGAAATGGACTGGTTGCTATAGGTTACCGCATCATTGTGCGCCTGTACCTGGATATCCGTTTCTGTCCGTAAACAATAAGGCTGGTTTTGGTACTGCTGAATCTCCCCTGTTATTTCAGCCACTTTTCGCCTTTTGCTGAAATTGATTAATTCCTTCCCATGTCTCTTCAGAAAGTCTGGATTCCCTTCTTCTGTTTTCAGTATATTCGTTAAATATATTCCTAAAATACAGACAAGTATGCTGTATAGGTAAATATCTGACAGAAAGGCCTCCAGAAACTTGTCGATGTAACCGCTCTCAGCGGTGCAATGACCTGGCAGTACATTCACGCACCCCATCAAAGGGCTGATTCCACCCACTGCCAAGCTCCTCAGTAACCTTGAGGCTGCGGGTGGATCAGATAATGAAGAGGTCACAAATGGGCATGTGGCAAAAGATCACAGATGAGGGGATGTGGAGGGAGGGGGGGCACACGATGACGACACCTGGGAGGAGGGCCTCCGATTGGGGGGCACAACATGGTGAGAGGTCTCTGATGAGGGGAAATGAATAGGGAGGCCTCCGATGGGGTGGGACATGGAGAGAGGTCTCTGGTTTGGGGGGGGGGGGAGGGGGTATGGAAGGCGCGTGTAGCGAAGCTTCCAAAGGGGAGGGGGTGGTGGAGGTCGTGGAGAGAGGATTTCAATTGGGGGGGGGGGGGGAACGATGACGTGAAGAGTAGTCTCCTATGGCGGCAAATGTCTCGGGTGATGGGGACCGTGGAGGGAGGTCTCTGACGGGGGCAAAAGGCGAGAGGTCACCAATGACTATAGACCGCACTATTACTCCCTAACTAGTTGGCCAAAACTGAACTATTGTAACAAACTTGCTGAACATAAGATGTAAAGTGTCAGCAATATGATCATTAACTTTGAGTTAATTAATGACAGCTTATGAAGGGTTCAAAATAACATACCGAAAAAAGGCACACAAGGTGGGTTGATAGACTTGAGTTTTGCCAAGTATTTCTTGAAGTGGTCCTGACTGAGCTCAACCGCTTCATCCAGGATCTTCTTCTTCCTTTCCTGTAATGCCTGTGGGAAGATCGGTGCAACAAGTTTTGTACGGGCCAGCTGGGAGCAACGTGCGGTCAGTGGCATGGCATCAGCAATCATACGACGCCAGCCGCCTCTTCTGGTTACGGCCATAATATGACTGGATTTCTACATTTTGAAATAATGTTTCCTGTTACCTTTGCCTAGCTGTTATTTTATTGCAGTTTTCATTGTAGTACAGATATTATCGGAGAGAGTTGGGACCACGGGCACTAGGTAAATACGTGGGACTTTGTGGTGCCATTTTAAAAACTACTTAAATTTATACCATTTAAAACATTATTTTATCTTTAAGCAGCTGCAGGTTCATACAAGACTATTTCATGAGGAATACCACCCATAACTTAGTTTGATTCAACCTACAGTGTCCCCCCCCCCCCCCAAATGCTACTGTAGATCATTAGCACAGTACTACACCTCATTCAAAATTAATGGGGGAGGGGCGTACACCTGCCCGCCTCCCTTAAGTGGCCAATCTTAGATGCCGCAGGAGTCACTGCTGAACCACTGCAGCCTTCAGGGAAACCCTCGGCATTGGATGCTCATTGCACCGTTACCCTTTAGGATGTAGTAATCACTTTATTTAAAGGTTTCATTTAATATGATAAATATATATTTTTGCCCCTTTAAAGTGAATACAATATTAGCTCTAGCAACACATCTATCTTCAGAAAACCATTCATGGTTAATAGAGCGAATTCCACCTGCTCAGCCCAACTCAAGGCTTCTGGTTTAAATGCAAAATATGAGCCTCCCTACTGTCTTGTTCCATCACTCTCTCCCCGTCTTCCGAAGAGCAGAACCAGAGGACTGGTCACTCTTTCATAAAGTGCAGCTTCCACAGTGCTGATCCATGATACAATGCAGCTTTCATTCTCAGGAATAGGTCCTTTGTGTTCCCAAGCTGGGCAATTGATGGGACTATGCTGCCCATTGCCATATATGCATGTGGGTCTCATACTTTACAGCAGGGGTCTTCAACCCATGGCCCGCGGGCCACGAGTGGCCCGCGGAGCTGATCTCAGTGGCCCCCTGCCCGCCATGCACAGGATTTTTTTTTCAAGTAAAAGAAAATACTGCCGAGGGAGGCAGCGTAATGGAGTCCCCCCGGGTGCCGCCTACCCGATTTTCATTGGCTGCAGGCAGGGCAGAGGAGTGTATTCAGTGTGGCTGAGGGAGGAGGAGGCACGTCTGGTGGGAGCTGGGACCCGGCGAAGCTGCGGGAGGAGGCAACGCAGCTGGCGGGAGCAGGGGACCTGGCGCAGGAACTGCAGGAGGAGGAGGCACAGCTGGCGGAGGGGACCCGGCGAAACTGCAGGAGGAGGCATGGATGGTGGAAGCAGGTGACCCGGCAAAGCTGCAGGTTGAGGAGGTACAGCAGGCGGGAGCAGGGGACCTGGCAAAGCTGCAGGCATTACTGGGGGCATTGTGTGTGGGGCATTACTGGGGGCATTGTGTGTGAGGGGCACTGCTGGGGCATTGTGTGTGAGGGGCACTTCTGGGGCATTGTGTGAGGGGCACTTCTGGGGCATTGTGTGGGGGCACTGCTGGGGCATTGGGTGAGGGGCACTGCTGGGGCATCATATGTATAAGCAGGAGTACTGCTGGCATTATGGTCTGTGGCATAATGGGCATTAGTGCAATGGGCATAATTTTGTGTGGATTAATGTGTAATGGGCATCACGTGTGCGGCATAATGTGTGATGGACATTACGGTGTATGACATAAAGTACAACAGGTATTACGGTGTGTGGCATAATGTCTAATGGACACTATGGTGTGATGCACAATGTGTAATGGGCATTACGGATAAACAGTGTATATTGATTTAAGTAGCCTTTCATTGTTTGGGTTTGATCTGTGAGGCACACTAGTTCACTGTGTGGGCCTTCATGTTTATATGTCACTGTGCAGCCTTCAGTCAACTTAAGCGTGTCAGGACAAAGACCATTCCTACGGTAACCAATGTCTGGTCATGCAGGTTGCAAAAGAGGTGTCAGGTAATTGTTTTCCTGCTAGTTCATACTCTTTATAATTAGACCACGCCCCTTATAATAAGGCCACACCCCTCTTTGGGAGCGTGGCTACGGCGCATGCAATTTATTCAATATCAAATTATATATGGGGGGGGGGGGGCACATATATTTTACTGTTTGCACTGGAACCCAAATTGGCTGCTGATGACTATTGGGGTATGTGTGTGTGGGGGGGTTATGTGCTGAGTATGGGTGGCTGTGCCAATTATCTATGAAGGACTGTGCTGACGTTATAGGGGAGCTGTGATTCTATGGGGCTGTCCCAAATACTGCAGTAGAGTTTAGTGGCCCTCGGGCTTCACTGGATTTTTTTAGGTGGCCCACACTGTCTTAAAGGTTGAAGACCCCTGCTTTACAGTAACCTCTCCAATCACTTCCTAGTACTCCAGTTATACAATACTCTACACAATCTATATTTTCAATGCAGAAGTAGTGCTGTCCAAACCGGTCCTCAAAATCTGCCAACAGGTTTTCCAGACCACCCAGCTGGTGCACAGGTGTAGTCATTACTAACAGTCACATTTCCCAGACCACACAGCTGGTGCACAGGTGCAGTAATTACTAACTGCTACATTCCCCAGATCACCTAGCTGGTGTACAGGTCCAGTCATTACTAACGGTCATGTTTCCCAGACCACCTAGCTGGTGCACAGGTGCAGTCAATACTAATGGTCATGTTTCCCAGACCACCAAGCTGGTGCACAGGTGCAGTCATTACTGTCACATTTCCCAGACCACCAGCTGGTGCACAGGTGCAGTCATTACTAACGGTCATGTTTCCCAGATAACCTAGCTGGTGCACAGGTGCAGTCATTTTCAAACAGGTCTACAGATCCACAGTTGGCCTGGAAAACATGAACTGTTGGTAGATCTCAAGGACCAGTTTAGCTACCAATAATTTAGCTACTCAGCCCTGGAAAATGAAGCAACAACTAACCTCGAAGGTGTGATCCAGCCGATACACTGGAACGGAGTTTACTGCGCTCACAATCTCCAAAACGCCATTGAAATTATTCAAGTCTTGAAAAACCTGGAGGATTTCGATGATCCGACTGAAAACCGCCACCCGCTCCTCGAAGTTCTCAGTTTCCACAAGACACCTGCACTCCGGAAAACAGCAACAAATCAAGAAAGTGAAACTTTCAGCACTTACTGTCCTCACACCACTATGTCACATCCCATTGGGAAAATGTAATCTAATGGTGCACAGAAAGAGATGCTGTAACCCATGACAACCCGACTCCCCATATTTCCATACAGTGTAGGAAATCTAAGTCAACATCTGCTTGGTCACTATGCAATACAGTACTTGTTCCTTCTTCTTAAACTTGGAAACTCATTATCAAATTAGAATGTGACCCCCAACCTCACTATATCGGAGAGCTAGGAGGTTGCACCCAATGACAACAGGCCCCTGCAGACGGGCATAACCTACTTTTCAAACCAGAGCGTGAGGTTGGTGGTATGACGGATCATCTTCAGCAGGTTGGGGGAATGGATTTCTTTGTCTTCTTTTGTCCATACGCTGCCTACAAGCTCTGACGGCTGCACGGCCCTGGAAGGGACAGTAAATATCCATCAGAATAGAATTATAGATCAGTATGCAGCACACACTAAGGGACTATTGCAGAGATTGTATCAAAACAGGTGCAATTTACAGAGCACAGCCAAATATAGTGACCGTATGCATTTATGTGGAGCCGTACACTGGATGCCCATTCTCAACAATTTACTAGTCATCCTCCTCAATGGCAGCTGGTGTTAAAGATATGCCGCCCAACAGGTGAGCGTGTTTGGGTCAGCACGTGCGGCATTTTCCTAAACGTGTCTTTAACCCCTTCCCGACATTTGACGTAAATGTACGTCATGACTTTAAAGTGTCACCGCGTCTAGAGACGCGGTGACAGAGGGACGATGTCTGCTGTCCCTGACAGCAGACATCTTCCCTCATTGCCCAGGGGGGGCAGCGATGCCCCCCCGATCGGCGATCGTTGCAATTGGCTGTTCAAATGTGAACAGCCAATTGCAGCGTTTACTGTGTTATGTATATAATTTTGACTCTGCTGCCCCCTAGTGTCCAAAAAAAATAAAAGAAAGTTGAAATAATGAATGAAACATAAAGTTTACATATGGTCTATGTTAGTTATGAACTATTTTGAGTGGTATGATTATTTGTCTTACAAGCAGAAAATTTAACATTTTGCAAAATGTTCAATTTTTTTTACGACATTTTGGTATTTTTCACAAAAAAAAAAAGACTGTATCGACCAAAATTTACCACTAACTTAAAGTACAATGTGTCACGAGAAAACAATCTCAAAATCACTGGGATAAGTAAAAGCAAAAAAAAATTATCCCCACTTAAGTGATACATGTCAGATTTGAAAAAAAGGCCTCTGTCAGGAAGGCAAAAACAGGCTGCGTCGGTAAGGGGTTAATGTACTCCCCTAAATAAAAAAGTTCCTTCTAGTGTTTGTTCTAGCCCCCTGCAGTTCTAGCACAGGTCTGGTCTGCATATCAGTACAGAAATACACACCACACTGTGCTAGAAGCACCACAGCAAAGCGTGACACTCCAGGCAGGTAAGAGGAACTGCACAGGTTTTTGAAAGATGCAGGATGTTAGAATAACCAATTTGGAAAAGTTTGACGTAAGTTTTTCATGATAAAAAAAAAAAAAAAACCTGACTTGTTCACACGTCTCCCTCTATGCCTACTGGGACGGTGAATATAATAGTGTGCCAAGTGCAGCGAGGTACCGTGCCTAAAGCATGGCGGGCGCAGCATAATACGGTGTCCATGTCAACCTATGTCGACAGATACCAAAAAAGAGAAAAACTCATGTCAAGCTTTATCAATAGTGGTCAACCTGCATTAATTGCCAGTGACTGACTTTTAGCTGCTTGCGCTACAGCCACATCGCGCATGTGCTGCGATACTGCTATGGGTACAGATGCAGCGCGGGCAGGGTCAGTAGCGTGACTCATAGCCTGTGGCTGTTTGGGGGGAGGAGATGGTATGTAGCACAACACAGAGGTGTGTTGCGACCATTTTGTGGGAGTGCTAAGGCCAGTGACACTAGACACTACAGCAGCCATGATTGAAGAGACTTCTTTACTGTGCTTCTTCAATGATCTCACTTTTATTACGCTACAGCAGCCGGGACACCTACCGGTACAGATCAGACTCTATGAGAGTCAGCTGCCGAGCGATCTCAATCGGGTGCAGAGTCATCAGGTCAAACGTGTCATTCTGGCCCGCGCGGCTTATGTGCCACTCAATAGGAGGAGGGGGGCTCTCGAATGTGATATTGTGGCTAATGCCATTCGCCTGAGCTTGTTTCTTCCGTCTGATTATTTTGGCGATGGACTCGACCCATTTCTTCATGGATTTGCCTAGAAGACAGAAGAGAAGAATAAAGCACCATATAATCCAGGGGGTTCTAGTTCATACATTTTATATACGGTTACCTTTTACGCTGGATATAAAGGTTTCTATCCGGTCGAGAAGTTCCGGGTCTCTTTCGAAATCATAGAAATGATGTTCAACCCAGTGTCGAAATACATTTAATACCCTGCGGGAGACGAGGAGATTTATTTCAGTTTACACAATAACAGCAGAACAACGTACAGAGGTGCGGGACGCCGGACAATCTGGGACATTTTTTTAATGCGGCAAAATCGTTTAGAAGGCAAAAATCATACATAAGACACCTGGCACGAATGGGACACCCCAAGGCGTGGGGCATTTTTCTGGTGAAAAGCTCCTCTGCGCTATTTACAAAAACCCATCTGGGTATACTTTTTGAGATGGCTCTTGGGCAAATTCATGCAGGATGTTACTTATACCCTCTTGCACACCGCACCTGGGACCCGGGTTATTGCCAGGTTGGTGATGTGTGGACCCAGGTCGAGGTGCGTTGTGAAAGCATCATAGCTTAAAACACGAGTCGACCAACCCGGGTTTATAAGAAGGGTTAAAAGTGGTTCCCCTTTGTAGAATGGCCGACTTGGGTTTAATGTGAAAGTGCCGGAACTGTATCGGAGCCGGCGTTTACGATGTGAAAGGGGCGTTCGTTTCATATTACTGCCGCACAGGCAACTGTGTGGTTATGGCAATATTGGGTCATATTCCCCATCACGCTCTCTGTAATGTGACAGACTATATAATAGTCTATTACAGTTTGAGAGGTCAATGGCCTGCACCGCAACCCACAGTTCTTCATTTATGTTTTTTTATCCCTTTGAGTGACAACATTTCTGTGAGAGATGCTCAAAATTTCTGCTATGCCGCCGTCGCTCACATGTGTTATTTGCATTCAAATACAAAAGGTGTAAAAAAGATTATATTACCTAAGGTAACATTACAGGTCATTACAATGAATAAAAATGTTGGCTTGGCAAATTTCCCACCTATTCTGGCAAATTAACTCAGCACTCAACGGGTTAATGTTTTACCTACAGTATATGTTGTTTTGACAAACTATTTTCTGTGCAAATTTGTTCTATTTTTGGGGTCGAGCCTATTAACCCTAAGGGTGCGGATAATTCGCCGAGTGCAAATCATCCCGACACTTTACGGCGGGCCGAATTAGTTGAAAAATTCTCCCACCTCCATAGGGGTGCGAGCAAATTTCAGTGAATTCAGCCCTGCGAAGGGTGCGAGTTAGGGTTAATTCGGGTGCCGTTTTCAGAGTGAAAACGGCACCCGAACGGCAACTCCATTAGAGTCCATTAGACTCTCCCCGACCTTGCAAAGCTTTAAACGGGTACTGAAAACTCACCTATTCATCAAAGCGTACCCTTCCACTGCATAAACCAGCTGGTTCTCCGACCTCTTACCTTTTAACATCCTGCTATCTAACCACCACCCACTCGCTTGCACCTCTTGTAATCTGTCTGTCTCCCCTTCCTACTAGATTGTAAACTCCTCCGAGCAGGGCCCTCTTCCATCCTGTTGTCAAAGCCCTCTTCTCTTCACATTTCACTCACAGCTCTCCTATACTCCAACACTCAGTGACCATCTTCATACTCCTCTCCATCATTGGCCTCAAGCCTCTAGTTGTATGTTGATTGTGTCCTCACTACTTATATTTAAGCTGTAATGTGTATTGATCTGTGGCGCTCTTTATTTGTACTGTATTTTTGTTATTTATTCAATGTTATGCCAAGCTTTGTCTCCCTGTATTGTTCCTTTGTACGGCGCTGCGAAACACTTGTGGCGCCTTATAAATAAAATTATAATAATAATAACTCACACCCTTTGGAGTTAATAGGATCAACCCCATAGAGTCTTTTGTTTATATCAACATACCCTGCACTTTTCTTTTTGTATGTATGGTTTCTTAAAATTCAATAAAAATGACTAAAATTCAACTAAAAAAACCATAAAAATAAAGATCGTCTTAATCTGAATGCATTGCGATAAAAATGGCTTGTGAGACCACTGATTAATTTAGTACGCAACACTTGTATATCTCTCTGCCACCGATTCTATATAAGAAGCACCACAGATCTTTAGCATGTAAAAAAAACCAAAGAAACAAAAAAAATTCATGGCCGCGGCAGCGGTACAGAATCGGATTCAGACAGATGTACAAGATGTCAGTAATGCTAGAGTACATATACTCTATTAAAGGTGTACCATTAAAGGTGAATAATGAGGGAAAGGGAACTTAAAACTACATGTACTGTGACCTCACATCATTCCAGGGAGGTCAGTCAATGTGAGCGTCTGTCTAACCATCTTTCTCCCAGCATGCAACTGAAAGGAGGCTGGATAGATTTACATGAAGCTCCTATGGGAAATATTAAGGGCTCTGGGGCAGATGTATAAAGCTTTGGAAGAGATAAAGTGCACAGTGACAGCCAATCAGGTCCTGTCATTTTACCAAACACAAACAGTATCATGGCAGTGAGGAGCTTATCGGTTGGTATTTTGCCGCTCTCCAAGGTTTAGTATACACATCGGAAACACGACAGTTAGGAGCTGACTGGTTTTTATTTTCAATCTCTCTCTAAAAGATCGCTCCCCATTGCTTAGTACATTTGTTCCTGTCACGGATCACAGAGGAGGACACTACCTGTGTGAGAATTTGACTGTACCTGAGCAGAGGCGCGGAGTCTAACCGTGCCAGGGGTTTTCTGCCAGTGACCCCTCCAAGCGGGATTTGGGCTTTTGCGGCACCTGGCACGTCGGTCGCGGCCCTCTGCCCAGGCTTCTCGTACAGGTGCTGGTTACACTGGAAGTAGCAGTAGTCAGACAAGGGTTTAGCAGGTGCAGGTCACAGGTATAGCCGGGTCGGTAGCAAATAACAGATGGCTGGAGGTACACAGGGATTGAGCAGGTTCTTTGTCACAGGAATAGCCAGGTCAGTACCATATATCAGGGAGCGTAGTGCAGACAAGGATTTAGCAGTTGCAGGTCACAGGGATAGCCAGGTCAGTACCAGATATCAGGGAGTGTAGTGCAGATAAGGATTTAGCAGTTGCAGGTCACAGGGATAGCCAGGTCGGTAACAGTAAATCAGAAGGCTGGATACACACAGGTATAATGCTGGAATGGTGTGAGTACCTGAGACACTGGACACTGATAATACTATGCAGCACTGGATGACTTCAGGTATGAGCTTGAAACCAACAAGCAGTGAACAGAGACTGAATGAGCAAACTGAGAGTGGATCTCCCCAGGTACTGTGCAGATGGTGATTGCAGTCAGCTGTATAGGCAGGTAACACTGGAGTTTGCAGGATGAGCTTGGTGAACAGGTATTTGCAGGATTGATTACTTGCAGACAAGTACTTAGCTGGAGTGCAGGGAATTACAGCAACTGCAATTCTGGGCCAGATAACAGAATCTTTCACTTGACATGGGAGACAAGGAACAGCATGTAACTCAGGGAAATAACACCTTGCTTCTGGCACCAGGGGGAATTCTCACAGGGAGTATCACTCAGCTGTAGGGGTGTGATAGGCTGCTGAGATCAGCTGACAAGGTGATGTCAGAGTACCAGGTATTCACACAATATAACAGAGTGTGACATTACTCCCCCCTGAATGGGTGGCCTCCGGACACCCCTTGGACTGGTAGCAATTAATGCTTTCGACGACTCTTCTTCCCTCCTCGGGAACGTCTTGATCTACTTGGAAGAGGTGGAATCTCCGGTTCAACAAAAACTGCTTTCCGAAATATAGGACCACCAGGAAACGGTGCTTCATCCATTACGGGATCAAAATCAGAATCAGAGTCCTGGTCTAGTGTTAGAACCATGTTTTTCTTTTTGACAGTAGTATCAGAAATGGATGAAGAATCCAAAGAACCAGAATACCTAGAGGAGTCGTCATGAAGAGAGACCAAGGAAGCAACCCCGAGTCTCAAAATAGCAGACTGTGGACCTGGTACAGATCTTGATGCTTTTGGAGCAAACCTTTGTAGAACTGCTTCAGTAAAAGCTGAGAGATCTTCTAAAATAGGATCCTTGGTCTCTATGAGTGGGTTAGCCC
Source organism: Crinia signifera (assembly GCF_055691185.1). Classification (NCBI taxonomy): domain Eukaryota; kingdom Metazoa; phylum Chordata; class Amphibia; order Anura; family Myobatrachidae; genus Crinia; species Crinia signifera. Next base: position 69,924,665 of record NC_139228.1, read on the forward strand.
AATCCAAAGCCTTACCCCTAAAGGCCAAAAGGAAATATTTCACAACCTTGGAAGAAGAAAGCGATGTCAGCAATCCCGAATCCACATCGGCAAGATATTGACGAACCAATGCATAAAACTGATCCAGATCTCCATCGAAATAAACGGATGGTCGACCATCCTCTAAACTTCTAGGCAGAGAATCAAATGAAGAGTCCACAACTGCTGGAATATTATTCATTTCAGAAAACTTTACTTCTTTTTTGGGACCCAGTATTGGAAGGTTTCCACTTGACTGTATAGACAGAACTGAACTAGGACTGGAGGCACTGGAGTCACTTCCTGAAACTGCCAACTCAGACATCTCCCCTGGCATTAGAAGCTCAGCTGCCCATCCTGGAGAAAAAAAATCATACACCCCTTCTGGAGTTACAAATTCAGATGCCCTTCCTAGGTCTACAAGACCAGATACCCTACTGGGACTGGAGATCTCTCCTGGGGCATGGCATACTGTGACCCCTCCTGGTGCATGGCACACTGATCCATCTTGGAGCACGCCACACAATGATCCATCTTGGGGCACGCCACACAATGATCCATCTTGGGACACCATACTCTGAGGGCGCTCTTGGGGTATGATGCTCTGAGGCCCCTCCTCGGGCTGGAAGGCCAGAATCCCCTCTTGGGGCTGGATTGGCGGAGCCCCCTCTTGGGGCTGGATTGGCGGAGCCCCCTCTTGGGGCTGGATTGGCGGAGCCCCCTCTTGGGGCTGGATTGGCGGAGCCCCCTCTTGGGGCTGGATTGGCGGAGCCCCCTCCTGGGGCTGGATTGACGGAGCCCCCTCCTGGGGCTGGATTGACGGAGCCCCCTCCTGGGGCTGGATTGACGGAGCCCCCTCCTGGGGCTGGACTGACGGAGCCCCCTCTTGGGGCTGGACTGACGGAGCCCCCTCTTGGGGCTGGACTGACGGAGCCCCCTCCTGGGGCTGGACTGACGGAGCCCCCTCCTGGGGCTGGACTGACGGAGCCCCCTCCTGGGGCTGGACTGACGGAGCCCCCTCCTGGGGCTGGACTGACGGAGCCCCCTCCTGGGGCTGGACTGACGGAGCCCCCTCCTGGGGCTGGACTGACGGAGCCCCCTCCTGGGGCTGGACTGACGTAACACCCTTTTCAGGGTTTTCAGAATCGGGTTTTTGGCCTTGGAACCGATCATCGATAGAAACATCGGTCATTCCTCCTGATGTTGCAGGAACAGATTTCCCACTGACTTTAAGAGATTTGAGAACTCTCTTTTGAAGTCCAAACCTGTAATTGGGTGCTTTTGTCACAGGACCCCAATCTTGAACTTGAATTCCTCTTTGGACACTCTCCTTAACACCCATAGTCTGAATGGTGCAAACTGGAACTGATGAGGACCCTCGAGATGTTTTATCACTGATGCCATTACTCTGATTCCTGGATTTGCGCAGGGAGCAAATCTCAATGAAATGATCAGGACCCGCACAATAAAGACAAAGTTGCAATTCCTTGCGCCGTTGGCGTTCAGCTTCCGACAACTTGGGCCTTAGAAAGCTCTGATGCCTCTCTCTTTTCTGTCCAGAGAACGTTATCTCAGTTTTTAGGGCTCCTAAATCAACAGACTCCTTAAATGCAGTGCCTTGCGCTGGGGTTTTAATGGAATCAGGCATTTTTTCAAAAAGTTCTGGTAGAAACTGAATAATCCTGATTAATATCTTTTGCAGCTGCTCTAACATCTGCCCAAAAACTCTCAGTCTCACAGAAGTCTGGATACCTGGTGACTGGAAGGTCTGTGAATAATTGTGAGTGGTCCCTTTAACTGAGTCATCTGTTTTCAGATTACCAGCAAATTCATTGGAAAAGACTGGAGGAATGCAAGGGTTAACTGAGTCAGCAAAAAGTCTTTGGGACTGAGAAGCCATGGTAAAACAATCAGCTAAATAATGCAACATGGATGCTTGCGACCTCTCACATATCTTCATTAAGTCCACATGAAGGTCTGTCACCTGGGTCTGACCAGCAGTGTCCATTTTTATTAGGCCAGAAGCAATCTGTCACGGATCACAGAGGAGGACACTACCTGTGTGAGAATTTGACTGTACCTGAGCAGAGGCGCGGAGTCTAACCGTGCCAGGGGTTTTCTGCCAGTGACCCCTCCAAGCGGGATTTGGGCTTTTGCGGCACCTGGCACGTCGGTCGCGGCCCTCTGCCCAGGCTTCTCGTACAGGTGCTGGTTACACTGGAAGTAGCAGTAGTCAGACAAGGGTTTAGCAGGTGCAGGTCACAGGTATAGCCGGGTCGGTAGCAAATAACAGATGGCTGGAGGTACACAGGGATTGAGCAGGTTCTTTGTCACAGGAATAGCCAGGTCAGTACCAGATATCAGGGAGCGTAGTGCAGACAAGGATTTAGCAGTTGCAGGTCACAGGGATAGCCAGGTCAGTACCAGATATCAGGGAGTGTAGTGCAGATAAGGATTTAGCAGTTGCAGGTCACAGGGATAGCCAGGTCGGTAACAGTAAATCAGAAGGCGGGATACACACAGGTATAATGCTGGAATGGTGTGAGTACCTGAGACACTGGACACTGATAATACTATGCAGCACTGGATGACTTCAGGTATGAGCTTGAAACCAACAAGCAGTGAACAGAGACTAAGGCCCTTATTCAGATCGGTGCGGCCGGAGCCGCATACGGTGCTCCGGCCGCACCAACCAATCCCCGCCTACTATACGGATCGCCACGGCCGTCCGTACACGGACGGCTGGCGATCCGCATGAAAATGGTGGGGCGTACGCCTCCACCATGGTGGGAGCTGCCCCCTGCATTCGATGGTCGGCGACCAACGAAGGCAGGGCCGCACGCCCCACCAGCTCCCGCAAGCTGAGACCACACGGAGAATCGTCCGTGTGAAAGCTTGTTTGGGGGCTGAGAGCTGACATCCGGCGATGTCAGCTTTCCGCCCCCATCACTGGCGTCATAGCCTCATTACCATGCATACGCCCCGCGTTTGCATGGGAACGCCCATGAAACGCGGGGCGTATGCATAGGGAATTGAGGGTATGAAGCCCCTCACGCCCCTATACGCCCCCTTTGCGGCGGCGAAACTTTATGTGCGGCGATTTCGCCTGCACATGCGCAGATTGACCTCTGCGCATGTGCAGACTGAAAACATCAGCGGTACGGCCGCACGCGGGCCGTACCGCTCGATTCAGAATAAGGGCCTGAATGAGCAAACTGAGAGTGGATCTCCCCAGGTACTGTGCAGATGGTGATTGCAGTCAGCTGTATAGGCAGGTAACACTGGAGTTTGCAGGATGAGCTTGGTGAACAGGTATTTGCAGGATTGATTACTTGCAGACAAGTACTTAGCTGGAGTGCAGGGAATTACAGCAACTGCAATTCTGGGCCAGATAACAGAATCTTTCACTTGACATGGGAGACAAGGAACAGCATGTAACTCAGGGAAATAACACCTTGCTTCTGGCACCAGGGGGAATTCTCACAGGGAGTATCACTCAGCTGTAGGGGTGTGATAGGCTGCTGAGATCAGCTGACAAGGTGATGTCAGAGTACCAGGTATTCACACAATATAACAGAGTGTGACAGTTCCCCTGTGAGAAAGTGTCTGACGGGTTAAAATCCCAAATTCTGGCAGTCGGTCACCTACGACGGTAAACCCACCTGAGTTGCACGGGCTGAACATATTCCTTCCTAAACCGTTTAAGGTTGGCGCTGATGGGCTGCTCCCCTTTCTCTATTGCCATTCTGTCTGCTTCTGTGGGTTCAGGATCTGGTATTTCAAACCTAACAAACCAGCAGGAAAAAAATGATATTTCCATGTACACAAATTTAACAAGTAAACTGTACGCATAACCTTTGCAACGTCAAGGCAGCCATATTTGTGGGCTAGGCCAATATTCAATGAAAAAATGTTTTATCCACTTAACTAGGGAATCGGTAGGCTACATGCGTACCAAAATGTGTTTAGCCCACAAAATGGCTGCCGGCACTGTGAAGGAGACAGATGGATGTTTTACGTGGTAGAATTTCTCCCCTTAAAATACACAACCATCAATGAAGAGAGTAAAAGCAGGAATTGCATTTTTATTATTTTTTAGAATCTTTTTTTTTTATGTCATTGTGCTTTACACATATATATCGACCAATATACGTTTTAAAGAAATAGCGCAATTTTAGAGATTTTGTGTTGTATTTGAGATTATATATATATATATATATAAATAAATAAATATCTATCATCTATATACAAGTCTAGTGTCCGTTAGTCTCAGAAACACTGCCATCTGCTGGCAGAGAGTGAAATGACATCTTTTTCATACATGCACACAGAGGGTAGAAGACTAGCTTTCGAAGCTTTTGCTTTGAGCGGGCTTACTAGTATTATATCTATCTATCTATATTTTACACAAATAAAATAAGTGTTTTTGTATGGGAATATATTCCACAGCTCTCGAGGTGAAGCGGACTAATCTTACACAGTTGTGTGGCAGCTAAAAATTAAGGTATAAGACCACACAGCAACAATGTGACAATTATTTGCACACTGTTTGGTTGTAAACAATTGTTAAGCCCAGTACACACGGCGAGATTCCTTTTCTAATTAATTCCGATTTGATTGGGATCAGATTGCACAGCACAGTGTACACATCCAATTTAGACTATATTCTACTATATACTCGAGTATAAGTTGACCCGAATATAAGCCGAGGCACCTAATTTTACAACAAAAATCTGAGAAAACTTATTGACCCAAGTGGGACCCTCACTCGAGTATAAGCTGAGGGGGGCTTTTTCAGCATAAAAACTGTTCTGAAAAAGTGGCTTATACTCGAGTATATATGGTAGTTTTGCCTGCACTGTCTTTTTTTCTATTTGATTTCGATTCCACGGACTCTCGCATCGGGATTGAATGTGGCTGAAACTGCCCAAATTCAATTCAAATTTAACTATACACTGTCAGCAAAAACTAATAGAAAGTTGGTCAAAATCGAACGGCTTTTGACTAATGGAAGGAAATCTCTCATTAGAATTTTAGTACATTTACATTACTTAACAGCTTCTTGTTAGTCTATTTACCAACATATATAAACTGGTACATATTCCAAATCAGACCCACACAATGCCGGGTGACCATGCTTGTATCAATTTACTTTACTTGCCTTTCAATTAGCAGGCTTAGTAACTCCTGGGGCTTACAGAAGGAGCGATAGGTGGTCAGGAAAGTGCGCACAAAGTTAGGATCTGAGGGGTAAAAAAAAACAGAAAAAGAGGAGAGTTATTCAGCAAATTACTATTGCTTTGCTTTTTTTTTTTGCTATTGCTTTATTACGATCCCTTGATTCTATCCCCATCTACGAGCTAGTACTGAAATCCCATTAAATCCGAGTTAAGGGGACAATAGTAATTACATAACTATAAACAGTTTACTAGCATGTTATAGTAACTTTCTTTCTTTACTTCCTGCATCTTATTTGTAAAATGGAGCACAATCAGCTTCTGCTGATTAAAATTATAGGCGGGATGTCTATAGTTAGTGTGCGACTGCAGCTAGATCTGCATAAGAAATGGACGTTAGAGCGTTTTCCTTGTAAACAGTTTAACATAGCATTTCGTATTTCGGACAGCAGCAGCCACACAAACTACAGACATGCCACATATATTAATCAGCAGAAGCTGCATGTGCACCCTATTCATTCCGTTTTCCAAATAAGACTCTCTTTTAATGGTAAAAGTCACAAAAAAGATGCCCGGCACTACCGAGGTTTTAACGCAAAAGGAGGCTAGATGTACATGGAAACATCTGTAATGTCAAATATATAGATCGGTATAGTCAAAAACAAAATTAACTCAACAAGTTTGGCATGACTGAGATAACCATTGGGCATTTTTGGAAGTTTTTTTTTTATTGTCAATTTTCAACCTCACGAGAATTGTAATACTCCCTGGAAAAAAGAACGTACCTGCGTACATATGATAGGTTAGTCTCTCAATGAGCTTTACCACAGTCCCTCCCTTAATCATGGGGATTCCACCCCTACTTTGCACATTGTCCTCAAAAACAATGTTTTCCTCCGAGTCCTCCTCTACAAAGCGATAGACGTCTGGGCTGGGCAACCGCAAAGGCTGCTCATTCTCTTCCTGGATCAGCACAGAGTCCAGCATACGGTCCAGCGTGCTGCGGTACTGCAGGGAGATCAGAGCAGCCATCCAATTGTTTTTCTCTTCCGCCGTCTTGGCAGCGAAAGCTACGCAGTTCTCATCTTTGGAGATTAGCTCGAAGGCGTGCTTGCACTCGTTGGAGTCCTCACGGTCGACCACCTGCACCTTTCTCATGACAAATTTCTCCTTCAGTCGAAACTCGGCTGTGTTGTATCCAGGGATGCGAGATTGCCCGTGGTTTGTTTTGCAGCTGATCATCAGTCCATCAAAAAGGAAAATGTGCCGCTCGTGTTTGGCCCCCACCCTCGTTAGGGAGCCTTCCATGATAAACTCGTTACAGCACTGCCCAATGTCTTTGCCTTCCCAACCATCTATGTTTTTCTGGATTTCGTTCATCTTCTTAATGGCCATATGCTTGCTGCGCATCTGGCGGTTGTACAGGCGCCAAATGGGCTCCCTGAAAAAACACAATCAACAATTATACAGGTCAACAATTCACAGCGGAGGCGCCGGCGGTGTGTGGTTGGAGTGGTCAACCAGATCTTTGGCCCTCAATATCTAAGGCTGCGCAGGTCAAAATCGGTCAGTGGGGCCGTGCGCACTTAGTTACCAATTTCACATCTAAATAAAACCACCAAATGTAATAGACTCCGAGTTCGGCGGGCGTGCCGGAGGTTTTTTTTAAGGGGCAATCATTAACAAGGCAAAACCATGCCTTGTAAAAAATTCCCCCTTTAAAATTAACCTGTGGGTTCGGCCAGCATCCCACATGGCCGTCAAACTCAGAAGCTATTAACATTTGGCCTTATATGTTTATCTTGGGCTACATTCTATCCCATTAGATGAATAATCCATGAGACGGCCATTAGGTACATTTGCCCCCTCTCTTACCCGGGTCTGCGTCTCGGCGAGTGCTTATTGTAAATGCGTTCCATGCTACATCGGAGGTTCAGCAGAGCGGTGATGGCTTGTTTCAGACATTCTCTGTCCTCTTGCTCTTTGCTCCGCTCTTGTAACAGCTTAAAATGAAGAAGTGGAAATATCTCTTAATAAACTACACTGGTCTGCCAGTCCCAGCCAGGGAACACTAGTGCAGCTCCTTGCGGGACCATAATCTTGGATCGTCATGACAGTAATGTTAGCGCCAGCGGCTGGGTGCGCCCAAGTTGAGCAGCTCTTGAATTTCTCAGATGCCCTCTAGTGGCTGTATGCGCACAAAACACTTGAATTCCCTGAGGAGCGAGATTACTGCATGCACTAAATATCTGAGCCGGCGGTTGCAACTTGTGGGACCGCCTATCGCCATGGCGTGCGCACACGGAGCGATGTGTGCTTTATTTAATCTAGACAGATCGCTTAGAAAATAGGCAAAAATCGCCCCGTGTCTATGCCCTTTTAGTATATAGGATAGCATATAGGTGTTGGGAGAGATGTAAAGTAGCAATTAATGCATGTTATTCTTAAATATATGTTGTGCCTTTTTTTGTCTTCCTAAACCTAACTTTTTACTACAGAAAAAATATCCAAACTTTATTTTCCTTACCTCTAATAATTCGAAATAGTGCAAACAGTGATAAACAGGAACCAGCATCAGGCGCGGAAGGACGTATCGCAATGCTTCTTTGAAGCCATCCGATATGGACTAAGGAAAAATACACACAGTGACACCGCTGTATAGCCAACCTATCGCTATTTACCAAACCTATGTCAATCCAGGGCATCATTACAACGCCACACACTCTTTCCCCCGCACACACTCTTTCTTCCAACTACATGATTGCCCAGGTCCCACAGAACGACATGCTACATCTAACGTAAGTTGCATTCCCATCTTTGAGCCTTTGATGACCATGATGGTTTTACCTGCTGTAAGGCAGGGGAGGGGGTCGTCTCTTACCAAATAATTTTTTTTTCCCCAAAAACATTGCGTCTGCACGGAGCCAAGAGGAAACATTTCTGAGAAAAAGTCTGAACAAGAGGTTGTGCTGGGGGCACGGGGAGGTCTTACAATACAGATTCTGCAGCTCAGTGCTAGAAAATAATATGCTAACATAAAAACGAAGAACGGATCCTGCTCTATGACATGCGTTCCTATGAGGGTAACGATTTACAGGAACTCGAAACCTCAACAACTGAATCTTCCAAGTTGTTGTTAACATGTTCCAGATGTACCTATCAGCAATTGATAAGACAATTTGCAAAGCAATGTTGGTTTTCTTTCTGCTGGAAGCAGAACGCATGAACTTCTCACCACTGCAACACTAAACACAGTTAGCAGCTCGTAATGTTTCATATATCCTGGACAAACCCTTCTTAACTCTATCCTGCCGTGTACAAAGCAGTACGGGATGCAGTCAATTTACAGACGGTCAAAATACTGACAGCGTTTAAATAGCCGACATTCATTATGCCAACATGGTCAAAACGACACTGTCAAAATGCCGACATTTAAAATGACGATGTGTCAAAAATATCCATGATTCCATGACTTTGAAACCGACTTGTTCTTACTTCACAATCCAAAACGGCAGAATGTAACATTATAACAGTGTGCCCAGCCCAGCGAAGCATCATGCCCGAAGCCTAGCTGGCGCAGGGATGCGGGACACTTATATGGTGTCCTAGTCGACAGACAACCCCCCCCCCAAAAAAAAACCATGTCAGCACTTTAGACGTCGGTACTTTGACCAAGTTGGCATAATTAATGTCAACATTTTGAACATGTCTGTATTTTGACTGACTGCCAATGTGATGTATCACATGCAACAAGTTGGAACAGTGTATGGCCACCTTAAGCGTTAAAAGACGCACCAGATGAGATCACCTGGGCATGGGTGGTGTGCCCATATTATCATTTCAAATGCACGCCATGTTAGATTGCAGAGTTTTTTGTATAATTGTTTGGATTAGCAGTATTTAGATATTGTGTTTTTTTTTTTTGTATATAGAATTAGGTTGAGTAGTCCAAGATACCACCATATATTTTTTCTACACCTCGTACAACCTGTGTTTATAAGTTGACCTGTTGGTCATGGGGCCACAATAGCAGATTTCATAGTCAGAGGTAGATTTATTAAGCTCGAAGTAGTGAAAATGTGTCTGGGTTTTTTTTTATCACCGGCCAATCCGCTCCTACCTGTCATTTTTCAAACCAAGCCTGTAACTTCACAGTTAAGAGCTGATTGGCCGGTGAAAAAAAAAACAAAAACAGACACCATCACTTCACGAGCTTAATAAATCTGCCCTCAGTTTCTTAAATGCGGCATCCCAGCAGGAAAACAGCTTAAATACATGGAAATCCAAAATAAATGATGCACATTATACTGCCCATTAACCAAAGATTTCCGAATTTAAACAAAAAATCATAACCTCCATCCAACTTATGTAGAGGAGAGCATTCTAGAACATCAACAAACATCACTGCACGATACTGGGAAACGACACTATTAAACCCTCCTATTCCACAATCTCAGCCATCCTACATATAATAAAACACACCACATACACACACACACACACACATTCAAACCATTCACATTTCAGCGTAAAGATATAAATTATTGTCATTGTTGCCTGGAGTGGGGTTAGCGCAGGATGCGGACTGACACATCCCGGAGGGACAACCAACAACTGTACACGAAACGACGGACCTTATACACAACACTGGAATACGCAAATATATAAAACACTCACCTGAAAGTAAAAAGCAACAGTAGGCTTAGCCATGAGGTTGTTGAAGTGTTCTTGGGACTGGGTGGCCAAGATGTCTTGGGATAAGGTCTCATACGGGTCAAAGGCTTGTTCCTGTGGGAGGAACGGGGAGAGTTTTCTACACGGTGGCATAATGTCTATTTCCCTATCCCGTATGAGATGGGCTCTCTAGAGAGAAGATGTTTTTTAATAACTGATTATGTAATGGGAAAATTAATCTGCACATCCAATCCACAGTAATATTTGAATTATTTAATTCCCAGCAAACGAGGAAAAATGTTAATTAGATTAGGCCAAAGATGATAAACCAAAAAAAAAAAAAAACACTTTCCAAATGCCATATACAGTATATAATACTAGTGATGTGAATTCATATAGTGCCTCTACACTGGCAAGACCGTACTAGGACACATCTGGGGTTGTCCCTCTGCTTATAATGATCCCACAGCAGAAAGGCCCATCTGGCCACTAGCCCCCAAGGCCTCCCGATCAGATGGACAATGACTGTTTTGAAGATGCGAGGTCACTGGGGGTGAGTCCTAAGCCCCAATCCTTACCTCCGCCAAATCTTCAAAGCAGCTTCCTACCAGAGGATGTGGGCTGCTTTCATCGGTCATCTCCACAGTGTCCTCAATCAGACCTAAGAGCTTGACCGTTAGCTCATGGATGTCCAGAATATTACTGAAGATCATCTCAATGTCCTGTGAGAAAGTAGAAGAAGCAGGTTAGGACTCATGGTAGAAGAGAACAGATGCCCGTCCACCAAAGAGTCCTCAAACACCAACCAACCAGCAGGACTTAGGGGAGGGAGGACTATGCAGAGATATGATTAAAGAGATTGTTGGAAGCTACACTGAGGCCAACATCTATCCTTCTGGGATCTGGCGTTACTACACCCCATTCACTACTCCTTTGGACATTTAACATCGGAGGGGTCATTCAGACTTGCCCACTAGGATGCGTATATCCACTGCCAGCTAGCAGATAAACGCCACCCCGCCGAACAGAAGTTTGTAGAAAAGAACCCGTGTATACAGCGCAGTGCGACTTACACCGGACGTGAACAGCTTCTTGTTCGCAAGGAACGCTTCCCGAAAGACTTTAATGATCAGGTTGAGCTCGCGCAGGTATTGTCGCTCTCCCGCAATCTCGGTCCTGACCAGCTCGTAGTAGCTCAGCTCTCCCGTGGAGGACGGCTCCTCATCGCAGAGGGCCACTAACCCAATGTCATCATCCTGGTCAAACATGTCCATCAAAACCTGAAATGAACAGTACAAAGGAAAGTTTCTAAGGAGTTCTAAGGAATAAATGAATTCAATCCAGTTGCCGTCCCTTCCTAGGAGCTCAGATGGATTGGGTCCCTACTCGCTATCATAGGAAGCCCCTTTCTAGCCAACCTCCTGATTGGATGGCTGCGATGATCAGCCAATAGGGCTCTGCCTCTCATGTCTAGGGTATGGGTCATAAGGTCGACACAATTAATGTCGACATATGAAAAGGGTTGACAGTCAAAATGTACACACGAGTACAAGGTTGCCGTGAAAAGGTCGACATGAGTTTTTCACTATTTTTGCGTCTATGTCGACATGGACACCGTATTACTGTCGGGAACGATGCCTCGTTATACTTGCCACACTATTATATTCCCCTCCATGTCCACTGGGATGGTAAGGTTACCAAAAAAACAAATCCAGAGAAACACATGTCGACCTTTTGACCTTATGTCGAGCTAATGCATGTTGAAGTTCATGTGTCGACTTTTTCCACTGTCAACCAATAGTGGACCTAATGTTCGTATCCCAGCCAGTCCTACTCTTTTTAACACTAGAAATCTATGGTGGTTGGAGCGTATACATCAGGCATGTCTAAACGATGGCCCTCCAGCTTTTGTGAAACTACGAGTCCCATCATGCCTTGCTACAGTTTTGCTATTAGGGAATGCTAAAACTATTGCAAGGCATGCTGGGATGTGTAGTTTCACAACAGCTGGAGGGCCACAGTTCGGACATGCCTGTATAGACAGGCAGTTAATAGGTCAACCTTATTACGTGTGCAGTAAAGGTGGTTACAGAATGTGAAACGGACAAATTTTGGCCATTAAAATTGTGTCAACCATTTGTGTGTCAACTTTTTGTACCTGTTAACCTTTCAACCTACTGCACGTAATTAGATAAACCTTTTTTATGGTCTACCTATTTCTGTAAGATCCATTATACCACAGACCCGCTGGGGGGCCACCACCATAAAAGTCTCTCCCACCGCCCCGCATCCCCCCCCCCCCCCCCCCCCCCCCCCACGTGTCTATCAGGAACACTGAGATCATACATAAAGGTTGGAATCTCCGAATAGCCAGAATACTTTCTATTTTCCTCCAGCCAATGAAAAACGTTTCCCTTTCGCCGTCACTGTACATGCGGATTTCGGTGGCTCACTCTGTAAACACAGATTGTCGCTAAGCACACGCCTCACAAACCTCACCCAACCTTTTGTCACAGTAACATACTAAAAACATTTGCACAGCAAACATGGAATGGAAATCCCTGCGCGTGCAGTCATCCCTAATCTGCTAATAAGGCTGTGGCAATGCAATCTGGCTAACTACTCCTCACCTCTATGAGGTGAAGTACCCCCAGTGACCACTCAACGGATCAAATTACTCTTTTGTGCGCTAAAAGACGTCATCACAGAAAGTAAAAGCAATTTTTGCAGGGACACTGATCTTGTTCCAAACTTGCTAGATATGGAGAGAGGGAGCTATGAAGACAGAGATTGGGGGGTAGGAGCAGATACGGACTGGGGTGGGATGGAAAGATTGTGGGCTAAAAACTGTCACAGCTCAAAGTGAAAGCAAAAACGGTCGCAGCTCAAAGTTAAAGTATATTGCAGAAGCTGTCATTTTGACAGACTTTTAGCCAAAGCGCTCCATAATGATCCCCTCCCGCCTAGTAAAGAACGCTGTGGATAATGTAACCTCCTATTCTCTGCAGTACATGGGGGCACTTGGACTGACCCGTGGAGGCGTATCTTACCTTATCGGCACACATAGACACCTTAATGTCCTGCTGAGAGATCTCATAATGCCGGATGTTGAAGACGTAGTTTCCTGCCAGTTTGAGAATGTCAGCGGAGATGTATTCCAGCACGGCCACGATGTACAGAGACACATGGTAATCCACCTTGTAGCCAAGGACTTCCTGGGTAGGACAAGAGGAGAACACATTCACTTAACTGTGCCGCACCCAACACCTACTGACAGCTAAACACGTTTCACTGACATGTTGCCATGGGTTACAGAATAGTGGGTCAACAATGTTTAGGTCGACAGTCCCTGGGTTGACCACTAATGGCCGACAGTGACTAGGCGGACACCTGAAAATGGTCAACATTGCCAGAAAGTCAACACAAGCTTAAAGTTGACATGGCCATGACCGACACTGAAAAGGTTGACATGAGGTTTTTCGAATTTTTTGGTGTCTATGTCGACATGGACACCGTATAAGTGTACCACGCTCGCCATGCTTCGGACACGATTAGTAAAGTATGAATGAAGTCAGTCTACACCAAAAAAAAACGTGAAACACTTGTGTCGACCTTCTGCCAACCATTTGCAGGTGTCAACGTAGTCATTGTCGACCATTAGTGGTCGACTTACACATTGCCGACCTTCAGAAAACATTTGCCAGAGGTATCCAGCCCAGTGGCATGAAGACAATGCTGACACATATCTGGATGTATATACAGAGTAATGCCAGCAATATTTATATGCATGGAGGAGACGCATTACATACCTCCATCCAGCAGGGGGCAGAGAACACAAGACTCTTCCTAACAAAGAAGGGCGCTAACCCTTTACATTGGCTTCTGATGGGGAAATAACGGTCTATGGAAGCTTGGCACATTATCATACATCTCTATGGAACACGCAAAAGGGGAACAGCCGTTACCTTCAATAAGGGATGGATTTTATCCACAGGGAGAAGCAGCGGATTCCTTCTCTTCCGTTTCTCTATGGCAGACTGAGCATCAGCAATGGCCCATTTATCAATCGGGTGAGGAAAGGTTTTCTGCACTCGCTCCTACATAGATCAAAGGGAAAAGGTCAGGAACAGAAGCATTTATAGAGACACCATGATGGAACGTGGATGATTTCAGCCACAGCTGCAGTTCTTTATGATCTAAAAACACATACCCAGAACTCGCGCAGTTCCTCTTTCCTGCCTGGGGAGTCGCTGTCTGCTGTGGTGTGTCTACAACATTGTGGCCTGTATCTCACTACAGACCAGACTGTACTAGTTGCACCCAAGCAGACCGCGACACCGGGATGCAGTTAATTTGCCGGCGGTCGGAATCCCGACACTGGAATCCCGACCGCCGAAATCCCGAAACTTTCTCCCTCTGTGGGTGTCCACGACACCCATAGAGGGAGAATAAAATAGCGTGCCGAGCGTAGCGAGGCACCGGGCCCGCTGCGTGGCGAGCGCAGCGAGCCCGCAAGGGGGGGCGATCCATGTCCCCCCCTTGTCGGGATTTCGGCGGTCGGGATTCCAGTGTCGGGATTCCGACCGCCGGGATCCCGACCGCCGGCAAATCGTATCGGATCCCGCGACACCATAGGCAGCAAAGATGAACTGCAACAGTCTGACAGTCATTGATCGCTAAATGCCTCTGAACCCAGTGCATCTGGGCATATAGCAATTTAAATGCGTTTTGGCTGCACCCCTGCAGGAGATGTCATAAACAACAAGATTATAATAGGAGATATAACTGCCATGTAAGGTTGTTAAAAACACAGTGAACCTGAACGAACAGCAATTAGAGATCAACGAGCCAAAGAGAATATAAATGTGATATATCACTGCTGTAACCTTGGTAACATGGCGGTACTCTATCCAAGGGCACTTTAAGAGAGGTGTAGGCCCGTGTAGCAGCCTCCTCTGTTCGGCCCCTCTTTCCTGCCCGCTGCAGCACCACACACTGCACAGTGCAGTAGAGTCTGAGCGCTAGAAGGCTTAACCTATACTACGCACGAGCAGAATTAAAAAAAAAAAAAACTTTTTTTAAATGGTGGCGTGGCCATTTTTTTTTGGGGGGGGGGGGGGGGGTGGGGGTGGCTTAGGGGTATTGGTCATTGGATCGACCAATTTAAGGTAGACTTGCATTGGGTTGACCACTGAAGGTCGACAAGGCTTAGGTCAACACCTGAAATAGGTCGACATGGATGGAAGCTCAACACATTCATTAGGTCGACAATGGCTAGGTAGACAGTCAAAAGGTCTACATGTTTTTTTTATTCATTTTTTGTCCCGGATGTCGACACAGTTGACATGGACACCGTCCAAGTGCCCCACTGCGCTCATTATGCTTTGGGCACACTATTCTATTCTCCATCCACGTCCTAGTAGATAGTAGGGCATGAAGTAACGCCGGTCGGCACAAGTCAACTCAAAACAAAAGTGAAAAACCCAAGTCGACCTAATGCTTGTGTCGACATTCCCTCCATGCTGACCAATTTCAGGCGTCGACCTAAGCAATGTCAACCTTCAGAGGGCGACCGAATGCATGTCGACATTTACTGTGTCGACTTAACGACCGAATACCAAACATAAAACAAACTTTTCGCCCTGCGATACAGCTGTAACCTTAGCGTGAATAAACACATTGCTGATAGAAGGCTTGTATCATCGCATTGCATCTGTGGCTTGGTTACGGGTCAATGAAATAGACGTCTGTAGGAGAAGCGTTATCATTAACATTTAACTTTCCCTTAACTCTTTCATGTCCGGGTCCAGCATGCAGATCTTTCCCCAGTCTGTAGTGACGGCTAATACGCCAATGAGGGAGAGACCACAGACTGTTCCTAGGAAATAATGTAGAGAGACTGCCGGCAAGTGCAAGACAGAGGGCCTGCCAACAGGACTTGGCTACAGACCAGGGAAGCCATGCCAGCCTGCAGCAGCCAGGACCACAGCAGGGATGAGGCGTGCGCATGCCCGCTGGGTGCTATAGCTATTGAATGGATCGGAGGGTAAACCCCGAAAGCTGCTGCTGGAGGTGGTGGAAGTGCACAGGAGGTCTGGGGAGGAATTGGTTCTAATTACCAGCCAGGAGGAGGGACCTTGGCCGTATCACTGCCACCTTAGCCCATTGATTGGACGATATATCATTCTGACGCGGATTGGAACGATACATCCTCCATACGACTCGTGATTGCTCGCTCGCGGCCGTCCCATTTGATGCGCTGCAGGTCAGATGGCCCTACTCCACTGGCGGTATCGATATACTGCGCAGCTGAACACTGGATACTGCAGTATGTACAGTATGTATGGTCGTAGGATATATCGTACCATCGGTTCTTTGGTCAGCTGGGATACACACTGATGTGTACCCAGACAGATACACTAAAATATCCAACATCACCACGGACTGGCTGGGGCTTATTAATCAGCACTAAGCAGCAGCAGCCAATGAGCAGTCAGCTCTGATCTTGCAAGTGCTCGTTATACAATGAAAGCTGGTGTCTCACTGGTTAATAAGGTTTCCAGTACATGAATACAAGGTTTCTGAAAGACCGCATCAGTAGCACATTGTGTGTATAGCGTAACACGTGTGCGCCACTAGGTGCGAATACCTTACACAAAGGGGGTATGGGTCATAGGGTAGACTGTATGAAGGTCAACATACATCAGATCGACCACTGAAGGCCAACAGGAATTAGGTCGACACCGGAAACAGGTTGACATGGCTCAGGTTGACCCAAGCATCATCATCATCGTAAACAATACAGCAATGTCTCTTTGTGTCTGTACAGACTCACAATTATATGGACTCGATCTATACCGAACCATCAGGAACACAGCTACTATCGATGGTGGAAAAAAAACCCACAAACCCTATTTGCAGCACAGGCTTCTGCTGCAGCTGCCTGAGCAGTGTGTGCTGAGCGGGGAAGAGAGGCTGTGCTGCTGCGGCGGCAGCCTCTGCTCTCTACTCCCACTGCCCGGTCTCTGCAGCTGGGGGACGGGGGCACGGGACCCGGACCCCCCTTCTCGATGGAACTGAATACAACACAACAGACAGACTC
Source organism: Crinia signifera (assembly GCF_055691185.1). Taxonomy (NCBI): domain Eukaryota; kingdom Metazoa; phylum Chordata; class Amphibia; order Anura; family Myobatrachidae; genus Crinia; species Crinia signifera. The sequence goes on from NC_139228.1 coordinate 69,941,636, forward strand.
CCTTAAGTGAACCCTTAACCCCTTGAGTCGTGGGTTTTCCTGGGGCAGCACTAAGCTTACAGGGCAGGTTTATCCTGCCCCAGATATTCTGACCACAGAAGGGGCAGCTGCAGCCTTCTGCAGCAGCTCCTGCTCCCCTGGGGCTGCTGTTGCTGGCTTCGGCTGCTTGCGGCCGATTGGAGAAGTTGGAAGTCGCTTGGGGGGCTCTGGAGCGCTTGAGTGTTCGGGCATTTCTGAGTTTGGATGCCCGAGAGCGGCCGAACATCCCAAGCGGCTGTGGGGAGGCTCCGCAACAGGGGGATGGGGGGGTTTGGGTTTGAGGGCAGGGCAGGATCAGCGACAGGAGGGATGGTGGTGCGCAAGTGGTTCATCGCTTGGGGCACCACTGGCACACCCTTTCTTTACAGTGGCATGCCCGGAAATTTCTCAGGAAGCCCCCTCGCTCCTGCAGTGCAGCTCAGCCCAAGAAATTTCCGGCCTTAAGACTAGTTAGTAAATAAAATAAAAGCAAAAAGGGAAGAAGAGAAAGTTGGGAAACTGAATCGTGATGAGAACTACATGCGTTAAAAACATCACACACACATTCGCAAAGGACCAGTGACCAAGAGCTTTGGTGTATCGATGATGTCACCACCTCCTGGTAAAAGGCGACACAATAACATGGCTTACCTCCACATCCTGAACAGTCCTGGGCTGAGCAATGCATAATTTATTGAGGAGTTGGAGGATGAGTTCTTCTATGTAGTACAAGGAGTCTTCTTTGGCAGACAGTGTGGGATGAACTTGCTGCTGGACCTGGGAAGGAACAAGACAATCAGCAAACAGTCTCAGAATACATAGATCAGGCATGGCCAAACGATGACCCTCCCAGCTGTTTTGGAAACTACACATCCCAGCATGCCTTGCCATAGTTTTAGCATTCCCCAATAGCAAAACTGTGACAAGGCATGATGTGACTTGTAGTTTCACCACAGCTGGAGGGCCATTGTTTTTCCATGCCTGGCATAGGCCTATATATAAAAGTAATAATAATGATCTTGCATGCGCTACAGCATGGTCTGTATCTCAGCGCTGCGGCACTACAGGCCAGAGTATGATATGGCAGCCTCGCTGTGTGTAGACGATGGGAACGCTTCAATGCAAGAGACTGGCTCCTGAAGGCCCATTAATATAGGTTCTATAATAAGCAAGCCATTAGCTATCTAGAAACCGAAGAAAGCCGCGTTACTAATACATATCGAGGTCATGAGCATATGCTACCACAGGGAAACATTTTGGTGTTGCTCATGCTGAAGATACACTTCCCCAGGCGACGATAACAAAGGGTTGTTTTTTTTTAAAGGACAAATTCACGAAGCGAGAACTTGATTAACAGGCAAAACCAGTATCTAGGTGCAAACTTGCCAGAACAGGGTGCGTCGGCAGCAGGGGAACGTCAGCTCCTGCCTACTCAACCATGACAAAATACTCTGCAAAACCATCAATGGGACAGGCTGGAAACTCCCCAAGCATTGCAGAGGAACGGTGGGAGTGAGAGGATGCAGTTACAATCCCGGCGTTCAAAATCCCGACCGCCGAAATCCCAACACTTTCTCCCTCTATGGGTGTCCACGAGACCCATAGAGGGAGAATAAATGAGTGTGCCGAGCGCAGCGAGCCCACAAGGGGGGGGGGGGGCGATCCACGTCCCCCCTTGTCGGGATTCCGGCGTCAGGATTTTGAACGCCGGGATTTAGTACCACACCCGGAGTGAGAATACAGCGCATGGTCTATATACGAGATACTGTACGGAGTCCCGGTTCTGGTCCAGTGGAGCGGAGGGAATCATTGTAAGGGACAGGAGATGAAGAAGTGGTCGCCACGAGTAAGGCTCATAGGGTCAAAAGTATGATGGTCGACATATTAGGTTGACCGCTAAAGGTCGACACATGAAATAGGTTGACAGGGTCGGAAGGTCAACACACGCATTAAGTAAAAAATGGGAAGGTCGACAGTCAAAAAGGTTGACATGAGTTTTTCACTTTTTTGTCCCAAATGTTGACGTCCCAACGCATGACTCGCTACGTATTCTCCCTCAACACCCTAGTGGATGGTAGGGTATGAAATGCCGAACGCTTTAAAAAAAATAAAAAAAATGTGAAAAACTTATGTTTGTGTCGACCTTCCAACCCTGGTCGACCTGACGTGGTCGACCTTCATACATAACATGTCGACACTTCCAAAATGACAAAGATATGATATTAGGATTAGGCTAAAACAAGAATGTTGACATTTATAATGTCTACATATTGAACCGTCAACATTATGTCAGTGTCGTCATAGTGAACATGGACATGTCATACCACACCCCCTGGCGGGGCCCAGGGTCACCTAGTGTGTAAGGGCTTAAGAGTACTGCAGGAAAAGTAGTCAGGGAAACGTGCTTTATTTACTAAGATGGGAGTTCTATTGAAGATGGGATGTTGCCCATAGCAACCAATCAAACCGACTTATTTATTTAGCATCTTCTAGAACAGTGATGGCTAACCTTGACACTGCAGACGTTGTTGAACTACACATCCCAGCATGCCCTGCTAGTATTGCTATTTGGCCATGCTACAACTGATACAGGGCATGCTGGGATGTACATCTGGAGTGTCAATTTATCCAACACTGTTCTAGAAGATAATAGATAGAATCTGGTTACCAATAGCAACATCCGATCTGCAATAGAACTCCCATCTTAGTGGATAAACATATGAAAATGGAGCTACGGGAATTGGGAGGAACAGGACATGTTTTACATAAATCTATATAAAAGACTAGCTACTCCTCACCTCTATGAAGAGAAGTACCATCACTGACCACTAGAGGTCACTCGGCGGACCAAATTACTCCTTTGTGTGCCAACAGATGTCATACCACAAAGTGAAAGCAGTTTTGCAGGGACACTGATCAAACTTGCTGGATATGGAGAGAGGGAGCTGTGAAGACAGGGACTGGGGGTGGGGTAGAGAGTTTGGGCCAGATTCTCTGAGCTTCAACAGTGATAAAATAGAGAGTGATAAACAGCCAGCCAATCAGCTCCTACCTGCCATGTCACAGACTGTGTTTGAAAAATATCAGGTAGGAGCTGATTGGCTGGCTGCTTATCACTCTCTATTTTATCACTTTTGAAGCTTAGAGAATCTGGCCCTTTGTGTGCGGTCACAGCATAAAGTGAAAGTGCATTGCAGAAGCCGTCATTTTGATGGGCTTTTAACTAGTCAAACTTATAAGAGTTGGCGTAGGATCTATTATTTATAATGCTTGGAATCTGCCGTATAATGATATTCAAGGTGACCATACACTAGTACGATTTGTCCCTTTTCCCTCACGATTTTGATGCATTAAGCCGATAAATCTTGAGAGAGGCGTCATACTGTATGTCATTTACTTACAATTCCGATCCGCAGTCCTGTGCACATCGGATTGGATCTCGAGACTGTCAGTGCTGCTGAGGTAACGCATGCGAAGTTGCATGCGATACCTCAGCCTAGCGTATGGGGGCCTATGACGTGTTACGGATCGACATAATCGGGGACATCTTCTAGTGTGTACCCATTATGTCGCTGCCAATGCAGGCTCAACGCAAGACATCGCTAGCGGAGGGCCCTAGTTTGGGTGTTCCCAGCTTTAGGGCCATGGTGGGAATGGGACCTAGAACCACAATACTCTGCTCTTGTCTCACTAACTCCAAACCGGTTTCTGTAGATCTGTCATTGTCAAAATCAGCTGATTTGTGACAAAAGGAGAAAACAAACAGTTCATACGTAATACTCAGCCCAGCTCCAACAATAAGTTACCAGATTAATAAGGAATTCCTATAACATGCCCGGACAGAACCGCTTAGGTAACACGGATTTGATTAATAGTGAGAGGTTAACATCACATGTACGGTGTATGCCGGAGCATCTCAGCCACAGAACCCCATCCATATCCTTTCTCTGATCTGTCCGAAATAATCCACTACCACTAGGTGGACAGAACAGCTTACCAGTGGTGCAATGACCTAGAGCAGGGGTTCTCAAACTCGGTCCTGGACCCCACACAGTTCACATTTTCCAGGTCAGCCAGCAGGTGCACTCATTACTCATTGACACATTACTCTTTTCTATGCCCTGTCCACAATGCACGAAGAACTAGTGGAATACTGTAACTGAGGCATGAGGTACAAAGTGTCTCATACCTCAGAGATGTCCTTAGCTCCCAGACAGGCTGCATTCTCCTCAGTAAGCGTTCAACCTGAAGAAATGGCTGCTTATTCCATATACAGGCCACAAGTACATTTTCAATTGATCGGCCTATTATAAAGCACACAGCCAATAAATTCCATATAGAAGAGTCTAAAAATGCAGCATAGGCTTTATATGCATCTAGAAATAGCTGGCGCTGGCGAGTGCCTTTCCTTACGCGTCTCTCAGCCGCGCACTGCAATTCCTAGAGGCAATAACAGTCTGTAACCTGAGCTGCACACAATGACTGCATCTCATTCCCCAAACACTTTGGGGGTATTAATGGATTCTTGTTTGCCTCTGTGAAAATGACAGCTTGCAAAGATTACGGCGAATACAGCTCAGCATCGCTCAGACAGCATTAGAAACAAATTTACATATACATATATATATATATATATATATATATACATACACACACATACACACACACACACACAGTATGTATGTATAGATATAGCGAGAGAGCATGGGCGAGCACGAGACAGACAAACAAAGGGTTGTATTTAATATTTCTCTTGACTTTGGAACTAGAACAAATTTTACAGATGTTCAAATAAGACAGGGCTTGACAAATCCCGGGGGTCAGGTTGCCATGGTGACCAGATTGCAAGGTGCACCCTACCACCCCAGCATTCCTCTGGCCGGGTGGAGTGGTGCGCTTGCTTAACGCGCAGCCAATTGGTTTGGCAGCCAATCAGGAGCAGCAGTGGTAGCTCCTGATTGGATTTCTGACCATGAGCACTGATTGGCTCAGCAGCCGCCTCGAGTTTTGACATAGCAGCGGACCTGCTCTGATACGGCCGGGTATGGGGAGGGGGAGGGAGGAGGAGGGAAAGGGGAAGAAGAGGGGGGGGGGGAGGAGGGAGGAGAGGGGGGAGGGGGGGGGGGGGGGGGAGAGGAGAGAGGAGAAAGAGGGAGGGGGGAGAAAGAGGAGGAAGACAGAGGAGGAGCTAGGGGGAAGAAAGAGGAGTGAGGGAGGGGGAAAGAGGAGGAGAATTAAGAAATAAGAAAATAATACTACCATCAGCACAATTTACAGGTTACAGAATGGCACAAGCTCCTAGGAAGAGCAGAGCACACATGTCCATTTAGAAAGACCGTCATGTAGTGAATGCATTGCAGCTAGTACTGAGCAAATATTCACATACCTCCCAACTGTCCTGCTTATGACGGGAACGTCCCGTTTTTTTTTGGGACGTTCCTGCATCCCTCCCACGGCTGGTAGTGTCCCCCCCCTGTCATCAATGAATAGACACTGTGCGTATGCGGACAGCATCTATTCTTGCAGGCTTCGTGGCATGGTAGTGTCTACATCCCCTTCAGTTTTGACAATTTTCCCTTCATGCACTGGGTCCACGTATACCTGGAGGGGGAATATAAATCTGTGGCGAGCGAATCGAGCCAGCCAATCACAATGCATCACCACTGAGCTCTTCGAAAATCTGACAGTTGGTCAAGTCTGCCTGTGCACCTGCAATGTGTGACCTTGCTGGCTGGTCTGGGAGCTGTGACCGTTATGTGCAGTGACTTTAAGGGCCCCATACATCAGCAATTAATTGTGACAATTTTCAGATATGGAGATGATTGCCACAATTAATTTTAGATGTGTGGGCTCCCCCTTTTGGCAATCCCAATCACAATCGCCAATCGATTGCTTAATCAGGTTTTTAAACATGTTTAATAATCTGGTATTATCTGCAGATCTTTTTTAGATGTGTGGGCATTCCCAATTAGTTTTCTTCATCTATTTACATTATGAACAGCTGAAATGACAATCGATTGGGGCAATTTCCAGATATGAAGATGCAATCTTTAGATGGAAAAATCTGCCGATCACTGAAAAAATCTGTAATGTGTGGGCAAAGTCGGATAGATCTGAAAATCCAGTTATCTGGCCAAAATATCCCAATATCTGAAAATCCATAAATTGTGATTGCTGATGTATGGGGCCCATTACACCGCCGCAAAAACCTGGGTTATCCCCTCATGTACCCTGGTCAGCGGCGGTGTAAAAGGGGTCAACCCGTGGCTTGGCATCGTGTTCCAAATACCGGGTCAGATCCGGGATTTTGGTGTAAAAGGGGTATAAGCAGGGGATACTACGGTTTGAAGAGGGGTACAATGTTACGCCCAGCCACCACTGCCTGGATAAAAAACAGAGTACATCAGCTAGATATGATAATTATTATTGATAATAATATGAACAAAAACAGCACAGTTGAACTTTACAGTATTTTGGTATTTTCAGTTATATTACAAATACATTTACTTATATGTTTTCTTAACTGACGAATGACACGTTTAAAAAAAAAAAAAACAATTAACAGTAGCAAGCCACGTTGTAAAATAGAGGTAATTCTAAATTATGAGGGGGGGGGGGGGGGTTAGAAGCAGAGGGCCCTTCTTAGACCATATTTAACCAATTTGAAAAAGCAGTGTTGCACCCCTCTCGCGCTTGTCCGCTGCCTGGTGACAATTTACGAGCAGCTCAAGGGGTCCCAACACCCAAAGTTTGGTAACAAAATCACAGGGAGAGCAGAGAGAGAGAGACGTTTGTTCTCCTGCGAATCATTTCACACTTTCGTTCCACCACAAAATTCAGCAAACATTCACCAGTCAGAAATTCTTGGAAGAGAAGGAGATGGAAAGAACACACAAATAAAACCAGAAAGCAAAAACAAAGCAAGGCCACAAATCTCCTCTTTATGCGCTAACATACACAACCTTATTCAAGTGGGTATACAGCCGATGTGCTGAATGTTCTATACTACAGATGCTGCTAATGAGATATACACACGGTCACTAACAGCCATGAGTTCTATGTGCGGCAGACAGTGGAATCAGCAACCTCAGATCAGAATAGTATTACAGCACGGGGAGAAAGCTGGAGAGAGTCCTGCAAGTTATCGATCGATGGAAAAACAGCTTTAAATAGATCAAATTAAAAATGTATCTCTATTAAAGAAAGTGCAACCCAAGCGGTTTTTGGCTGACACAATAATCGTGTGAAGAGGAGCATCCAGGTTACGGGTTACAAAAATGGGGATTAAAATGGTGACATGGGATCAAGGACCATGTTCCTAAAGGGCTTCTGGACCTGGGGTGACTACTAGGCTTACTAGCTATTTGCAGAACACTCTCAGCCCTCTGGGGAGAGATGTAGTTAGATGCTAATTTTTAGACCACTTATAAAAAGAAAAGAAAAAATTGCACCGTATCGTACATGTGACATTTTCATTTGAAAATCACACATGTAATAGGGTGCAAATTTTTGGACAAAATCAGAAATTACTAAACATATATATTTTTTTTAAATTAACAAGTAACAGGAGCTAGTCCTGGTTTCCTAAATAAGGGAAGGGGAAATAGTAATAGGGTCCCCCCTATTTAAGAAACCAGCACCGGGCTCTTGGATCGGCCCTGGTTCCAAAAATACAGGACAAAAAGAGTAGGGGTCACTTTTTTGGGGGGGCCGCCATGTGCCGACAGGCGGTATTTCATGCCCTACCATCCACTAGGGCAAGGGTGGGGAACCTCCGGAGACGGTTTTGCCGGGAGTCAAGAACAGAGAGGCCGGTAGTTCTCACGAGTTTCCACTTAATCTGCAGCAGCCGGAGTTTGGGACGGCTGCAGCAGGACAAACAGTAAGTGACATTTTTTACATATGGCCCCCGAAGGATTTTTTTCTACATGCAAACGGCCGTGGCCACAAAAAAGGTTCCCCACTCCTGCACTAGGGCATGGTGGGAGAATAGAATAGTGTGCCAAGTACAGCGAGCCGTGCGAGGGGACACTGTGTTCTGTTACAGTGTCCATGTGAAAAACCCCATGTCGACCTAATGCTTGTGTCGACTTAATGACCCTGTCGACCATGATGCTTGTCAACCTCCAGTGGTCGACCTAATGACGGTCGACTTTCCTATGGTCAACCCTATGATCCATACCCTTTTATACAAGGTCCCCCGACCCAAACATGAACACCCTGGCTGGTCAGCCCTGGAGGAAGTACCTGCGGAAGTGGGGAACCCCCCCCCCCCCAACATTGGGGTGTGCTGTTTAACAACAATTCCCAGCAAGCCTCCCACGCATGCAGGGACTTGGGAGAACCTCAAGTCCCAGCATGTGGGGCATTAAAGGACCCGCTGGGATTTGTAGTCCCCTGCATGCTTGTAAAAATAATTAGAGGTGACGGTGCCATAGAGACCAATCAGATCCGGTCTGTTATTTCTCTATTGCAGGGCTGGGCAACACCGGCCCTCCAGATTTTAATGAACTACACATCCCAGGATGCTTTGCCTTAGTTTTGTTATGTGGCCATGCTGAAACTAATGCAAGGCATGCTGGGATGTGTAGTTCATTAACATCTGGAGGGCCGGTGTTGCCCAGCCCTGCTCTATTGCATGATAAAAAAACGACAGACAGCTGTCGTTCACTGGCATCACCCGGACCACCACCAAACATGCTGCCGATGTTGTCAGATTTGACTGCATTTTCAGAGGACAGGGGGTCATAATGGCCCACGGGGGCGTGCAGCGTTAACAATACAGTGTGTACATACAAGACGATAATACAGTTACCGATATCAATATCGTGCATATCGTTAAGAAGTATCTCAGAGTGTATATCCAGCTGAAGGATAACCTCTGTAATTGTGCATTCAGTAACGCTGCGTCTTACAGTCAGTATTCCTATCCTGGACATTATCATGGTTATAGTGGCATTTTTAGAAGTCATTATTTGCCTGGATATTGCAGGATATTATAAAGACGTTTTGCACAAGTGATGTATTCCTTTCCTGGATATTATAAGGCATTTTACACAAGTCAGTGAGATACTCCATTTATAGATATTATAAAGGTGTTTTACACAAGTGAGATACTCCATTCCTGGATATTATAAGGCGTGTTGCACAAGTGAGATACTCTGTTCCTGGATATTATAAGGCGTGTTGCACAAGTGAGATACTCTGTTCCTGGATATTATAAGGCGTGTTGCACAAGTGAGATACTCTGTTCCTGGATATTATAAAGGCGTTTTACACAAGTCAGCGAGATACTCCATTCATAGATATTATAAAGGTGTTTTACACAAGTGAGATACTCCATTCCTGGATATTATAAGGTGTTTTACACAAGTCAGTGAGTTACTCCATTCCTGGATATTATAAGGCATGTTGCACAAGTGAGATACTCCATTCCTGGATATTGTAAGGCGTGTTGCACAAGTAAGATACTCCATTCCTGGATATTATAAAGGTGTTTTACACAAGTCAGTGAGATACTTCATTCCTGGTTATTATAAGGCGTGTTGCACAAGTGTGGTATTCCTTCCTAGACTGTCACAAGAACGAAGTCAGGAAACAGACTATTCTGTGTGTGTGCAGCCACAGCAAGGTCAGTGGCAGAGTTTCCAGGAAAGGGTATAATGTATGTGAGCAGCAGCAGCAGTGTGGAGACGCTGGGGCATCTCTGTGCTGGCATAGAGAAAGTACAATAAGGGCACATTAAGGGGCGACAGAACACACACGTCTGTGTCTCCTCTCACAAAGTAACCAGTACTGTAGGGGAAATGTTTTCCTTTCATATAAGAGTTCCAGGTCTCAGCACACTGATCAGAGCTGTCATTTAACTCTGGTCTATTTGGTCAGAAATAGTCCTGCCAGACTCCCATGCCCCAGGCAACACAATAGTAACAGAGGTGTACAGCTATTTACAAGCCAAGTGTAGTCAGACACTTGCTGCAGGTGTAATTGCAGAAGGGTCAACAACCACTTCAAAGCAGAGAAGAAAAGAGTTTGTAGCAACAGACTTGACACATGTCTGTCATACCCACTATACTGAATACAGCACCTACAGTATATACTTATCCACTATAGGGAACACCAGCACATCCAGTAGTAGTAGTACGTTTATTTATAAGGCGCCACAAAGTGTCCGCAGCGCCGTACATAGCAAAAAAAAAAAACAGATTACAAGGTAACGCACAGGGTGTTTTGATAAAATACAGCATAAATAGGGGTATAGCTGGTAGAACTAAAATCAGCATCAGTTCTGAAGTAGGTGTCGAAATTGTCGAGGAGACTGAAGATGAAGTAGAGGAAGGGAAGACCCTGGCAGGAGCACAGGTGAGGTAAAGAGGTAGGGTGAGTACGTGAGGAAGGAGGTCCCTACTCATAAGAGTTAACATACTAAAAGGAGGTGGGTGGACGAACAAAAAACAATAGGATAAGTAGGAACTGATGGGAATGGAGGCAGGATAGGAGGATCAAAAGAGGTTAGGAGGAGGGATAGGCTAGTCGAAAAAAGTGGGTTTTGAGGGAGCGCTTGAAGGAGGTAAGGGAATCAGAAAGCCTGATGGGTGGCGGGAGGTTGTTCTAGTGCAGGAGGGCAGCGCGAGAGAAGTCTTGGACACGGGAGTGGGAGGAGGTGATTAGGTGAGAGGTCAGTCGGAGGTCAGCGGCAGAGCGAAGAGGACGGGAGGGAGTGTGGATAGAGATCAGTGAAGAGAGGTAAGGAGCGGTGAAGGAGGAGAGAGCCTTGTAGGTGGTGGTGAGGAGTTTAAAGAGAACTCGGAAAGGAATGGGCCAGTGAAGAGATAGACAGAGGGGCGGAGGTAGAGCGGCGGGAGAGGAAGATGAGCCTAGCAGCAGCGTTAAGAATGGATTGGAGAGGTGCGAGGCGGGTGAGAGGTAGCCCAGAGAGAAGGATGTTGCAGTAGTCAAGGCGGGAGATGACAAGAGAGTGAATGAGAATTTTGGTCGCGTCAGTGGAGAGGAATGGTCTGATGCGCGAGATGTTGCGTAGGTGAAAGCGGCAAGACTGTCAACCTAATGCTTGTGTCAGCCTAAGCTGTGCCAACCTTTAGTCTACCCAATGTATGTTGACTTTTGTGTGGTCGACCCAATAACCTATACCCATATGTGCAAAAACAGAAAATGAATTATTTCACCAGATGTAATAAACCCAAACATAATATATCTAGGGACATAATTATTATCAGGTCATACACCCAATAATGATCATTTCTTATTGCTTATATGCTCTCAGATGCATAAGGAGCCTGCCTCTGCGTTGTGCATGCCATGTCGTCACTACTTCTGTGCACGGACCATTTTTTTTTGGATGATAATCAGATTGATATCAAGCGAAGGCGTTCCTTGGTCTTAATATGCAGAGGACGTCTCACCTCATCGCAAGAGGCTGATCAGCGCACTCAACACAAATTAGAGTCACCACCAATTTTTAAAGGAACGGTAGTGACAAACCCCGAAAGCTGAATTTGAATAATGAATTATTATTATTACCTAGGTTTGTTTCCTTCACAGCAGCAGCAGCGCCTTGGCCTTGGTCCACGTACAAATACCAAACCTATGATCTTATGAAAAGAGACCAAAACGTGGCCTCGGAACATGATGGAACCAGGAAACGCTGCATTATTGTGATTAACCCTGACAGGAGCCAATCAGTGACGACTACAAAATAGCTGGAGACCAGGTAGATAAGGACAAAGCAAAGAGACCGCAACAGGTATTCCAGCTGGGCGGTACCTGGACACGCGCTACGTCCAATCCGGGTGTCAGCCATATTGTTATACATATACATTCTCTAAGACGTTAGATGTGCCGAGCCTAGAGAGGCACCGAACCCGAAGCGTGGAGCGCGCAGCAAGCCCTGCGAGGGTACGCGTTACCCTAATTGGTGGTCCATGTCGACATAGACACCCAAAAATTTGAAAAACACATGACGACTTTTCATGTGTCTACTTTTTTTCAGAGACTCTTTGATAAAGTCCCCACCAGGGATGTAACGGTATATGGTCACTGGGCCGACACACCAAAGGTCGACATACATTGGCTCGACTGCTAAAGGTCAACACATGAAACAGGTTGACATTCTCAAGGTTGACAGGGTTGGAAGGTCGACACAAGCATTGACAGTGTCTAGGTCCTTGATGGCGAACCTTGACACTCCAGATGTTGTTGAACTACAAATCCCAGCATGCTCTGCATCAGATTTAGCATGGCCAAATAACAAAACTGAAGCACAGCATGCTGGGATGTGTAGTTCAACAACAGCTGGCGTGTCATGGTTAGCCATCAAGGGTCTAGGTTGACATGTTTTTTTTTTTTAGCCGACGAGCGGTATTTCCTGCCCTAATAGTGCGCCATAGCGAGGCTCCGAGCCATGTGAGGGGACGAGGTTCAACAATACGGTGTCCATGTTGGCTTCCAGGACAAAACAAGGTAGAAAACCAATGTCATTCTATTGATTGTTGACCTAGACACTGTTGACCTAATGCTTCTGTCGACCTTGAGCATGTCGGCCATGTCAACCTAAGTCATGTTGATCTTTGTGTGGTCGACCCCAATGACCCATACGCGATGCAGGAACACTATAATTTATGGGTGCCGTAATCACAGTACAACACAGTACAGTAAACATTACAGTTCCCAATACAGAGACTAGGGAAAGAGGAAATAGACTCGAAATGTTACGGAAGTTCCCAATAATATTACTACACTCAAAGGTAAAGAGAAACATCTGCTCTATTTATGCACAAACAAGATACAACTAATAATACAAACAAAGCAAAAGAAATTCCAGACAGAAACAAGGGGAAAGTCTGCACCCAAAGCACTATGTGCGTCGCAGCTCCCGGAGCACCGGGACATAGCTGCAGGCAGCGATACTGTGTGAATCATTGTTTCCTAATGCAACCAAACTCCTAAATAACTAGATGGAACTTATATAGCCAACACACAGTTCTTACGGGTGATTTGGTATTCGTGTCATACCTATATTGTCAATATACATTAGGTCAACCTGGACAATAGGTCAATATGTGAAAGCTCAAACGGGTTCAAAAGGTCAACAGTTATTGTTTTTTTCACTTTTGATACATTTGGATGGTATATGGTCGTTACATATAAAAAGGTAGACATACATTGCGTCGACCACTGAAGGTCGACATGGCTTAGGTCGAAACGCCTACGGTCGGTATGGATGGAAGGTCGACACAAGCATGTCAACAATGGCTGGGTCGACAGTCAAAAGGTTAACATGGGTTTTTCACTTTTTTTTTGCAGTATTTCATGCCCTACCATTTACTAGGGCATGGAGGAAGAACAGAATAGTGTGCCGAGGGGATGCGGTGCCCATGTCGACATTCGGGACAAAAAAGTGAAAACCCAATGTCGACCTAGCCATTGTCAACCTAATATGTTTGTGTAGACCTTCCAGGCTTGTCAATCTTAGGCATGTCGAACTATTTCCCGTGTCGACCTAAACCAAGTCAACCCAATGTATGTCATGTCATGTCATATGGGGGGGGGGATTTAATGTTTCTCGTTATTTCCGATCCGTGGAAATAGCGGCCGTTTTCTCGCAGAATAGATACAATTTGCATCCATCTATTCAATTTTCTTGATTTTTTCCCCCTCGATTTTCTGAAACAATCCCACAATCGTAAAAGTCTGGGATCCACGAATTCACGTCTTTTCCCACGGGAACAGAGACTAATTCGCAAAGTTAGCGCCCGTTTCCGCTTATGCAGATTCGACTTTTCATAGAGTTGAATCTGCAGCCGCGAATCCTGTTCAAACGCGGCTGTGATTGAAGTCCCGTTATTTCTGCGGATCGGAAATAATGGGAAACACCGAATACACCCCATAGTATTTAAGAAGCGACACTGGTTTGTAATCATTTACCTGCATTGTCTGCTACTGTCCCGACAGTATAACAGGCTGTTTCCACAAATATAAGAGCACAACACAAGTTTAAAAAAAATAATAATAATGTAAATGAACTAATTAAATTTCATAGCATATTGAGACCTCAGTAATGAGGTGCGAGTCAGCTCCTGCCAGCCGCTCTAGCAATGGACTCGCACAGTTATCTGCATGGATTTTCGAGACAAAATCAGTTAAGTGATGTGGGACAGGTACATGGAGGTGATGTATTCACGGGAAAGAGGTTTTTCAATTTGCAGATAAGAGGTAAATGGTCTTATGTAAGGTGCGTGAATTCTGTAATTATGTAATGTGCGCGAATTCCGGAGTATGCCCATATTTTTAAAAAGGCAATCATTTACAAGGCATAACCAACCTGGGTTTGCCTTGTAATTGATTGCCACTTTAACAAGATGGGTATAATGTACTCACTGGAATTCCCCCACAGACTGCATCTCACAAAGACTATTATACCCCTTTGATATTGCAAAGTCTTAAACCAGGCATGTCCAGCTGTTGTGAAACTACATGTCCCATCATGCCTTGCCACAGTTTTGCTATTAGGGAATGCTAGAACTATTGCAAGGCATGCTGGGATGTGTAGTTTGACAACAGCTGGAGGGCCATAGTTTGGCCATGCCTGCCTTAAAACCTGGTCACCCATTTTACAGATGGGGACCTGAGTTTATCCCTACTTATAACCTGAGATGAATTGCCGAGTTGGTCTACCAGGGTTATAAACTAGTGTTCACTCTAGCACCCGCTATCTTTGAAAACCCATGCAGTTCCTGTTCCCTGCCTGGGGTGTCGCTGTCTGCTGCTGTGTTTCTAGCACAGGACTGGCTTGCCTATCAGTGCTGATATACAGACCACACTGTGCTAGAAGCACTACAGCAGACAGCGACACCCCAGGCAGGGAAGAGGAACTGCATGGGTTTTCAAAGATAGCGGGTGCTAGAATGAACACTATAAACCGTGGTGCTTTACCACCGCACCTTGACCCGAGTCCATACGTAACCAACTCGGTAATAACCCGGGTCCGAGGTGCGGTGTGAAAGGGGTATCACATAAGCCCCAAAGTGTTTATCCCTGATTTTTACAAACTTGAATAAAAACCAAAGAAACATTACTATAAAACATTTTTCCGTCCCCCAAAATGCAGAAAAGAATTTAATTTGTTGAAATACGCTTGCTGTCATTTTTCAACCATTAATAAGAGTGCAAAAATCACTGACTGAACACGGTTTAAAATCTATTCGGACTGCCCCAGTGTAATAGACTCATCCTCGATACAATTTTCAGCTGCTTATTGTCCTCCCCCCCTCCCCAAATGAATACAGAATTTGAGTCCATTTTGTAGAACATATACAGTATATAGACCGTAGCAGGCGAACTGTGGCGCGTCAGCTGCTGAAGAACTACAAGTCCCATGGCCTGCCGTAGGCTATCTGCCTGTGACTATTACAAGCACATGAACACAAGCACATGTAACAGACTATTGCAAGACTAGAAAGCAAGGCGACGGACTGAGAATGTAATGGTTTCTATAAATGGATCACAAGCCTTGAAAGCAAAAGACAGTGGATCACTGCCATAAATGTCCTGCTGTATCTCATAAAACAAACAGCATCAAACCATGCAATAAACCTGCAGGATTCCAGTGTCTCTGCGATAGGGCCCTAAGTCTGGTCAGCAGTGAGCCCAGAACACAGCAATGTGTAAACGACCGACCAGTCAGTCTTTGCCTTGGAAGAAAATAAATCTACATTCGCCGACACAAGGTTGCAAACTCGCCCTAAATTCCCATCATCAACCAGGCTCGGATCCGAAACACGGAGCAAGAGGTCAAGTCAGGGCTACTCCTTAACGCACACACACGGGTGACCTGGGTCGTTACCCTTCTCACCAGACATCTATCAAGAGATCACTTGGGACAATAGCGCTTGGAGATGACATAATCTCCAAGCGCTATTGTCCCACCCAATCAAATCATTTTAGATGTAACCCGGGTCACGCAAGTCCCGGGGAAAATGCCTGAAAGTGAGCAGGGTCCAAAGACATAATAGTAGTGTTCATTCTAGCACCCGCTATCTTTGAAAACCCATGCAGTTCCTCTTCCCTGCCTGGGGTGTCACTGTCTGCTGTGCTGTTTCTAGCACAGTTTGATCTGTATATCAGCACTGATATGCAAACCAGACCTGTGCCAGAAACATCACAGCAGACAGTGACACCCCAGGCATGGAAGAGGAACTGCATGTAGTTTCTCTTTCCTGTCTGTGGTGCTTCTAGCAAATTGTGGTCTGTATTTCAGCACTGATATACAAACGAGACTTGTGCTAGAAGCGGAAAAAAAAGGAGGATAGATTTACTAAAGCTTCTAAAAATGGAAAGTGAGAGTGTAGTCCATAGCAACCAGATTCTATTATTTTCTAGAATGCAATAGGTAAATGAAAGGTAGAAGCTGGTGGGTTGCTATGGGCAACCCTACTTTTTTTCCTTTTTCTTAGACGCTTTAGTAAATGGACCCCAAGACAACCAGGCTCTACAGGAGATCTTACGATCACTATAGTTCCTCATGGCTGCGATATCCTCTACTAACCGGCCACCTTGGAGTGTAACAGTCTGGTCCGTCATCTTCTTACCGCCATTACAAACATAAACCAACTCCAAAAGTCTCAATTCCTGACACTCATATTTATCAAAACTAGGAGAGAGAAATAAAGTACCAGCCAATCAGCTTCTTCCTTACAAGTTATGGGCCGTTCACACTACACGAATGACGGAATGATACACTGCACAGCCACGCATACAGTTTCACCTGATTGGCCGACTGTCAGGGCGCGCAACTATGTGTGCACACACTTGACAGCGATACTTCAATATGGGAAACCGTCATACCCTTCTAGTGTGTACCCCCTCTAGGAGCTGATCGGCACTTCTATCTCTCACAATCTTATCTCTCTCCACGATTTGATACCGTAACTACCGCACTTAAGCGGTGCACACACGGGGAGATGAGCGTTCTGAGTGATGCTAGATCGCTCAGCACACATCGCTGCACAGCGATGTGTCAGTGATGTTCCGCTGAGCGATCCCTTAGTGACAACACTGGCCCTGACACCGACGATTAACTTGATTTATCCAGCATGCTGGATATTAATCACCAGGGAGATAGCTAACAAAACTGGATACTGGTATTGCAGGCAATGTGATGAGGGCCCTGCTCGTCACCTCCCAGCCAATGCACAATATAATCCTTATATACAAAAGTGGATCCTCATTATACTGCTCAACACCCATGTCCGTTGCGCTGCAGACAACTCAGCATCAGGAACACTCTTCTCTATGCACCTAATGCAGGGCTGGGCAACACCGGCACTCCAGATGTTAATGAACTACACATCCCAGGATGCTTTGCATTAGTTTTGCTATGTGGCCATGCTGAAACTGATGCAAGGCATGCTGGGATGTGTAGTTCATTAACATCTGGAGGGCCGGTGTTGCCCAGCCCTGACCTAATGCGTCTCTGCGGACACCTCAGGATTCCCGGGACACCCCCCACCATTGTATCTCTGGGGCTGTGTTTGTGTATCCTGTAGGTTGGTGACCATTATGGAACTACAAGTATCAGCATACCCTGCCATTACCATTAGCCAGACATGCATATTGTGAGGGGTTCCCCATACGTGACTCCTCACCCTCAGTCTAGTATGACCATAGGAGGTCCCTATAGCAAGCACCCTAGCCAGAAGCCCAAATAGTCAACCTGCGGCTTACCGGCTGTTGTAGAACTACAAATCCAAGCAGCCCTTGTTCCTCAGGGCATTTTAGGATTTGTGGTTCCACAGAACCTGGACAGAAAACCTACATAATTATATACAGGAGAACTACAAGTCCTAGCATGCCTCCCCAGTTAGTGCTGGTTCCAGAGCTGGAGGACATAGGAGGCCTTCAAGTCCCCAAATCCAAGGCATGCCCTAGCCATGCAAAGACTCCCATGACATGCTGGGACTTTTGGTTCCACAGCAACAGAAAGCTCTACAATGCACAGAAGGTTGGCAGTGGCTGCTCTGCAGCTGTGGTGGAACTACAAATCCCAGCATGCGGTACCATGCAGCGTCAGACAGGGCATGCTGGTACTTGTGGTGCACCCAGGCCCCTCTCACCTTCCGCAGGGCCGGCACGAAGAGCCCCCGCCACTTGCCGCCGTTCTCCTCGCTGAAGAAGTCGTAGCTGTGCGGTGTCTGCTGCATGGTCCTGGCCTCCTGGGACGCCGTCACCCCCGCTGTCCGCCTAGCACAGGCCGGGGCAGGGGGGGGCCGCTCAGGCCGCAGCCCCGGAGCTCGCCGCTGTCCGCCCGCAGTGTGTGTGTGTCCGGAGCTCTGCCGCCGGCATATCCCCCCGGGAGCACAGGATCCCCGGCCCACTGCTGCCGCTACATGCCGCCGGGCTGTCAGCGCTCCCCCCGCTGCCGCATGCCGGGGGCCTGGAGGCCGGGGCGGGGGGTGATGGAGGCCGGGGGAGGGAGGGGAGCTGCCGCTGCTTGTGCTGCTGGGATCCGGCGTCCTCAGGGGGACTCTGTCCTGCAATCTCAGCCCCGGCTGCCCTCCCACTGCCCCGCACCGACGCCACGGAGCATGCCCGGAACCTGGGGGAGGGAGGCGGCCACGGGCGGGAGGAGGAGCCGCTCAGCAGCCTCCCAGCAGGGAGCGGGGGGGATCGGGGACTGTGGCACAGAGGGGAGCAGGGACTGGGGATCCGGGAGCAGGGGAAGAGAGAGCCGGGATACAGGGAGCGGGGACTGGGGGAGCCGGGACACAGGGAGCAGGGACTGGGGGAGCCGGTACACAGGGAGCAGGGACTGGGGGAGCCGGGATACAGGGAGCGGGGACTGGGGGAATCGGGATACAGGGAGCAGGGACTGGGGGAGCCGGGACACAGGGAGCAGGGACTGGGGGAGCCGGGAGCAGGGGAAGAGAGAGCCGGGATACAGGGAGCAGGGACTGGGGGAGCCGCGATACAGGGAGCAGGGATTGGGGGAGCCGGGACACAGGGACAGGGGAGCCGGGACACAGGGACAGGGGAGCCGGGATACAGGGAGCAGGGACTGGGGGAGCCGGGGTACAGGGAGCAGGGACTGGGGGAGCCGGGATACAGGGAGCAGGGACTGGGGGAGTCGGGATACAGGGACTGGGGATACGGGATACAGGGAGAAGGGACGTGTGATCCAGGAGCAGGGACTCAGGTGATGGGAAGGTGGGATTACAGCACAGGGGAGCCGGGACGCAGGTGATGGGATGGGGGGATTGCAACACAGGGGAGCCGGGACTCAGGTGATGGGATGTGGGGATTACAGCACAGGGGAGCCGGGACGCAGGTGATGGGATGGGGGGATTGCAGCACAAGGGAGCCGGGACCCAGGTGATGGGATGTGGGGATTACAGCACAGGGGAGCCGGGACGAAGGTGATGGGATTGGGGGATTACAGCACAGGGGAGCCGGGACCCAGGTGATGGGATGGAGGGATTACAGCACAGGGGAGCTGGGGCCCAGGTGATGGGAAGGGGGGGAACACAGCACAGGGGAGCCGGGACCCAGGTGGTGGGATGGAGGGATTACAGCACAGGGAAGCTGGGACCCAGGTGATGGGATGGAGGGATTACAGCACAGGGGAGCCAGGACCCAGGTGATGGGATGGAGGGATCACAGCACAGGGGAGCTGGGACCCAGGTGATGGGGAGGGGGGATCACAGCACCCGGGAGCCGGGACCCAGGTGATGGGAAGGGGGGGATCACAGCACAGGGGAGCCGGGACCCAGGTGATGGGAAGGGGGGGATCACAGCACAGGGGAGCCGGGACCCAGGTGATGGGAAGGGGGGGATCACAGCACAGGGGAGCCGGAACCCAGGAGGTGGGATGGAGGGATCACAGCACAGGGGAGCCGGGACCCAGGTGGTGGGATGGAGGGATCACAGCACAGGGGAGCTGGGACCCAGGTGGTGGGATGGAGGGATCACAGCACAGGGGAGCCGGGACCCAGGTGGTGGGATCACAGCACAGGGGAGCCGGGACCCAGGTGGTGGGATGGAGGGATCACAGCACAGGGGAGCTGGGACCCAGGTGGTGGGATGGAGGGATCACAGTACAGGGGAGCTGGGACCCAGGTGGTGGGATGGAGGGATCACAGCACAGGGGAGCTGGGACCCAGGTGGTGGGATGGAGGGATCACAGTACAGGGGAGCCGGGACCCAGGTGATGGTGGATCCGGGGTACAGGTAACGGGATGGGGGGTGATGTGACACAGGGGAGCCGGGACCCAGGTGATGGTGGATCCGGGGTACAGGTGACGGGATAATGGCTGGGATGTGGCACAGGAGAGCCAGGATACAGGTAACTGGATGCAGGGAGGGAGAGTGCCATGGCGGAGACGGGACACAGACGAGGATGGGGGTAGTGACACAGGTGACAGGATGGTGGGGAAGTGGCTTGTATGCGTCATAGTAACAACACTATGAAAGCTGAACACGAAAGGTCGACACAAACATTAGGTCGATAATGGGAAGGTCGACATGGGTTTTCACCTTTTTTTGTCCTGAATTTTGGCGTAAGTCGACATGTACAACGTATCAGTGTACCACTGCGTTTACCATGCTTCGGGCATGGCGTCTCATTGCACATGGCACACTTTACTATAGGGATCTGCAATGTCCTTGACCTACTGAAAGGGTTCACCAGTTATGGGCATTGTGTTTAGGGCAATGGACCACAAGATGTTGACACATTTCACAAGACTATAGTTAATCTTGGTTGAAGATTCCAATCCAGAATGAATTCTGCAGGCTGGACAGGAGTCTTCAGAGTTCTTGGGTGCCCAGCTATGGAGGTGTCTTGTGCTTAAATTGTCTACCCTCTACCCACAAGTCAGTGCCCACTCTCCAGCGATCAGCTAGTGGCCGGTCACCATCTCGACAAAACACTAAGGGGGTTATTCTAGTTCACATGCAAAGACACAATCACTTACATTTGGGTGTTTTATTGTTTCTGTGCAGGGTAAATACTGGCTGCTTTATTTTTACATAGATATCAATTTGAAGTAAAACCCCACCCAAATCTAACTCTCTCTGCACGTTACATCTGCCCCACCTGCAGTGCACATGGTTTTGTCCATAAGAGAATGATTGTGCCTTTGCGAGTGAACTAGAATAACCCCCTAAGTACAAATGGACATAAGCCATAGCAAAGTTGCTTTGCTGACGGCTTAATCCTTAGTAGTGTCCATACACTTCCCATCGCATCCGATCACATCTTAAGGGCTTTTTCCCCCAGCAACCGTTGTCGCTAACTGTGATGGCACATCGGGTGCTGGAAGATGGCAGGTAGCAGAATTTGAAAAAAAAATTGGCCCTTTGATCAGAGGGCCCCCCAGTCTTTTTAAAAGAAAAATGTTTTCAAATTCTGCCACTCGCCTGCCGTCCGCTGCCAGCTCTCCTGCCTCCAACTCTACTACAGATCGCATTGTGAGTAGGGATGGCCATCGGTGCAGACGCCATCGATGGCAATTCTGCACCCAGCCATCGATAGTGGCAAACTATTTGATGGATAACCATGAATGGTCCGTGGGCCAATCAGAACACGGGGGCGGGACTTTCGGGGGCGGAGCTATGCTCTGTGTCCAGGCACCTTTTAAAAAAAAGGAAACATCGCTACTCCTTTGCCATCGGTGTAGGGAAACCATCTGGTACTCCCACATTGATGGCAAAAGTATTCGACATCAGCCACAAACCATCAATGATTTTAAATCATCGATGGTCGATGACCATCCTTGTGAGCGATAAAAACCATAATATCTATCAACGCGAGATTCAACTGGTGCAAGTCAGGTGGCATGCGATTTATCAAAATCACATGGATCGCATGCCATATCTCACATGTGCTTGGGCACCATTAGAATTTTGGTGAAACCAATTCAGAATGAATAAGGCAGTAGATGCCCTAGGGCAGGCAAGTCCAACCTGTGGCTCTTCAGATGTTGTCAAACTACACATCCCATGATGCCTTGCCACAGTTTTGCTATAAGGGAGTGTTAAAACTGTGGCAAGGCATGCTGGGATTTGTAGTTTCACAACATCTGGAGAGCCACAGGTTGGCCTGTCCTGCCCTAGGGTCTCTCCATCCCTGCATTGATTGGACATTGACTTTAAATTATTTGAAGTAGACTTTCATGTTGTCTGTGTCTGACACAGCTTTGCCCACATCTGGTTATTCCTGACACTGTGCAGATTGTGGGGAATAATAGCCGGCTTTATCTACCAGGTGTCTTGCTGGAAGTAACCCTACTGAATTCTAGTGGGACCATAGTGCTGTGGACTATAATCCACTCTGGGCCTGATTGCACCTCACTGCTTTGTGACATAACTCAGGAGCTGCAATGCTTATGTTACCCCATGATAATAACTTGCACATACCAAGTGGTTGGAGCTGCGATCACTGCTGTTTTCTTGGAAGCAGTGATAGCGCTGTATGGTAACGCAGCAGGAGGCGTCTATTACATGGAGACTCCTCCTGCTGCGGTAGTGTTTTGTGCGGTGTCCTAGGATACTGCGTCCTAAGACACTGGACCAGTTTGTGAATGTGCAGAATGGGTCCTGCACAAGTGCAAAGTACTGGAAACTGGTACTTTTTCAACGATGAGTGCAAGACCAACTGGACCCGAATTAGGCCCAATATGCTTTATAACTACAAAACAGTGGTCACTGGTGTCTAGGGTGGCAAATCCAGAATAGGCCCGGTGTGGTCTTCACCTTCATTTGGGGGGCGGTAGATGCCTGGTTCTTGCCACAATTACACTGAGACTTGTTACAGTAGGGAAAGTCGTGTCTGGTACTAAGGGCTATAATGCAAATCTTAGGCCTGGTAGATTTTTTTTAGCTTAGGTTAACACCTGAAAAAGGTCGACATGGCTTTAGGTTGACACAACTATTAGGTCGACATTGGGAAGGTCAACAGTCTAAATGTGGGTGTGGATCGTTTTATCGACACCACTTAGGTCGACAATCATTAGGTCCATACCGTTGGGTCGACAGGTGCCTAGGTCGACTTAGAACAAGGTCGACATGGGTTTAGGTCAACATAGTGTTAGGTCAGCAGGTCGACATGGTTTTTTTTATCCGAATGTCGGCATGGACACAGTTGCAAGTCAACCGAAGCCCCTCACTATGCTTCGGGCACTATTTTATTCTCCCACCAGCCCTAGTGGATAGTAGGGCATGAAATACTGCCTGTTGGAACATGTCGGCTCAAAAAACAGTAAAAGAAAACACGTCGACCTAACGCTATGTCGACCTAAACCCATGTCGACCTAGACACCTGTCCACCTTCACCTATGTCGACCTTGCCACCTGTCGACCCAACTGGTGTCGACCTAAGTGGTGTTGACAATACGACCGTATCCCTAAATGGTGACATGGGTTTTTCACGTTTTTTTCTAGCTAGACATTTGTCATCAGTCAATGGTTCATGCCCTACCATCCACTATGGTGTGCAGGGAGATTATAATAGTGTACCGAGCCCAAAGCATGGCTAGCGCAGTAAGCCATGCGTGGGAACCTGGTGCACTTTTTCAGTGTCCCTGTCAACTGTGTCAACATGCGGGAGAAATACCCACATTGACATAATGCTTGTGTCAACCTTTTCCAGGTGTGGACCTTTCATTTTTTTTTTGTTGCAAAAATGCAACAACCAAAGTTAAACCCATCTCTTTCCGCGTTACCTATAGTTACGGCAACATGGATGAACCCTTTGAGTGCCAAGTGAATTTGTCAAAATAGGAGTGAAAATTGCCAAGTAAATATTTGTATTCATCATAATGACCTGTAATGTTACCTTTTATAGGAAATATATATAAATATATATTTTTTTTTACACACAATTTTTTTGTTTGAATTCGTATAACAAATGTGAGCGACGCTGGGAGTTTTTGTGGGTATTTTGCACATCTCTCACAGAGATATTGGCACTCATTTCAGATACAAATGACCAGCACCATAGAGGGGTTTTCATGTCTTATTAAAGAAGCAAATTCTTTAAGCTGGTGCCAAGTGGTTGTCAAGATGATTTCAGCCCTTACAAAGCTTTTCTGGTACTTGTGGTGCAGGTTGCTGAGATACTGTATACAGGTAATGGAGGAGTGCCGTACGCAAACCTGTCAATAGTGGTTACAAGTAAGTTCTGTCTCTACCGCTAAGCTGCTGATTGGACAAAAGGAAAACCAGTACACGCCTCTCCATTGGGGTAATGCTGTGTCCTGGTGGTAATGTACCTAAATAAGCGCCACAAGCTTTCTATGCGTAGCATCATCCTCTATAAACCATGGGGTATGTTCAATTGTTGATGAAACTGCCGTCTTGTTGGAAAGACAGCAGTTTCCAACTTGAATAGGTCGGAAAGGGTTCCTACCTATTCAATAAGGTCTGCTTTTTTCTGATAGGTTGGAATGCTCCGACCTGTCGGAAACCATGTGGATTGGCTGAATAGCTGTGGATCCATGTGCATGTGAAACATGGCCAAATCTGACAATTTAAAAAAAAAAAAGTGTAATACGTCCCGTCTCCCCTGGCCACATACCCACCGCCTCCTTAGTTGCTCAGTCCTGTAGCCGGTCAGGTGAGCAGCAGCGGCCAAATCTGACAGTCGGATTTGGCCGCTAATTGAATAGGGCATGTCGGAATCCATTCCGACAAAAGAATGTCGGAATGGATCAGACATTAATTGAATATACCCCCATGCATGAACTTTAGATCAAACTTTATATAGGAGGAGCATCTAAGACCACAATAGTCTTCCAGGCCTGTGACACGACTCAGATCTGTATTCTTTGAGCTGCTGGTTACACGTTGGCATAGCACCACCTTTTCATACTTGCCTTCCACGCCCTGATGGCTGACCTGAAATGCTCTGTGCTGCTGCTTAAAATCAAATGCTTAGCTTTGCTGCAAGTTTTACCCCCACCCACTTCCGTGACTGTTGTTCTGAATGAGGACAGTACAGAAATAGAGAATTGGCTTTAAATCCAATCACACAATATAAAATATTCTATTCATCCCGGTCAAAATATATGTATAGAGGAAGATTGCTGGAGTTTGGATGGAAACCGTGCACATAATGGTGTCATCCTGACGCAAGATTCTTGAGGGCAGTAGTTTTTTTTACGTGACTTAAACGCCAAAGGTCATTCTTTATCAAGCGAAGATTGAGTTCACAGGTTGGATTCCCCAGGGCTCCGGTCTCGCAGTCCAAACCTTTCTTCTACTTCAGAAGCGATCATCTCTGCTATAGCGAGGGAAGAGGTGGCGGCTGGAGATGGGGCGTTCCGGACATGCAGAATGCGGCTCGCGATGTCCCCAGAGCCTCCGTCAAAGACAAAATCATCCACCAGGTTCCCATCTTTATCCAGTGCCTGTGCTCGGACCCCCGAGGGACCCCTGTGGGGGAAAGATTGGCTTAAGTGAACAAAAGGTACTTATGTAATATCTGGGCTCCCGTTTTTCTTATGAGACTGCGGCCGATCGACACGCTTCGGGCACGGTGGCTCGCTGCGCTCGCCACACTATATAAAATCAACTCCATGCGTAGTTGGATAGTAGGGGTATGAAAAAATGGGGTGCATTTAACATGGGAGTCCAGATAATACATAAGTACCGAACAAAATATTATAGGGGTAGGGGGGTAAATACAGGGGCTCAAATATTGAATTAAAAGCCTCATCTTTATACAAAAGAGAAATAATGAGAGTACAAAGTTTAGAAAGTAAACCATCACCAAATGGTATATGGTCATTACGTCAACCAACGAAGGTCGAAAGGGCTTAGGTCGACACCTGAAATAGGTTGACATGGCTAAGGTTGACAGGGTTGGAAGGCCGACACAAGCATTAGGTCGACATGCATTTTTCTTCTAGCTGACATATGCCGACAATGTAATGTTTGTGTCGACCTAAGCCCTGTCAACCTTCAGTGGTCGACGTAATGCATGTCGACCTTAATGCAGTGACCCATACCCCACCAGATGCAGTCCACCATGATTACAGGATGACATCTAAAATTAAGGGGGGATTCAGACCTGATCCTTAGTGTCCAAATTCGTCCCCGCCCCGCTGTTAGGGGCTTGCGCACGCGCGAATATGCGCAAACTCCAGGAGCGAATACTCGCCGGTCCATTCGATCCGGGAAGGGAGGGCCAGGGGTAAGACCAGCGTTTCAAGGATGTGCCCACAAAAACAGTGGGTGCGCCCATGAAAACGATGGGCGTTCCCCCGCGAACGCAGGCATTTTGGCGAGCGACCATCGAATGAGCCGTTCTGAATCAGGCCCATCGTTGGTTCTGCAGTAACTTTAGTGTAAACGTAACTGGAGTTTTTGAGAGCCTGGTCGTCCATACACAGTGTTTTCATTTAATGCACAGCGCCCTCTTGTGTCACTATGTGGTATAGCTACTGGCAAGAACAGAAACCATCTGCGACATTTGCATATTTTTGCACAGGATCTTTCCATAGGAAGACGCAGTCGCAATACGATAAGCATACAACCCTGAATCAGGCCCTTGGTGCCTTCCCTCTGTAAGTATAGGCCTCACCTGTGAATATCGCTAAGAGAAAGCTCTGGGATGAATTTCTGCAGTTCCTTCAGCTGCGCCCGTAGGAAACATGCCCGGTATAATTCTCCCACGCCATACGCCAGATTCTTCAGCACCAGTTTACGGAGGCCGCTAGAATAGAAGAAGAAGAGAGTGGGAATAAAACAGACTCATCGCACGATAACATCTGCGGGTGCTCCACATTACTACAGACTGATCACTGAAACCCAATTCTGGCTGATGACAGAACACTTGGATGGCTTCATTCTGCTTTATTAGTTTACAAATTCTGAACTACATAAATGTGCAGGATGTTGTTAAGCAGCATTAAGTATACCTGGATAATATAAAAATATTCCGAAATACGGAATAATCTATGTAACTTGAAGGAACCCATGTCCCTTTGGGTGCCGGACGGGATCCCGACAGGCATTCACCCGACGTTGGGATCCCGACTGTCAACCGACAGCCATCGGCTATTTTCCCTCGTGGGGTTCCACGACCCCCATAGAGGGAGAATAGAATAGGTGGCGAGCCACCGTGCCTGCAGCGTGGCGAGCCCACAAGGGGCATTGTTGCGCTTGCCCTGCTGTCTGGGTCTGGCCAGTCGGGATCCCGATGTCGGGATAATGACTGTCAGGATCCCGACTGTCGGACCCCTATATCACACCTGTCCCTTTATGCATTTATGTTGTATAAACACATGCAATACTCAAATATATTTCATTTGTGTATGATACAAGGTGTCAAAACATCAAACAAAGTTTGTGTACTATCTCAGGTACTGATTTTGAATGCCAAGCAATGATTTTCTTGCACATATTTAGTGCCAGTTACAGATCACGTCCCCAGCAGTTGCCAGTTACAGATCACGTCCCCAGCAGTGGCCAGTTACAGATCACGTCCCCAGCAGTGGCCAGTTACAGATCACGTCCCCAGCAGTGGCCAGTTACAGATCACGTCCCCAGCAGTGGCCAGTTACAGATCACTTCCCCAGTAGTAAAATAAAACAATATTATTCTTAATTATTAAATAGCTGCCTTCTCAGCAACTAATTATTTAGGTAATCTCAGTAAGAGAGGAGAGTAAATGATGACGGGTGATACGGTTTATGTCAAGGATCAGCAATTGCTCAAGAGAAGAAACTCTGAAAGGTACGCAAATACGGTCATAATGGGGTAGATGTAATTAGCCTGGTGAAGTGATAAAGTGTAAGCTGGTAATGAAGAAGCCAATCAGCTCCTGTCAATTTATGAAAAATGACAGTTAGGGGCTGAATGGCTGCTGCGTTACCACTTTATCACTTCACCAGGCTTAATAAATCTGCTCCAACGTCATTTATAGCAGTGTAGAGAATCCAATAATGTAACACTTTACCTGTACGTAACAGATTCACCAAAGTCCCTGCTGTTGAAATCCCACAGTCTGTAGCCCTCTCTTTTAAAAGCCAATACTGCATTCGGGCCAAGCCAAACACTGCCATCCATCCGGGGAGTGAAATGGACTCCGAGAAAGGGAAAGCGAGGGTCTGGAACCTACAGCCCAATATGGAGAAAAGAGTAAATCTCACATACATAAGCAGATACACGCAGGGGTAGTTGTTGCAGCTGGTAAAATATGTTGGAGAATTACAGCTCAGATGCATTCTTTGGAGGAAAAATGACTAAAATCGAATAGTCGTAACTAATCCATCTGTCATACGGTCGTGAGGATTTAATATCATCCGAATGTGGGTCACCCATATTCGGGTGAATACGAATGCATACAACAATGATAGAACTATTCTATTGAATTTAGTATCACTCGAACTGGTGAATTCACCGGTAAATAGGAATGATCAGTAGAACAGTTTTTCTGCGGTGAGTTTTGAAGTCTGCACAGATCGGTCAGATTTCTTCTGGCTGTGGCATTACCCTGCTGGCTGTTTGACAACAAGCACCAGGCCCATTTTGTCCCTGTATTTTGGGAACCTAGAACAGCCCATGAGCTGGTTTTAGAAATACGGGGGAACCCCAATCTTTCTTTCTAAAACCAGGACCGGTTCAATGAGCCCGGGGCTGGTTATAGCCGTGGGGGAAGGGGGCATGACAGTTTTTCATTTATTTATTTTTCGCGCACAACAGATCCGTGCAATGGTGCCGCATCGTATGTATTCAATACAAATCCTAACGCCTACGGCATCGGAAAATACGAATAAGGCGAATACAACAGCTTTGTAACTTTGTCGACTTCTTTTTTGGATCGTATATGGCCAATCCCGTACAGGATCGGTCATATACGGCTGGCTTAGTAAAGTTCCCTCTTAGAATAAGCTCTAACTAGGACTTTTTTTTAAGGAAGGTCCACCAATGGAGCAGTATAGCAATATCTGGCCATAGTAGGCTTCGAAGTCTTCTAGAAGTGATGGTCCGCAGAAGTCACCAGATTATAGAGTGCCCTGAAACCTCCCAGAAAAGAACAGGCAAATACATTTAATGTACCACCATGCCATCTGGACAATTCGAGGCTAAATGAAACCTGGCAACCGGCACAGCAACAAAATCCAGCTACTGTATGGGGAACTCACCAGACCAGGGGGATGGAGTCACCTCTAGATCAGAGGTGGTCACTGGTTTTCCATCTTCCTCTTCGACTCAAGACTAGTATAGACTAACAGACTAATATAGACTAATTTTTTTGGTACTTGTGTATTATCTGGGCGCCCGATATTTTCATTGGGTTGGAAAAATCGTGTCCATCGCATCGCATGCGATTTGGTTGCATGCGATGGACGCGATTTTTCCATAGGAATCAATGTTACATGGTCCCAAATGGTCCCTGAGACCATTAGGGTCAATGTGAAATGCCTCCCAGGCCTCCCCATTGTTTGTATGCCCCCTCATTGTTAACGCCACCCCACCATCAACGCCAACCCGAAGCATGGAGAGCGCAGAGAGCCCGCGAGGGGCGGCAGTACGCGTCCTCCGACCTTTTCATACCCCCACTATCCACGTCGGCGTGGAGTTGATTTTATATAGTGTGGCGAGCGCAGCGCGTCAACGAGCCCGAAGCGTGGCGAGCGCAGCGAGCCCCACGTGGGGACGCGCATTACTTCACTGGTATTACGCGTCCGCTCGCCACACTATATAAAATCAACTCCATGCCGACGTGGATAGTGGGGGTATGAAAAGGTCAGAGGACGCGTACCGCCGCCCCTCGCGGGCTCGCCGCGCATCGGGTTGGCGTTGATGGTGGGGTGGCGTTAACAATGAGGGGGCATTTCACATTGACCCTAATGGTCTCAGGGACCATTTAACATTGATTCCTATGGAAAAATCGCGTCAATCGCATCGCATGCCTTAAGTTAAGGCATGCAATTAACAATATCGGGCGCCCAGATAATACACAAGTACCATTTTTTTTATTATTAGTTACTAATCAGATATATTATTTTATATTAAATGCATGCTATAATCAGTATATGAATGAGAAAAATAAGTGGCCACCTAAATTATATACGAGCAATAGCTTATAAAACTTTTTATTGATTTAAATTGTGAAATATCTTTATTGTACTTTGATACTTTTTATAATCCATTAAAAACAATAATTGATTTAAACTGTGTTGAGGCAGTGATTCTGCCATATTGCACTTCATGAAACATTAGCGCAGATATTGGGATTTTTCTTTTGTTGTCTTGTAGAAGGTGCCCTACACTTGTGCAGGTTAAAACCTTCAAATTAGGTGTGATTACACAGTCACACCACCCCATCTGCAGCTGAACGAGTATCAGTGTTTTATTATTATTATTTTTTATTTATAATTTTCCATATTTATATTTTTATTCACAATTCTTTGTTCAGAGAATTCAAATTGACACATATACCTATAAATTTATACAGCGCCTAAAATCGGAGGGCAACCTCAAGAAAATACACAATAAATAGCAATGCAGAGGCTGAAGGAAATACCTACTGGGTAAATGTTCCCTTTGACAAGATAACATTTCTCTGGTTTCAGCACCAAGTAATCCCCACGGAACGGAACGATGCGCGGTTCTGGGCTACATCCGCTGACCTGGGACAATCGGTCGGAGAAAAGCCCGGCACACGTCAGCACGTACTTACAATACACTTCTTCTCCCTGTAATATAGATATAATGTAACACGTATGTGACAACGCTCTTCTAGCTGTTAGATGCATCAGGACCCGGGTGGGGAGAACC
The DNA here is from genome assembly GCF_055691185.1 of Crinia signifera. Lineage (NCBI taxonomy): Eukaryota > Metazoa > Chordata > Amphibia > Anura > Myobatrachidae > Crinia > Crinia signifera. Next base: position 69,972,455 of record NC_139228.1, read on the forward strand.
TAAGGATATTCCAAGAGTTATGGCAGAGATCTACCAAAGGCACCAATATCGCTGCACATGGTCACGGAATACTACCCAAAAGCGGTTGTTTCTATGACAAAGTGTAGGGTAACGGAGGGGGATTGGCTGCCAGGAAAGTCCCACAGGACTGAGTGGGGACCATCGCTGGTAGGTGTTAGCAGAATAATACATTACCTTTGTGTTTCGGAGTACAACGGGATGCTCCAAGCCTAGGGAGAAATGAACAAACTGGTGCTTAATACATCATTCACAAACACAGGAGAAATTAAACAGTACAGCTTTAGAACAACATAAAACATAAAAACCTTTTTAAACAGCAGCAGTTTTTAATTTATCAAACAAATATGTTGCTGATTATTAATATGCCAGTTAAAAAAGATGGGGGTTATGGTAACTCACCCTGCGCTGACCCAGCCGGGCTCTCGTTCACCATTTTTATATCGGATACTTCAAAGCCTGTGATGACACTACCTCCGGCATCCTGGAAATCATCTGTGTAGGACTGAGCTACTTGTTTGTAATTAACAATCCCTGTGTATGGAGAGTCCAGGGCCATCACACCCTGCAATGCAAAGACAGAGGTAAAAGGTGGGCCCTCTGGTGGTATTACTGATGCACCATATTATTCCATGGTAGGATAAGGCCACCACCATTAGACCACCCTCCCGTTATTCCACGGTAAGATAAGGCCAGCACCGTTAGACTACCCTCCTGTTATTCCATGGTAGGATAAGGCCACCACCATTAGACGACCCTCCCGCTATTCCATGGTAGGATAAGGCCACCACCATTAGACCGCCCTCCCGCTATTCCATGGTAAGGTAAGGCCAGCACCGTTAGACTACCCTCTTGTTATTCCATGGTAGGATAAGGCAACCACGATTAGACCACTCTCCCGCTATTCCATGGTAGGATAAGGCCACCACCATTAGACCGCCCTCCCGCTATTCCATGGTAAGGTAAGGCCTGCACCCTTAGACCGCCCTCCCGTTATTCCACAGTAAGGTAAGGCCAGCACCGTTAGACCACCCTCCTGTTATTCCATGGTAGGATATGACCACCCTCCTGTTATTCCATGGTAGGATATCAGCACCATTTGACCACCCTCCTGTTATTCCATGGCAGGATAAGGCCAGCACCATAAGACCACCCTCCCCTTATTCCATGGTAGGAGAAGGCCAGCAATGTTAAACCACCCTCCTGTTATTCCATGGTAGGATATGACCAGCATTGTTAGACCCCCCTCCTACTATTCCATGGTAGGATATGGGCAGCACCCTTAGACCACCCTCCTGTTATTCCATGGTAGGATATGGCCAGCACCATTAGACAACCCTCCTGTTATTCCATGGTAGGATATTAGTACCCTCCTGTTATTTCATGGTAGGATAAGGCCAGCACAGTTAGACCACCCTAAGATCAGCACCATTAGACCACCCTCCTGTTATTTCATGGTAGGATAAGGCCAGCACTGTTAGACCACCATCCTGTTATTCCATGGAAGGATATGTCCAGCACTGTTAGACCACCCTCCTGTAATTCCATGGCAGGATATGGCCAGCACAGTTACACCACCCTCCCGTTATTCCATGGTAGGATAAGGCCAGCACCGTTAGACCACCCTCCTGTTATTCCATGGTAGGATATGGCCAACACTGTTAGACCACCCTCATGTTATTCCATGGTAGGATAAGGCCATCACAGTTAGACCACCCTCCCGTTATTCCATGATAGGATAATGCTAGAACCGTTAGACCACCCTCCTGCTATTCCATGGTAGGATAAGGCAATCACCATTAGACCACCCTCCTGTTATTCCATGGAAGGATATGTCCAGCACTTTTAGACCACCCTCCTGTTATTCCATGGTAGGATAATGCTAGAACCGTTAGACCACCCTCCTGCTATTCCATGGAAGGATATGTCCAGCACCGTTAGACCACCCTCCTGCTATTCCATGGTAGGATAAGGCAACCACCATTAGACCACCCTCCTGTTATTCCATGGAAGGATATGTCCAGCACTTTTAGACCACCCTCCTGTTATTCCATGGTAGGATAATGCTAGAACCGTTAGACCACCCTCCTGCTATTCCATGGTAGGATAAGGCAATCACCATTAGACCACCCTCCCGTTATTACATGGAAGGATATGTCCAGCACTTTTAGACCACCCTCCTGTTATTCCATGGTAGGATAATGCTAGAACCGTTAGACCACCCTCCTGCTATTCCATGGTAGGATAAGGCCATCACAGTTAGACCACCCTCCCGTTATTCCATGATAGGATAATGCTAGAACCGTTAGACCACCCTCCTGCTATTCCATGGTAGGATAAGGCAATCACCATTAGACCACCCTCCTGTTATTCCATGGAAGGATATGTCCAGCACCGTTAGACCACCCTCCTGCTATTCCATGGTAGGATAAGGCAACCACCATTAGACCACCCTCCTGTTATTCCATGGAAGGATATGTCCAGCACTTTTAGACCACCCTCCTGTTATTCAATGGTAGGATATGGCCAACAGTGTTAGACCACCCGCCTGTAATTCCATGCAAATCGCATCAAACGAGTTGCACTTGCGTCAAGTCACAGCCACAACCAGCATGACTACATCTGTATGCTAATATAAGGCACCAGGCTGAACCGTCCCAAAAGCAAGGTATTGCTCATAGTGGACATCCGTTTTTTTTTATTCTCAGAGTAAAGGCTTTTAGCAAACTTATGACGTTGCATTTGCCTCCAGCCTGCACGCTCAGTCACTTCCAACCTATCTAAATCCAGCAATGGCCTGATGACATCAGACCACGTGCTTAATGAGCTCACACATGTCAGTAGATCCCCCAATCACATGCTGTTGCTTTTAACTCATGAACAAGGCTGCTAGTGCTGGCATCCTCTTTGTAAGATAGGTGAAGTTCTACAACAGTATATATGTGTACGCTCACCCTGCAGTAGGGCTCCTTCTCCCGGATTTCCTTGGCACTGATGAGGCGCAGCCCGGGCACACTGTTCTGCTGCCCTCTCTCGTATAAAGCTTGGAGTCTTGGTATCTCCTGGTGTTGTACAGCTACTATCAGCTGGAGAAAACATAGTGTCATCAAGGTGGAATCTCACTCCTACACCACCACAATCATAGAGCATTACAATCAAATGATGGCAAGGTCTTATTTAAAATCAATGTATCTAAGTCACAACATAATAATAGAACAGTATCAAGTGAACTTAGAGGGAAAATACATCATTCTGGTAAGAAACACCTATCCAATGGCTGCCGCCCCTTTTCCCATCAGATCGCCTCCAAGATTTTGCTTGTACCGCTTCTCACCACCAGAATGCTCTCCCTCCCCCAATCGCAATCTCCAAACGCACGCCTTTATTCGAACATTCCAGCTCTCATCCTACCCCACCTCTCAGTGCTCCCCCTATCTGCCCCTCTCCTCTGTGTCACCTCTGTAGGTCTTCCACTTATACCCCTTTCACACCAGCCTAAATTCCCAGGCGAGTAGCGCTGGTGTGAAAGGTTCCCGAGCCAAAATCCCGGGACCAATGTCCCAGGATTTCAACCTTGCTAGCTAGCAGTGTTGCTTCCGGGACCAGCCCGGGATACAGGCCGGTGTGAAAGGTAATTACCCGGTTTCCTGGCTTTCTTGTATGGCCGTGGTGCCTCGCCGTTGATGGAAGTGAACCTGCAGCTGCTGTGCTCGAGCTGCTGGCCCGTCCCCGCCTTCCTGCTTGTCCTTATTGTCCTGTGACTTGTTATCAGCTTGGAGCTGGGGGGACTGCTGGGGACGGAGTTGCCATGTGCCCCCTCCCGTCCATTGTTAGGGGGACTGATGGGGACACAGAGCTGCCGGGTTCCCCCTCACACCAGAAAATGCAGGGACTAGGCTGGTGTGAGAGGGGCCAACCTGGGAATGTCCCTGCATGATCCAGGGACCGTATTCCTGAGTAAGTCCCTGCATTTTCTGGTGTGAAAGGGGTATTAGTCTCTAGACTGTAAGCTCTCACGGGCAAGACCCTCTTCTCTCACGTACTTCTCATCTGTCCCCATTAGAACCAAATCTTTATAAGTTCAACTTGCAACACTACCGCTGTGTATATAGCTTGTATCTCATGTTCTGAAATGTATTGTACTGTAATTCTTGCACCGTGTATGCTCACGCACGCTGTAAGGTGCTGTGGAACCGTTGTGGTCCCATATAAATAACAGAGGATAAGAATATTACTGCTCGGTACCTTCCCGCATTGCTTGTAGGGAATTCTCTTGCGGTCGCAGTAGTCATACAGAAGAGCAGACCCTCGCACACACAGTCTGGCTTTCAGAGACCCCGGAGTGTAATAGATTCCGCTGTGAATCACACCACTGTTATGCCCACTTTGGTGGAAAGCTGATAAAACACAAGAGAAATGATCTTTGCACATGTGCTTCAATAACGGGACACTGGCATTGTACATTTAATGCAAATATGAATAAAAAAAATATATATACAGTATTTAGAAAGCAGCCTGGGGGGGATAAAAAGCTATTTTGACTTTAATACTAAATGATGCAATTTATCACAAGTAAATTATTTGGGAGTTCATAGGAAGCCATTGTAACCTGTTTCTGCTTCGATCTGCCATGATCATAAGGAAAGCATGCTGCTCAATGACCCCCTCCCATCCCCCCTCCCTTCCAGCCATCAACATCAAATCGATATTGACGGCTGCCAAGTCGACCTGTGTGTAGACACCATTAGATGCATTCATCAAATCAGATGTGGCCTGTGGCCGTTACAATCGGCTTTGCACCAGAGATTCAGTGACCAAAACTTCTCTCTAGAGGTGCATTTACAGCGGTCATCTTTGGAACAATTCATCTTAACATGCCCTTACCGTACCTTGGCCTCCAACACCCTACCCAGCCCTATTGGCGTACAATGGCATCAGGGCATCTAGCCAGTAGAAAGAGATGAACACTTCAAAAAGACAGGCATGCGCAAGGGCAGTACGGATGGTGTAACGGTTAGCATTACTGCCTCACAGCGCTGAGGTCACGGGTTCAATACCCACCATGGCCCTAACTGTGTGGAGTTTGTATATTCTCCCCATGCGTTTACTCCGGGTACTCCAGTTTCCTCCCACAATCCAAAAATATACTGGTAGGCCAATTGGCTTCCAACAAAAAATTAGCCCTAGAATGTCTGTGTGTGCATGTATAAGTGGTAGGGAATATAGATTGCAAGCTCCATTGGGCAGGGACTGATGTGAATGTTCTAATATTCTCTGTACAGCGCTGCATAATATGTATGCGCTATATATTAAACTGTAAATAAATAAAGGGGGGAACAAAGGGGAAAAAAAAAAGTTGTGTTCATGGGAAAGATATATTTAGCTTCTCTGCCCACACACATTACTCAGGAAAAACTAAAGCAGATATTGATTTTGTAAGCATGAGGTGTATACTTGACCTTAAAAATCAATGGGAATTCAATAAGATGTTATACAGGTTGAGTATCCATTATCCAAACTGCTCGGGGCAGTGTTGGGGAATATTTTGAGGAAGAGACCCATGTGTGAGAGCAAAATGCATTAATGTTGTACAAACACATGAAATACCCACAAATATATTTTATTTGAGTATGAAACAATGTTTGAAAACATGAAGCAAGTTTGTGTACTATCTTAGGTACGGAATGTGAATGCCAATCAATCCTTTTCCTGCACATATTTAGTGCCAGTTACATGTCACGTCCCCAGTAGTGGCCAGTTACATGTCACGTCCCCAGTAGTGGGCAGTTACATGTCACGTCCCCCGTAGTGGCCAGTTACATGTCACGTCCCCAGTAGTGGCCAGTTACAGGTCACGTTGCCAGTAGTGGCCAGTTACAGATCATGTCGCCAGTAGTGGCCAGTTACAGATCCTGTCCCCAGTAGTGGCCAGTTCCAGACGTCCCCAGTAGTGGCCAGTTACAGATCACGTCGCCAGTAGTGGCCAGTTACAGATCATGTCACCAGTAGTGGCCAGTTACAGATCCTGTCCCCAGTAGTGGCCAGTTCCAGACGTCCCCAGTAGTGCTTTTAGCAGAAAAAAATAAAAGATACATTGCAGAAACTATGGTTTTCAGAATAATTTGGATAACCGATATCCAGACACTTAATCTGTATAAGGCGGCTTCTGACTTTTCCACTCTTCTTCTATCTTATAGAAATTTGTATCCTTACTTTGTGTTGTCTTCAGTGCATGTGACCCAATTGGTCCAATGAGCAGTTTGCCTCGATCATATTTTGTTATTACATTGCTGCTCCCGATAAATCTTACCAATTTCATTTTCCTTTTCCAATATGGCAAAGCGCAAGGCTGGGTGGCGAAGTATGAGCTGCCGGGCAGATGCCAGTCCTACAAGCCCGCCTCCGACAATGAGCACGTCGTACGTGCTGACAAAAAAAAAAAAATATTGGTAAAGGAAACAATTTCTAATAAAACACCAGCAGGTAATTCAGTCTATTCCTATTGTGCTCCTCACAAGTCTCTCATCCACACTCATTACTTGCTCCCATTCCCAATTACAGGACTTTCTTCAGGCTACGTCCACCAGCTCAATAAGCTCCAGTCTCCAATTCTTTAAGCGTTCCCTGAAAACTCACCTCTTCAGGCAGCTTATCGTATTCCAGAACTGCCCACATAACCGTCAAACTTCTCCTATCCAATCACATCCCCACTGTATAGTACACACATATCCACTCTCTTTCTTTTTCACACTTTTCATCCTCCTGACCCCTGGCCAAACTGTTGGGTTACCGCATCATACAGCACACCAGGAACCAAGGAGAGATAACACCTATCCTTGTGAATCAATGTATATTACCCTATCGATGTTATGCTTGTGAGCAGGGCCCTCCTACCTTTCTAACAGTTTGTACATACCCAGTTTGTTGTATCACTGTTTCCAATTGCAAAGCCTAACAGAATTTCCTGCGCTATAAAAATAAATAAATAATGCCAGGAGAACATATCCTGCCCAAATTCATACTGACAACTGTAAAAGAGGCGTTCAGTATATCAACATTCAGAAAGTGACAGCAGGATCCAGACAGTCACAATACCGACACATCCTGGATGGAAATACTGGAGTTAGGGGTTAGGCAGTACGGTTCGAGAGGAGGAGGTAAAGGGTAGGTTGCATAAGAGGGCGAGGTTTGGGATAGGCTGCAAGAGAGGGGAAGGCTTGGGATAGCAAAAGGTCGACATGAAAATTGTTGACACAGGAACATTTGGGAGGCTATGTCGGCAGATTTTAGCATAGACACAAAAAAAAGGGGAAAACCATACGTCAACATTTTCCTGTGTCGATCTTTTGCTTCTGTAGACCTTTTGTCAATGTCGACCAATAGTGGTCAACCTAATGATACACACCCATTACAGTACCTCTACAAGTCTCTAATCCACACAGCACAATAGAATTATTTCATTAATTACTTTTCAAATATCTAACTTGTACTTAAATAAGGAGTAAAGGCCAAAATCCACCTTTTCTGCATCGTGATTGTACTTAAGAATATCAAAGGTCACCAACATTCTTGGCAACATGTAATATGAAATCCGCGGTTTTCGGAATATTTCGGTTTTTGGAATATACGGATAAAGGCCCATACACACTAGACAATTTTCAGCTGAAAATCGCTCGTTTTGGCCGTTTTGAGCGATTTTCAGTCGAAAAATCGCCGCATGTGTATAGGCCGCCGATGGCAGACTTGCTAGCAAAGTCCCCCGTCGGCTGGTTTTACCAGAATAAGGGAGACTCAACCTTTATCTATAAAAAATATATATTTATAATTATTTCCAGTATCCTTTAGAAGCCAGTTTTGTGCTGATAATAGAATTGTAAAGACATTAAAGGCGGATTGTACATATATTTAGATGTATTTTAATAAAACAAGTTTGACGTGCATTAGGTTGACATGGTCAAAAAGTCAATACAAGCAATAGGTCAACAAGAAAAGGTTGACGGTCGACATGAGTTTTTCCATGTGTAAATATAGACTTTTTTTCCATGCAGACCCCAGCGAGGCACCGTGCCTTAAGGCAGGCAAAACGATGCACTTATACGGTGTTTAGGTCGACATACACACCAAGCAAAAATTAAAAACTCATGTTGACCTTTTCCCATGTCAACCTTTTGACCATGTCAAACACTGTCATGTGTCGACCTCTTGACTTTTGACCAATAGTGGTCGAACCAAATACTATCGACCCTGCTATGACTCATACCCCTTTATTTACATACACTTAGGAAGCTCTAACACTGGTGAGGAGGAAACCAGCAAAAGGGAGCAGACACTGGTATAATGCCAATGTAGGAAGGGGTGGAATAAAGCCTCTGCTCCTGTTACTGAAATATAAGTCCCAGCTATCCCTGAAGCCCAACCAGCCGTGCTGAGGCTTGTAGTTACACAGCAGCCGGACAGTGAGGGATGTGTATTTGCCATCACACAGAGCATCATTACCTGTGGCTCCGGCCGTGAAGCCTGGAACACCCCCGGCCCAAGGTTAGGAACCGGGCGGTCCCCGCACAGCACAGCCCGTACATTGCTCACTGTCCCCTGGACACCCCGGCCTCACAGAGTGGACAAGTGCCAGCCAATCACTGAAACACTCCCCAGCTTAGCCAATCAACCATACAATGCAATGTACTTAAGCCAATAAGAAGTGAGCACTCATACGCACACAACCAATGGGGTGGATCCAGGAAAAAGGGCAGTATCTGACGTCATTCTGCTAAAGGTGTGAGGGCAGTGGGTTTGGCGACCTGCAATGACTTAGAGATTTAGGTTTCTCTTGCAGAAATAATCTATTGTTTTTCGATATGGGCACAATGACATCGATGTTATCTAGAACTTATTTGTGGACATCGATTTATGCCGCATAGAATGTCATGACTCATAATCATTAAATGCTGGATAATACCCTCTGTGGCTGTCAAGCACGGTCTGTCACACATCATAGTGCAGCCTGTCTGAGCCTGAGGTGGATGCATAGTACTAAAAGTGAAAAGGGATGATATTGCCCATAGCAACCGATAAGATTCTGTCTTTTTTTTCTAGGATGCAATAAAGGGTACTTGTGTAGTTTCACGCGTCTGAGTCCCCTTGCGGGGCTCGCTTCGCTCGCCCACGCTGCAGGCTCGGTGGCTCGCTACGCTCGCCACGCTATTTAAGATCAACTCCATGCCAACATGGATAGTGGAGGTATGAACTATCCATGTTGGCAGGAGTTAAGTTACTTTTTTTAACATAGTTTGTGGCGAGCGTAGAACCCGGAAGTAGCACGGCGCCTTGCTGGCGCCGTGAAACTACACAAGTACCCAATAAAGAAATGATTGGTTGTTAAGGGCAACGTCCCCACTTTCAATAGGTTTTAGTAAATTAGCATTGTTGCTTTTTGTGCCATGATTGAGCCATTATTGTTGCACTGCACTGGAGTCGCACATTCAACAACCGTCTTGAGACACCGGATGCATTGAAAATTTGTTTGCAATTTTGACAGTCAAAGGGTTTATTGGTGGCAGCAGTGGCGGCTGGACTGAGAGTCAAACCGTATACCGTATATGGTCGTATTGTCGACCACACTTAGGTCAACAGTCATTAGGTCGACACCGTTGGGTCAACAGGGGGGAATGTCGACAGGGTTCTAGGTCGACATGGGTCAAGGTCGACAGGGTTTAGGTCGACACGGGACAATGTCAACATGGGTTTAGGTCGACATATGCGTTAGGTCGACATGGGTTTTTTCACTGTTTTTTGAGCCGTCATGTGCCGACAGGTGGTATTTCATGCCCTACCATCCACTAGGGCGTGGTGGGAGAATAAAATAGTGTGCCGAGTGCAGCGAGACACCGTGCCCGAAGCATCGCGAGCGAAGCGATCGATGCGAGGGGCTGAAGTTCACTTCCAACTGTGTCCATGTCGACTGTGTCGACATTCTGGTAAAAAAACAGTGAAAAAACCCATGTCAACCTAACCCATGTCGACCTAACGCATATGTCGACCTAAACCCATGTCAACCTTGTCCCATGTCGACCTAAACCCCGTCGACCTTGACCCATGTTGACTTAGCACCCTATCGACCTAGCACCCTGTCGATCCAACGGTGTCGACCTAATGACTGTCGACCTTAGTGTGTTCGACAAAACGATCCACACCCGAGTCAAACACGGATGTATCGTGAGCATTTTTTAGTATTCTGCACCAGTTACACCATTGGAGCAATCAAAGCTCCAATGGTGTAACTGGTGCTGCGTCTTTGTATGCAAGCAGCGGATCAGAGACACTATCAGTGGCATCTCTGCTCAAATCCCTGCGGAAACATTATTAGCATATTTCCACATATCCACTGCACTATAAGTGTGTTTTCACATACCTGCTGTGTCGTTAGCGTGTTTCGCAGTTCACTACATCATTAGCATGTTTTCACATATACACAGCCTTTTTGGAATGTTTTTACATATCTGCTATGTTATGAGCGTGTTTTTGCATTTTCCGCTGAGTTATTAGCATATTTACACACATCTGCGGCGTCAGTGTATTTTTGTATACCCGCTGACTATTATGTTTTTGCATACCCACTGCGTCATTAGCGGGTATTTTGCATAGATGCTGCGTCATTAGCTTGTTTTTGATTACACAGCTCACCTGCTGGTAGAAAAATCCCTGCTCCCTAGTAAGTATATTTATAGGACCTTATTGAGGTCCGTTCGTAGTGGCTGCTGGTTCGCACAGGGACCGATGTTATGCCTATGCGCCTGCACAGCTGCATTTCTGTGCTTGTGCGTACCCCGGGTGCGTGCGGCCACAGCGAAAAGACTGTTTGCTGGGTGCATGCACCCAAGACTGTGGGCGGGGGGCGGGGGATAGTTGCGCCCATGGGAATGGCCAGCAATTCATGGCCGTTCCTGTGGATATCGCTCGGTGACGTGGGCGCCGGGGGTGGGCTGGTGACATCATGCGGACATTTATCCTCTCCCATCATTGTTTACATCCAGAGAGGTGGAATTACGCTCCTCCTTCACTTCTAACCTTTAGGCTGGGTATGGGTCATAGGGTTGACTAGTGTTCATTCTAGCACCCACCAACTTTGAAAACCCATGCAGTTCCTCTTCCCTGCCTGGGGTGTCGCCGTCTGCAGTGGTGCACCTATCACAGTGTGGTCTGTATATCAGCACTGATATGCAAACCAGACCTGTGCTAGAAACACCACAGCAGACGGTGACACCCCAGGCAGGGAAGAGGAACTGCATGGGTTTTCAAAAATGGCGGGTGCTAGAATGAACACTAGGGGCGAAATGTAATAGAGTGCGATTTTTTAGACATGTGCGATTTTTGGTCAAAAACGGCCGAAATCGCACATTTTCCGAAAATCGCACATTTAATAGGTTGAAAATCGCGGTAAAAAATCGCACTTTTTACCGCGAAATCGCACTTTTAGAAGTGCGATTTTTAGTCACATTTCAATTCGCATCCAGATGTTTTCCCATTATAAAGTATACAACTCGCAAATGTAATAGGGTGCGATTTTTGGTCAATGTTACCAAAAATCGCAAAAAAAATAGACCAGGTTCTGACAGGCGAATTTGACAGAACCATGCACAGATCATTGAGATCTGTGCATGGTTCTGTTAATAAAAATGTGTAAAAGTGTTTTTATAAAAAAAAAAACGGCGTGGGGTCCCCCCTCCTAAGCATAACCAGCCCCGGGCTCATTGAGCCGGACCTGGTTCCAAAAAAACGGGGGAACAAAAAGCATAGGGGTCCCCCGTATTTCTGAAACCAGCCCCGGACTCTTGGACCGGTCCTGGTTCCAAAAATACGGGGGACAAAAAATCTGGGGGTCCCCCGTATTTTGAAACCAGCACCGGGCTCCAACAGCCCGCGGTGTCATGCCACAGCCGGGGGACACTTTTTATACAAGGTCCCCCGGCCAAAACATGAGCACCGTGGCTGGTCAGCCTTGGACGGGGTACCTGGAGGAGTGGGGACCCCCCCAATAAAGGGGTCCCCCCCCCCAGGCTTCACCCGTCCAGGGCTGAAGCCCGGGGCTGTCACCGGCGTCCGTGGCCAGTGGACGCCGGCCTGATAGGGTTAAATCCATCATACATATCATTACATTGCTTTTTACCGGCGAACTACAAGTGCCAGCAGACCTCCCCCGCATGCTGGGACTTGGAGAACCACAAGTCCCAGCATGCAGGGCATTAATGGGCCCGCTGGGACTTGTAGTCCACCTGTAAAAAGAATGTTTATAAAAAACACACACACAGAGAAGTACAAGTTTATTACACACACACACCTCAATTTTACACCAGCATACTTACCATTCCTGGATCCAGCGCTGGTCTGGCTGCTTTACAGCCGGCTCCCCCCGCACTGACAGGCAGCGGGGAGAACCGCTTTCTCCGTTGCCTGTCACCGGCTTTCTCCGTAGCTTCTGTAGCTCTGTCCCAGTGCTACAGAGGCTGAGAGCGTGATTGGCTGAGCTACAGTATGCGTCTCCATGGAGACGCATAGCTCAGCCAATCAGGACTGAGCTATGCGTCTCCATGGAGACGCATACTGTAGCTCAGCCAATCACGCTCTCAGCCTCTGTAGCACTGGGACAGAGCTACAGAAGCTACGGAGAAAGCCGGTGACAGGCAACGGAGAAAGCGGTTCTCCCCGCTGCCTGTCAGTGCGGGGGGAGCCGGCTGTAAAGCAGCCAGACCAGCGCTGGATCCAGGAATGGTAAGTATGCTGGTGTAAAATTGAGGTGTGTGTGTGTAATAAACTTGTACTTCTCTGTGTGTGTGTTTTTTATAAACATTCTTTTTACAGGTGGACTACAAGTCCCAGCGGGCCCATTAATGCCCTGCATGCTGGGACTTGTGGTTCTCCAAGTCCCAGCATGCGGGGGAGGTCTGCTGGCACTTGTAGTTCGCCGGTAAAAAGCAATGTAATGATATGTATGATGGATTTAACCCTATCAGGCCGGCGTCCACTGGCCACGGACGCCGGTGACAGCCCCGGGCTTCAGCCCTGGACGGGTGAAGCCTGGGGGGGGGGGACCCCTTTATTGGGGGGGTCCCCACTCCTCCAGGTACCCCGTCCAAGGCTGACCAGCCACGGTGCTCATGTTTTGGCCGGGGGACCTTGTATAAAAAGTGTCCCCCGGCTGTGGCATGACACCGCGGGCTGTTGGAGCCCGGTGCTGGTTTCAAAATACGGGGGACCCCCAGATTTTTTGTCCCCCGTATTTTTGGAACCAGGACCGGTCCAAGAGTCCGGGGCTGGTTTCAGAAATACGGGGGACCCCTATGCTTTTTGTTCCCCCGTATTTTTGGAACCAGGTCCGGCTCAATGAGCCCGGGGCTGGTTATGCTTAGGAGGGGGGACCCCACGCCGTTTTTTTTTTTACTTTTTTTTTTTTGCACAAAAGCGCATTTATAAAAATGCGCACATTTTCATGACTGAAAATGCGCACATTTTCATGACTAAAAATCGCGGCAAATCGCGGCAAATCGCATTTTTTTGCCGCTAATTCGCATCTCATTACATATGCGAATTCGCGGCAAAAAATGCGATTTTTAAAGGTGCGATTTGGTGCGATTTTTTTTTAGTCTAAAAAATCGCACCCTATTACATTTCGCCCTAGGTTGACTGTATGATGGTCGACCACTGAATGTCGACGGTGCTTAGGTCGATACAAGAAATACGTTGTTGGGCCTAAGGTTGACAGGGTTGGAAGGTCGACACAAGCATTCAAGTCAACAATGGGAAAGTCAACAGTCAAAATACATTTCCACTGTTTTAGTGCCAAATGTCGACACAAGTCAACACGGACACTGTATCAGTGCACCGTGTCCCCTCATATGGCTGGCTGCGCTCGCTATTATATTCTCCCTCCACGCCCTAGTAGGTAGGATATGAAATACACCCTGTTCTTGAAAAAAAATGTGAAAAACTCACAAGGATATGTTGTAAACAAGTTTTATTATTTTTATAAACTGGAAGGTACATGTTACCCAGGGTTGCCGACTTTAAAATGCTCCTCTCCGGGAGAAGCCCGGAGAGGAGACTTTCATTACCCGTTCGGGGGCGGGGCTTGACTGTGGCGTCATTAAGCCCCGCCATGGAGGGGGCGGGGCTAAAATGACACGAGTGTGTCGTTTTAGCTCCGCCCCCTCTTCTGAGACCCGCGGATTGCGGCATTTAAATGCCACGATTGGGGGGCTCAGTGGGGGTCCCGATTGTCGGGAGACTCCCGGTAATTCCGGGAGGGTCGGCAACCCTGATGTTACCTCACATGGCTGTCAGTATATTTGCAATGTTTGAGTACACTGTGGCATCTTTGACTGTCCCAGTCATCTGTTTGCCGATATCCTCCTCCCCTCTCACTGCCAGCAGCTCTCACCTCTTGCTTCTTCCAGTGGGCCATGCTGTCTTTTCTTCAGCTCCCTAATGACCTCAGATGCCAGACCCATTGCCATGCCCTCTCAGCCAATCAGAGAGGCCCATTCTCACAACCAATCAGCCAGCACCCCACCAGGAGAGCCAATCAGTGCCTAACAATGTGTAATAATTCCAAAAATCCAGGTCGTTTCCTTTCAGACAGACGGCGACCCGGGTTTTTGGAATTCAGACCCGGGAAAAACCCAGGTAAATTCCTGGGTTGAAGCCCTGGTATTTTAGCCCCGGCTTGACCCTTTCAGACAGAAAAAAAACCCGGGTCTACCCTCTTGGACCAGGGAAATTCTGTCTGAAAGGGGTATTAGTAAATTAAAGCTGGGTACACACTAGGGCCCCCCTAGAATTTCCCGCAATCCCTCCTTGAGCCATGCAGAACCTTCCTAGGCGGTAGGATCACATGCAATTTGGAGGCCTTTCATGGGATTGATTGCCCCAATCATATTAAAAGAGGCCAAACTGCATGTGAATCACCCCAGTGTATGGGAGAATTTGGTGGGCAGCCATACAGTACTTATACTTTAAGGTGACAGGCAGTCTAGAAAGCTTACAGAATGGGCGGAGAAAGTATTGAGTAACTAAAAAAACCCAGCCTGAATAGATCAGGTGCTGGCCAAATACTGTCACTGTAACTCTTATGGGTATCTGTTACATTTTACAACATGGAAGAACTTTTTAAAATGAGTGTTGTTGTTTCATGGGGAAGCTGAGTGAATGCAGACAGACAGAAGGTCCAAGTAAATGTATCAGCCGTTTCTTGGCAAAATGCGTTTGGTTTATAGTTTCCCTTTAAATGTACCCAGCTGTGTGCCTAATTCAGACTTGGACACAAAGCTGTGGTTCCAGGTAAGTGAGCGATGATCGTCAGACTGCGTATGCGTCAAAGTGCGGCTACAATACATGCTGTAATTAGCATATAGTAATATTTAACAAAAAAATGTTTTTAAATAACTAAACAATATAGTCTCCCTAATCCTATAATCTTATGATATAAAGTTGCCTAGAAAGGTTTAGATTCATTAAAAACATACTTGCCACTCTTTACCAACGCAAAATTCCCACATTGTTACATGGCGTGCGGCCCGGCCAAAAAAGCTGGGGTAGCTATTCTCATATCCCAAGACTGTACATTCTCCCTATCCAAACAAGTTACTGACCCAGAAGGCCGTTATCTAATATTAATAGGGCGACTAGACAATGTGGAAGTCACTATAGTCAATTGTTATGCTCCAAACTCTAAACAACTAGCATTTTGTGATAAAATATTAGAAATTACCCAAAAACATAATAGAGGAGCCTTGCTACTGTTAGGCGACTTCAATACAGTTTTAGACCCCACTATAGATAGAACTAGAAAACCAGTTGTATTGCCTAATCCACCCCAGACAGAATCCAATAAAAACCTTAGAATGCTCCTAGCAGAATTTGATTTATACGATGTCTGGCGGACTAAACATCCGTCAGTAAGGGATTACACCTACTATTCACATGTACACTATACTTACTCCCGCATAGACATGGCTATTTCAGATAGATGGTCACTGCCAGCGTTCAGTAAAGTTGAGATCCTCCCTATGACATGGTCAGACCACTCCCCTCTCTTTATAGCTTGGGACATCAGTAAGAGGAGCGCCCAGCCCGGGCCATGGCGTTTAGGTAGACAATCCCTTACAAACCCAAAGGCGCACCAAGAGATTAGCAACTCACTTCAGAATTATCTGAGTGAAAACTCCCCAGTGGAGACCTCT
This sequence comes from Crinia signifera, assembly GCF_055691185.1. NCBI lineage: Eukaryota > Metazoa > Chordata > Amphibia > Anura > Myobatrachidae > Crinia > Crinia signifera. The sequence continues at coordinate 69,988,705 of NC_139228.1, forward strand.
GTATTCAACCACTGGTGCGCTCTTAAATCGGTAGTCAGAGGCACAGCAATACAGACGGCTGCAAAATTAAAAAGAGAGTATAGGATACGATTTGTAGAAGTGGAAGCTGAAGTAAAGAGACTTGAGGCACTCCATAAATCTAATCCCACAGATAGGGCTTTACTTAAATCCCTGATGAGTGCACGCGAGGAATTAAACAAATTCTCCCTAGCAGAGGTCCAGCAGAATATTAAAAAACTTAACCAGCATTACTATATTTTGGGGAACAGAGCAGGCAGGTTGCTGGCACGCAAACTGAGGGGCAGGAAAGCCAAAGAAATAATCCACAACATAACCTTGGATAAGGGCCAGAAAGTCACAGACCAAGTCGAGATTGCTAATGTATTTGCCACATACTACTCCAGTTTATATAATCTCAAAAATGACCCTTCCACGCCCCAACCAAAAACAAAATTAATTGAAACATTCCTTAGGGATCTGAAGTTACCTAGACTGTCCCCTGAGGCCTGTAAGGCCCTTAATGAACCCTGGTCTCTTGAGGAGGTCTCGAAGGCAATAGACTCCATGCCTCGAGATAAAGCTCCGGGACCAGACGGTTTCCCAGCAAACTTCTATAAAACCTTTAAAACGGAATTAGCCCCAGTCTTAACAGCGGTCTTTAATGAAGCTTCTGACCTAAATGTCTTCCCCAAAGAAATGTTAGCAGCGCAGATTATAACCATCCCCAAACCAGGGAAATCCCCCTCCTTGGTGCAGAACTACAGACCTATCGCCTTACTCAATATTGACATAAAGTTATTCGCTAAAATGGTGGCCAACAGGCTCTGTCCACTACTACAACTCTTATTGACCCTGACCAGGTCGGCTTCGTGCTTGGTAGACAAGCCCCCGACAACACACGTAGAATGTTTAATGTATTAGAACACTGCTCTAAGAAAAAGGAAGCAATGCTCCTCCTATCTTTGGATGCAGAAAAGGCCTTTGACAGGCTGCATTGGGGCTACCTCAGAGCCGTCCTGCTCCAGTTTGGTTTCACAGGTAGAATACTAGACTCCATTCTGGCATTGTACTCGTCACCTTCAGCAAAGGTATTCGCAAACGGGTGTCTCTCCTCAAGTTTCTCCATTACCAATGGCACAAGACAGGGGTGCCCTTTATCCCCTCTGATCTTTGCCTTGGCAATCGAACCCTTGGCGGCAAAAATTAGAAGTACAACATCAATATCCGGTCCAGAACTAGGAGGCCTTTCTCATAAGATTTGCCTATTTGCAGACGATGTTTTACTATGTATTTTGAACCCAATAACTTCCCTTCCAGTACTACATGCCGTCTTGACAGAATATTCCTCCGTCTCCTATTATAAGCTGAACACAAGCAAGACAGAAGTCCTCCCATTTTTTATCCCGCCCGAAACGTTGTCTAGACTTAAAGATGAATATAGGTACGCCTGGCAATCTAGATCTTTGAAATACCTGGGAATCCAGCTGGCTAGTGAGGCAGACTTGTTAGACTGCAACTACGGCCCCCTACTAAAGGCTTTTGAAGGCCTAACTAGAGACTGGATGCTACAGGAAATTTCTTGGCTGGGCCGTGTAGCTGCAATAAAGATGGTACTCCTGCCAAAACTTTTATATATGTTAAGGGCAATCCCTAGACTACTCCCAAAATCCATGTATAATAAGTTTAATATTGCACTTATTAAATATGTCTGGAAAACCAAAAATAGCCAAAAACATTTTAATACGTTCTAAACTAACTGGGGGAGTGGCATACCCGGACTTAGAACAATATCACCGTGCATGTCTCCTGTGTCAAGTGAAAGATTGGTTTACTCAGGAAGCCCCAAAACCATGGGTTTGTTCGGAGAGGGCATATATAGGGCCTTGCAGTCTAGATGATCTACTTTGGATGCCGTCCTCTTCTTTCCGCTCACTGAATATAAATAACTCGGCTATAGGGACCACAGTGAAGGTCTGGCACGAGAGTATGTCTGGTGGAGGAGACATTACCCTCCCTGCCCCCCTTCTGACCCTTAGGTCGGTAATGACCTTGATACCTAATTTAAATCTGCTAGATTGGATATCTAGGGGCCTGAGTAAGGTAGGCGATTTGTATATTGACGGTCACCTAGCCTCCTTTACTTATTTACAAGAAACCTACGATATTCCTAAAGGTGACTTCTATAAATATTTACAGTTGAGAAGCTGGTTATCAAAATCACTTCCCTCACCGAATATGTCTCCTTATATTGCCCCACTGACCCATAAGCTACTCTGCAACCCCAACCACAAAAGAGGAATATCCAAGTGGTATAACCGTCAACCGGAACAACACGCCTAAACTTAAATCTCAGGCCCAATGGGAGAGAGACTTCCAAAGAACCTTGCAAGATGAGGAATGGGACCTGATATATAAGTCATGCTTTAGAGTATCGAGGTGCATTAACCATGCTGAGATGTTTTTCAAATTAATCCACAGGGCGTATTACACTCCGGAACGCCAACATAAAATATGGCCTGATATCCCTAAATCATGCTGGAGAAATTGCGGGGGAATAGGAACCATCTTCCATATATTTTGGGAGTGCCCCCTGTTGAAGCCCCTTTGGAAGTCAGTATTTAGCATGATTAGTAAGATAATAGGCGAAATGATTGAACCCAACCCGGAAACGGCCTTACTCCACCTATTTAGGGGACAATTGTCCACAGACGAATCTTATGTCTCTGGACACATTCTGATTGCTACAAAAGCAGCTATTGCCCAGTTATGGAGATCAGCGAGCATCCCTAATATGGCCTTGATTTGTAATAAAATTCAGAAACACTACAATTTCGAGACAGCAGGGGTGCAGTACTCCTCCTCCCCTCACTCTATACATGTAAAGTGGATGGGGTGGACTACATATAGGGAAGACATATAGTGGAGAATAGTACTTCTGTGGCTATTAGCCTCTTAAACTCCCCAGTATCCGAGACTTAAAGTTATAGAGAATTTCAGCAATATGTGTGGACTCCACATAATACTTACGGACCATCCTGTTACTCTTTCAATACTATTATGTATGTATAGAACATGATGTATGTGCAGAGATTATAAATTACACTGGTTTCTCTTTGTGTTACCTTTAATGTGTATTAGCACCCTCCCCCCTTCCCCTTTTCTTTTTCATTTTCTGTATCCCTTCCCCCAAATCTGTTGAAAAAATTCAATAAATATATTATTTAAAAAAAAAAAAACATACTTGCCTACTTTTGAAAACTAGTTTCAGAGAGATTATAGTTTGTAGTAGCATTTTGCAAAGTGCCCCATTGAGGGGGCGTGTCATGCTCCACCCAAAGGGCGTGTCTAGTTCCGTATATGGAGAGATTGTGAAAAGAGATTGTGAACGTGGCACCTAGAAGCGTGGGTGTGCACTGCTACATCTGAGAGGAATCATTTAAAATGACTTATAGACAAATGTAGATGAGCCCCAGAGCAGTTAGTAAGAGATACTATACTCGGTAAAGTGCTGGGAAATGGTACTGACGATTCAATGTAAATGTATCTCTCTCTCATTCCTTTTTTCCCAAAAAATTTAACAGTGTAATGTGGGCTAGGTGACATGAGGGAGATTGCTAGACTAATAAGGGAGTGAGGGAGATTGCTGATATTTCAGGGAGTCTCCTGCAGAATGCAGGAGGGTAGGCAACTATGATTAAAAAGCCAGAGCAGGAGAAGAGCCTGGAATGGATCAAAGGAGTTTGGTGGTCAGTTACAATTAAATTAACATAATCTCCACAGTGCATAGAGAAACTTGCAGGCCCACGCTCTATCTGGACACCCAGAAGTCCCCCCAAGATGGCAGCCCTGCTATCCAGGTACTTAGGTGTTTCAGCTTGAGAAGATTCATCTGTTTGGCGCTTATGCTGGGAAGCCAGATCTTCCTCATCACTGAAGCCTGCTGACTCTTCTTATGGTATCTTCCAACATGTCCTGTGATTTCACCCAATCTATTTTAACTTATTATTACCAGCAAAACATAACAAAGTTCACAAATAATCAATAAATTCAGTATAATATTTTATTCATAACACCAGGCATAAAATGTCAACAGAATTAGTTTGCAGGATTTGCAACTTTGGCAGTGAAGAGCACACTCCTGGATACGTGGTTGTAAATCGATATTATTGATGGTCTGTTGAAAGTGATGCTTGGAGGAAGTGACATAGGAATGGCCTCTAACGCGGTGGATCCAGCAGCCTCTGAGCCCTTCTCATCAACCTTCAGTGTAGCTTTATGGAGAGCCTGCAGGGGTCATGAAAATAAATCAATGAGTTTCATGCTGTGTTGCCAGATAGGTAAATTGATGAATACATTTTAATATAAAAATATTGGGTCTAATTCAGCTTGGCTCTGTAAGGAGCAAAATGTGCTGCTTAATGAGGCTCGCCCACCAGCCAATCATGGTCCGGCATCGGGAAATCCCGAACCATAATTGGCTGGTGGGCGGGCCTAAGTCCGGTCAGGGGGCGGAGCCCCAGAAATAAACAGAAGACCGGAGAGTGCTTACAGTGGTGCAGGGGTGCCCTGATTTCTATCCACATGTACCCACATGGATACTACTGGACAAGAGGACCGATGCTTCATGGCAACATAAGTGAGTATTGGATGAATGGGCTCCGTGTGTAATAAAGTTTTACTGTCTGTGTGTGTGTGTGTATTTATTGAACTATTTGTACTACTGTGGGATTACAAGTCCCAGCAGGCCCTTTATTGCCCTGCATGCTGGGACTTGTGGTTCTCCAAGTCCCTGCATGCGGTGCAGGCCTGCTGGGACTCATAGTTCTACAGCAATATACAATAGGATTCTTGCTATTTTTTACACCATTTTATCAGATCGATGCCCACCACCCAGGGGTATCGAGGACAGCCCCGGGCTTCAACTTGGGCAGGTAAGTTCTTGAGGTGGGGGACCCCTTCTTTGGGGGGGTCCCCACTTCCCCAGGACCCCTGCCCATGCTGACCGGTCAGAGGGATGAATGCTTTGGCCAGGAGGACTTGTATAAAAAGTCTCCCCCGGCTGTTGCATTACCCTGCTGGCTGATTGGGCCCAGTGCTGGTTCTTGAAATACAGGGGACCCCTAGTGATTTTGTCCCCCGTATTTTGGGAACCAGGACCGGCCCTTGAGTCTGGTGCTGGTTTTGTAAAATCAACTTGTTTGTCCCTGTGATTTTATGAAACCGGGACCGGCTCTTTGAGGCTGGTTATGCTCAGGAGGGGGCAGGGCCGTTTCTAGACAATTTAGCTCCCAGGGCGAAGGAAAAAAAATGCGCCCCCCCCCCCCCCCCCAACCAAATACATAACATGGTACTGCGGAAATTGCACACGCCGGAGGCGCGCGCCGAAATAGGGGGTGTGGCTTAATTTTAAAAGGGGTGTGGCTTAATATAAGGGCGTGGTCTAGCAGGAAAACAATTACCTTACATCACACATTTGCATCCTGCATGACCAGACATTGGTTACCGCAGGAATTGTCATTGTCCTCCCGCACTTAAGTTGGCCGGCTGAAGGCCACACAGGGACTTAGTACACCTCACAGATCAAGGCCAAACAATGACAGGCTACTTAAATCATTATACACTATTTATCCGTGATGACAATTACACATTACGCCGCACACCGTGATGACAATTACACATTATGTTACACACCGTGATGACATTTACACATTATGTCGCACACATCGTGATGACAATTACACATTATGTCGCACCGCACCGTGATGCCCATTAGACCCCACACCGTAATGGCCATTACAAATTATGCCCCACGCGCCGGTGACGCACAACTGATGCCGTTTACTAATATGCCCCCACAGTGCCAGATATGCCCCCCACAGCGCCACACATATATGCCCCCACAGTGACAGCTATGCCCCCACAGTGCCACACATATGCCACCAGTGCCAAATATGCCCCCACAGTGCCATATATGCCCCCACAGCACCACAAATATATACCCCCACAGTGCCACACATATGCCCCCACAGTGCCACAGATATATGCCCCCACAGTGCCAGATATGCCCCCACAGCACCAAATATGCCCCCACAGTGCCACATATGCCCCCACAGCGCCACATATGCCCCCACAGTGCCACATATGCCCCCACAGTGCCACACTTATGCCCCCATAGCGCCAAACATATGCCCCCACAGTGCCAAACATATGCCCCCACAGTGCCACAGATATATGCCCCCACAGTGCCAAATATGCCCCCACAGTGCCACAGATGTATGCCCCCACAGTGCCAAATATGCCCCCACAGTGCCAAATATGCCCCCACAGTGCCATAGATCTATGCCCCCACAGTGCCAAACTCACTGTGTCTGTGTCTCCCCCTGTGCCATCGCCTCTGCCTCTGCTGCTGCTTCCTTGGGGAGTGCTGCTGCAGCGCTGCTTCCTTGGGGAGGGGAGCGGAGCGCATCGCGCTTCTTTCCTTCCCCATTTACTGTGTAGTGTGTACCTGTCTGTCCTGAGCCGTCGCCCATCAGCCATTCATACCCCGCGGGCTGGCTCCTTATTGGCTGCCAGCCTGCGAGCTCTGATAGGCTGACAGCCCAGTGACACACTGAGCGAGGGGGAAGGAGAGACGCGCGATGTGTTCCCCTCCCCTCTCTCTGCTTGTTGTGTGTGGACGCCGGGGAGGAGGCTGCGGCGGCCGTGGCGTCGGGGGAGCTGCAGGACGCCCCGGCTGTCAAACAGAGGCGGACAAGCCGTGCGGCGCCCCGGGCTGCTGCACGGCTTGTCCGCCTCTAGAAACGGCCCTGGCTGCAGGGCGCCCCGGCTGTCAAACAGAGGCGGACAAGCCGTGCGGCGCCCCGAGCTGCTGCACGGCTTGTCCGCCTCTAGAAACGGCCCTGGGAGGGGGACCCCACACCGTTTCTTTCCCATTTTTTGGTATTTAACCCTTTTTTTTACACAACCATGCACAGATCACAAAGATCTGTGCATGGTTCTGTCAAATTCACCAGTTAGAACCTGGTCTAATTTTTTGGCGAGGTTTTTTTATTTTTTATTTGAGTAATTTTTTATTGATTTTTTCATAGAACAAAGCAAACATGAACAACAACTTTTAACAAACTAAAAAAAATAAAAAAAGTAAGAAAAAATATGATTATATATTTAAATAAATTTATAAGAACTAGGTGATTCATTGCGCCCTACGGGCGCTCTTCACACCGTCGTAAGGGGCTGCGCCCCCTTAATTTGTGAACATTTGTATATGAGAAATATGGTTAGAATTGTATGTAAGATGGCCTGTATTGCAACTTGAGTTTTAGGTGAGATGTGTTAAATAGAGAGCATATGATGTGGAAGGGGGGTGTGTATTGTTTTGTTTAATTAAAAAGCGGTTACAGAGTAAGATGTACATTGATAGTGTGGAGGGTACAGTGACATTTGTGGGTGGGGGGGGGGCTGTGTGTGCATGTTGTTTAGGTGTGTGTGTGCAATAGTATAGTAGGGTGTTTCTGAGTTCGCGGCTCCCCACTGGCAGAGGTCACGACACAGGAAAACAGGAGGCTGGGTAGTGATAGGGGTGTGTGGGCATAAGGGTGACTAAAGAGGAGGGTGGGAGATACTGTGCAGCTTCTGCCAGTGGGTGAGGGTCCAGCGTGGCAGTACAGGAGTACAGGATGGTGGCCCTTAGTCAGTGTCTCCTCCTACTGGGTGGGAGTTCGGGTGCATGAGAGCAGGAGGCTGGGCTATGAGGCATGATAGGGGCATGTGGGCAAAACAGCGTCAGCGACTCCCCAGTGGTGGAAGTTACGGTTCAGGAGAGCAGGAAGCTGGGTAGTGATAGGGGTGTGTGAGTATACGGGGGACTAAAGAGGGGCTTAGGGGTGCCGTGAATTGCGGGAGGGGCGCGGGGGGTGCCGTGAATCAAGGGAGGGAGGGGGCGCAGGTGTCGGCAAATCGCGGGAGAGGACGGGGGTCCGCAAAGCGTGGGAGGGGGCGTGAATTGCGCGAGGGGGAGTTGCGAATCGCGGGAGGGGGGGTGCGCGGGGGGTCCGTGAATTGCGGGAAGGGGGGGGCACGGGGCGTGATGAATCACCTAGTTGGTTATATATTCTTGTAGAAGGATGGTAGGATGTTGCTGTCATTCAGAATGCATTTACATAAACAGTAATAGTAGCAGTAAAAGATCTGACTTAAAACACCTACAGTAAAACAGAACAGGTGTTATATATTATACAAAGAATTGGTTGATGATGTGTAGGTTGACCTGCACATAGTTCATAGTTGTCACTGGAAAAAAATTGCTACACGAAAAAATCAACACAGAAAGTTCAACACATGTAAATGTTGACATAAGTGTGGCACTTCATCGGTGTCCATGTCGACACATGAGAATGAATATGAAAACATTGAAAAAAAGAAAAATAAATCTTCAAAAACTCATGTCAACCTTTTTCATTGTCGACCATAGCCGTGCATGTGCCATTTAATCCTGGGGTTGCCGTGAATCGCGCGCGGGGGTGGGGGGGGGGGAAGGAGGAGGTGAGGGGTGTCCGCGAATCACGGGAGGAGGGGTCGTGGGTGGATGCCGTGAATTGCGGGAGGGGGGGTCACAGGGGGGAAGGTGTGGGTGCCGCGAATCGTGGGAGGGGGGGGGCGCGGGGGGGTTGCAGTGAATAGCGGGAGGGTGGGTCGCGGGGGCGGGGGGTTGCCGCAATGACAGGAGGGGGGGTCAGGGGTGGGGAATCGCGGTTGGGGGAGTCGTGGGGGGCACCGTGAACCTCGCGAGGGGGGGCCCAGGGGGTTGGCGCGAATCGCGGGAGGGGGGGGGGCGCGGGGTGCCGCGAATCGCAGGAGGGGGGGGGGTGTCACAGGGTGGGGCCGCGAATCGCGGGAGTCACCGGGGGTGCCACGAATTGCGGGGGGTGTGCTGCAAATCGCGGGAGGGGGGTTGCGGGGGGTGCCACGAATCGCCACAAGAAAGGTCAACACATGTATTTGTTGACATAAGTGTGGCACTTCATTGGTGTCCATGTCGACACATGAGAATGAATATGAAAACATTGAAAAAGTGAAAAATAAATCTTGTCAACCTTTTTCATTGTCGACCATAGCCATGTCAGTGTTTTGCATGTGCCATTTAATCGTGGGGATGCCGTGAATTGCGGGAGGGGGGCCACGGGGGGGGGGGGGGTGCCGCGAATCGTGGGAGGCGGGGGCGAGGGGTGTTGCAGTGAATCGCGGGAGGGTGGGTCGCGGGGGCGGGTGGTTGCCGCAATGACAGGAGGGGGGGTCAGGGGTGGGGAATCGCGGTTGGGGGGGTCGTGGGGGGCACCGTGAACCTCGCAAGGGGGGGCCCAGGGGGTTGGCGCGAATCGCGGGAGGGGGGGTCGCGGGGTGCCGCGAATCGCAGGGGGGGGGGGGTGTCACGGGGTGGGGCCGCGAATCGCGGGAGTCACCGGGGGTGCCGCGAATTGCGGGGGGTGTGCTGCAAATCGCGGGAGGGGGGTTGCGGGGGGTGCCGCGAATCGCCACAAGAAAAAATCAACACAGAAAGGTCAACACATGTAAATGTTGACAGAAGTGTGGCACTTCATTGGTGTCCATGTCGACACATGAGAATGAATATGAAAACATTGAAAAAGTGAAAAATAAATCTTGTCAACCTTTTTCAGTCGACCATAGCCATGTCAGTGTTTTGCATGTGCCATTTAATCGTGGGGATGCCGTGAATGGGGGGGGGGGGGGGGGGGGGAAGGTGCATACCCAACATGACCCTCTCCAGGAGGGACACATTGCTCTGTTTCTGGACTTTCTTCTTAATTTATGGATTACCATCACCTTTCCTTTAACACCTTTCTTATCAATTACCCTGTTTAAAACAGGTGATGACAATCCTAAATTAAGATGGAAGTCCACAAACAGAGCATTCTGTCTCTCCTGGAGAGGGTCATGTTGGGAGGTATGTGGGGCGCTCACCTGGTGTGTCTGGTGAGTAGCTGTGTCTTTGCTGGGTAACATGGGGAGGCAGAGGGTGTCTGGCACTGTGCGTACCTCCCAACATGACCTATGCCAGGAGGGACACAATGCTCTGCCGTTGGACTTTCTTCCTAATGTATGATTACCTCCATCTGTGTTGAACAGGTTAATTGATAGGAAAGGTGCTTCAACACAGGTGATGGCAATCATACATTAAAAGGAAAGTGCAGGAGCAGAGCATTGTATCCCTCCTATGACTGTGGGCTCACTGGGCTGGTTCTCTGTCAGAGGCTCCACCCAGCGTTACAGCTTCAGACACACTTTGAGTGACAGATGTAGCCAAATATATAAGAGATATCACATGGTAAGCAATTTTATCTTTACACTTGCAACATTTATGAGGACAGAATACATATTTATATTTAATATTTTTAACAATTTGTTGGCGATTTTTGGTAATGTTTACCAAAAACCGCACCCTATTACATGTGCGAGTTAGATACTTTATAATGGGAAAACATCTGGATGCGAACTGAAGTGTAACTAAAGATCGCCACTTCAAAATGTGCGATTTTGCAGCAAAAAGTGCAGGATTTTTTTTACCGCGAATCTCACCCTATGACATGTGCGATTTTTGGAAAACTTGCGATTTCGGAGGTTTTTTTTACCAAAAAACGCCCCCTTGTCTAAAAACGAACCCTATTACATTTCGCCCCAAATCTTACCTTAGAAATTTTCAGATTCCTCTCTCCTGTGATCCCAGAGAGATCAGCGTTGTCGGTAAAGATATCTCGCATACCAAATTTAGGTAAAATCTCTGTCAGGTCCAGTGAGCTAGAAAGGGAGAACTTTGGGATTGATAGGTTCACTACCCTGTGTAAAGGAACACAAATAGGAAATTGTGAATGGCACAAATAACACAACTGTAACTTTACAAATCACTCTATTCCCAGGTATAGGGGGAATTTACTAAGATGTGTATTCTACTTCACATGTGATGTTGCTATGGGCAACCAATCAGAATCTACTTCTTAATTATTTAGCACCCTCTAGAAGATTGTAGACAGGATCTGATTGGTTGCCCATAGCAACATCACATGTGAATTAGAAGACACATCTTAGTAAATTTACCCCACAATCTCTACTGCACCTAATCCTCATACTCCCCAATAGTACAGATGTGTTCACTAACACATCACCTTGCATGGTACCGATTCGGCAGTGGAAGGGTGGGCCTGTGGCGTAACAAAAGCTCCACAGACCCCGAAGTGGCTTGGAAGCGCTAGGTAAATTTGGGCGCAGCGGGGTCTGCAGAAGCTATTGTTAATGGGGCCACTGCCGCTGACGATTACCAGTTGCTGCTGTCTGTAGTCCCGGGGCTCCTCCGGCTCCTGTTAGAATGCCACTTGCAAAATGGCCGCTCCCCTCACAGCAGATGGTTATTAAGGATACTAGAGGAGGGGAAGACCTCCTCTTGCATCCTAAATAATGGTCTGCTGTAAGGCGGCGGGCATTTTGCATGTGACATTCTAATTGGAGGAGCGCCATGCCGTGACCACAGACAGGAGAACGGACCACGGACCAGGCGACAAATGCAGTGGTGAGGAGGGGGAGGGAGGGTAGGCGGCCATATTTTAGTGGCAGGGGGCGCCAAAAATGTAGTTACGCCACTGGGGCTGGCGTTCGGCAAGGCGGTGTTTCAGCGCTTAGCGAGCCTTACAGTATCACCCCATATAAGAGATGGCATTATCACAGGCATGTCCAAACGATGGCCCTCCGACTGTTATACGTCCCAGCATGCCTTGCCATAGTTTTAGCAAGAGTAATGGTCCGAGCTGAAGCGGCTGAGCCACCAGTCTATGTTTTGCTAAGGCATTTAATATCTTTAATTCTTTGACAATATAACAGAGAAATTGGTATTGCACTGAGTTAATTCAATATCAGATTGATTTCATGATGCTCATTTAGACAGGCTATTAGTATAGCATGTCTCTTAAATGTTTGTTTGTCCATGTCTTAGTTTAATGTTATATGTGATTTTTGATTGACAGTCAATTGAATATACATTAAATGACTGATCATAAATTGACGAATGCTCTCAATATTTTAGTGTAAGAAGCCTATTAAAAGTTATGTTTTAATGCAGTAACCATATCGAACGTATATAATAAAGAGTGCGCCCAAAAAGGCACATTTGTCTTTTGGTTTGCTCCTTGCAAACACCCCCCTTTGCATAGTTTTAGCATTCCCTAATAGCAAAACTGTGGCAAGGCATGATGGGACTTGTAGTTTCATAACAGCTGGAGGGCCACAGTTTGGACATGCCTGATGTATAAAGTACACAGGAACCACCACACATATCAGCATTACATGTGATGAGTATATAACCGAAATGATTCCTTACTGTCGTCTGAATGACTTCTTCCACTTCTTTATTGCTTCATAATTATAGTTCAGTTCCACTTCTCTCAGCTTTCCTTCATTTGGCAAAATAAACAAGGCGGTGGTGTTTCCTTTATAGGGGATTGATACGACTGAGGCGTCTTCGTTAAATGCAACGTAGTAGTGACCGGTTCTCCTCATGAAAGGCACCTTCACAGTTGTGTTCTCGTTCACATGGAAATCTCCTTCCTGTGTGTCTCTCTCCTCAAATGGCTGTTCCCATTGCCCTATTAAGAGAGAAAATGCGTTGTTTTATTTTTAAATGTAACAAGAATGTACTATATGGGGGGTTATTTAACTTATTTGTACCTGCTAGCTAGGCTGTGTTTATTTGGAGCTTACGTGCAGGTCAACGCCACCCTGCCAAACACATGCCCCCCCCCCCCCCCCCGCCTGAATCCCCTTGCTATACTGCGAGCGGATGTGTAAGGGCAACCAATCAGAGTCTCCTATCTTCTAGAAGAGTGGTTCCCAACATTTTTGAACCACGGTGCCCAAGAATATCAGAATATTTTTCATGGCACCCCTAGGTCAAGAGTTTCTTGTTGGTAACGTTAGGAAAAAAATTTAAATTAAGTAAATAGTGTTTATTTGTCATCCTTAGGATCAATTATGTAGTGAGGAACCAGATAAGCTTTTGTTTGCCCACATATTTCATGATTTGGCGGCCACCAACTCTGGTTTTGCCTATTGCTTTGTCCATAACTATTATGAATTTGTCCTAGACCACCAATCCAAGGCACCCCTGCAAATGTCCCCAGGCACCCCACTACTGGACCATCTGATCATGGGGGGGATGGTGGCTTGCCAGCAAGGGACCACCACTGTCCTGTATGACCCGGGGTGGCGCAGGAGCAACCACTGTCTTGTCTCACTGCAAGGGGGGGGGGGCTTTGGTGCGGGATCTGCTACTGTCCTGCCTGACCACCCTGGAGGAGAGGTGGGTGTACAGCTACCTGACCACCAGGGGGAGGGATGTAGGCTGGAAGGAAGGGTGCCGCTTCTGTCCTATCAAGGGTTTGTGTGTGTGGGGGTGCGGGCTCCCCTATTTGAAGCTTGATCTGTGCTGCAGCCCCACTTATGGAACCATCACTAATACTAAACCCATCACAACATGTTGGAAGGTATAATGGCTTACCTCTGAAATAAATATAGTTGGTCAAAATGAAAGCGGCATCTGAGTTTACACTGCTCAGCAGCTCAGGAATCAAGCCATTGGTGTTCTTAGAAACGTAGTCGTTGATCTGCTTTTTAGCTTCTTCGGTTTTGGTAAAGTCCGTGGAAAATGTCTCCGAATGGTAAAGATTCTTGGCGTCAACTAAGAACTTCTGCTGGAGATTACGTGTTTGGCTAATGAAGAGAGCGTTGCCAATGTTGAGCTGCAACTCACTGTCTTGGTCATTCAACTCTTCCAGGAGATGTTGATAACCTTCATGGATGTCATGTTCTGAGATTTTAGAGGTGTTGAATGCAAGTCCTTCTAAGATCTGATTGTGGGATTCAGACCTGGCACCAAGGAGTAACAAAGCTAATGATGTCGATATACTAACTGGGGAATAGACAATGTTCTCGGTGGGGTGTTCTAAAACTGCTTGTTTGAAAAGCTTAAATCCAAAATCAGCATTCTGTTGTGATACTCTGTGGCAGGCCAGGGTTTCGTTGGACTTATGGTGGTGCTTGTGGCCACCTTGCTTGTGGCCACCCTTCTTGTGATGGTCATCTTTGTGATCGTGATGGTCTTTATGGTGGTCAGCAAAGGCCACTGCACAAAGCAGGGCCACAGACAAGGACAGGAACAGAATGCCCCTCATTATTCTGAAAGAGAAAACCAAGCCAAAGGCTGAAAACAGGTAGATCGTGGAGCTTCAAATAAAATAAAAGGCTATTAATGGTATTAGGTTTTTTTTTTTGTAATAGAGGAATTTAACACTTTCTTTATCTTTACATGAGGTCACTTTTAAGTATTGACTTTTGTTTTTAGATTGAATAAATGTCATATGGCCAGAAGAACAGCACATCTACGAGTCTTCTCAGGGCGGGTGCACCGTCGCTCCGTGGAGGGGTAGGTGGATGCGGCCATCGCTCCATGGGGGGGGGGGGTTGATGCGGCCATCGCTCCGTGCGGGGGGGTGTGGGTGTTGGGTGAGGGTGAGGGAGGCACTGGGGGGGGTGTTGGGTGAGGGGGAGGGAGAGTTGCCGCTCACCTCCTGCTCCTTTCTTCCGCCCTCCAGTGGCCGGCGCCCTAGGCAAATGCCTAGAGCTGCCTAGTTGTGGTGCCGGCCCTGAGTCTTCTTTATATTATTGCGGAATGGAACTATTTTGCAATGCTCCTAACCAGGGGGAGCTCAAAAGGAGAGGCTGCAACACAGTTCAACTTCATATAGGGGAGGCACAAAAACTGGCAGTGGGTGTGGCTCCCCTATTTGAATGTTGAACTGTGCAGTAGCCCCCCCCCCCCCCCCCCCCCGGATATGCCACTACTCAGAACAGAAATGTATATATATAAAAGGCTAAATCTTTTCATTATAGCCTAGCAGCACAATAGAAAAAAAAATTAAAGTTTTTTTGAGCGACTATGGGGTTAATTTACTGAGATAGAGTTCTACTGACGTTAGGATGTTACTATTTATCTATTATCTTCTAAATAAATAAGTAGATTCTATATGGTTGCTATGGAAAACAGCCCATCCTCAATAGAACTAATATCCTAAATAAACCCGATCACGTTCCTCTACCCCAGTGTTTTTCAACCAGGGTGCCGTGGCACACTAGTGTGCCTTGAGCTGTTCTCAAGTGTGCACCCAGATCTAGAGAAGCCCAAACCCGTTTACAGCCACCACCAGTTCAACTGTTGTTTACTGGTCTCTTCTTTTCATGTAAATTGACAATGTATTTTATTTTTGTTACCTGTGGGGACCAGTGTGAATATTTTTAATGTGGGGGCCAATAGGTTTTTTTTTTTTCCTGTGGTGCACAACCAGCAAAAGTATAAAGTGTAACGGGTGCTCAGAAGTACTTCAAAAAAGTCCAATCACTTACACTTTTCAGTGCAGTAAACAAATTTTCAAGTTCTTTTATCCAGAACTTGAAAATTTGTTTACTGCACTGAAAAGTGTAAGTGATTGGACTTTTTTGAAGTACTTCTGAGCGCCTGTTACACTTTATACTTTTGCTTGTTGTGTATTTCTGTGGGAAGGGTAGTCAAACCAGCCCAGATATGTGGTGCAGCCCAGATCATCCAGCACAATTGGTATAATAACTTTGTTACTATTGTTTTTCCTGTGGTGGCCAATGTGTTTTACCCTGTGGGGATCTTAGGGTGTGCCTTGGCAATTTTAAAGTCTTATTTAGTGTGCCGCAAGGTAAAAAGGTTGAAAATCACTGCTCTACCCTGTCCGAGTGTAACGGTCCGGAGCTTGTGCCCTACAGTCCACACCAGTGAGACACCTGTTGCTCTTTAATCACCTAGGGATAAATTTACTAAAGATCGAGTTTGATCGATTTTAAATATATTTTACCAGATTAACTGTGATGTTTCAGGGTCTAAATCACGCAATTTAGACCTGTTTCAGACCTGTTTGCTACGCTGCGTATAATCACAGCCTAGCGAACAGGTAAACGCTGCACCATCAAAAGATTTATCTTCCGTTCGCTAATAAAATTCAGTCAAGAGGTCGGAGATGGCCGAATCCTGGGAGGTCCATGACGATATGCGACGCCAGCACCCCGCCCTGAGAAGGCATCCACCCGCCTGCGTTCCCATCAGGGATGTGGCGAAATTCTAACGAATGTGTCTAAATGGCCTCAAAGACTGTTAGTAAATGTGCGATAAAGACCCTGAAACACATCATCGATGTTGATCGATTTTAAATTGTTCAAAATCAATCTGTGGCAAATTTACCCCCAATTCTCACTTTATTCGTAATCATTGAATGTCTTTATTCGTTTTAACAATGTTTAGATTTCCCTAAGGTTATATGAACCTATATTTAAATGGGTTTAAAAAAAAGTTATAGTTTATTACATACCTCCCAACTTGTAGTCTCCGTAAGGAGGGACACAGGCGCGTGCATGAAATTAGAGGGCGTGGCTTACTGAAAAGGGGGAGTGGCCTATGGCCACGTCTTCCCTGTGAGGCCACGCCACCTTTGCCGCTGTGGGGACATGGCCCAGAGTAGGGATGGCCATCGTTGCCATTGCCATCGATAGTTGCCATCGATGGCAATTCTGCAACAGGCCATCGATAGTGCTAAACTATGCAATGGATAACCATCGATATTTTGACATATCGATGGTCATCCATTGTGTTTGATTGATTGGCCTGTGGGCCAATCAAAATACGGGGAGGGGCTTCGCTGGTGTCAGGGGGCGGAGCTATGCTTAGTGTCCCGGCACTTAAAAAAAAAAAAAAGGCAAAACATCGTTTTGCTGTTCCATCGACGGAGGGAAACCATCTGGTTCTCCACCATCGATGGCAAAAGTATTCGACATCGGCCATGAACCATCGATGATTTCGAATCATCGATGGTCGATGGCCATCCCTAGCCCAGAGGCTCTGCGAACCTCTAGCCATGCCCGAGCCCCGCTGGCTGCGGGAATAGACGCTGTGTGCATGCGCACAGTGTCTATTTTGCGCTGCTCAGCAGCTGACAGGGGGGACTCCAACAGATCCCCCCCACGGGACACATCAAGAAGAAACAACTCTCTAGATTCCATAGGTGTTAATATAATTGACAGCCTTTGGCATATGTATAATAGGTGCACACAAGCATCTTTGCGAGGGGCTCCACACCACACATCTTGCACCCATATTAGTATACTTACCCCTTTGGAGTCCCGTGGCAACCACTGCTGCAGACAGAAATCACAGGGAAAATGGCGGGAAATAACAAAGAGTGGACGCAATGTTCTCAGAGAGCTGCACACGTGCAGTAGACTCTGGCACAAATCCAGAATCTACAGCGCTACTGCCAGGGAGGAGGAGCCCACATGTAGTCTGCACATAGGACCTCTGCTCTATGAAAATGCCCCTTACTGCAGGTCATTGCTGTGTGATGGAGGTCAGTACACACGATAGGTAACTGAGGGGTAGGGTTATTAAGCTCGGGGAAGTGATAAAGTATCTGGTTTTTAATCACCGGCCAATCAGATCCTACCTGTCATTTTTCAAACCAAGCCTGAAACTTCACAGTTAGTAGCTGATTGGCCGTTGACAAAAAACAGACACTTCATCACTTCACCGAGCTTAATAAATAAGCCCCTGGCTGTAGATATGATAAACAATTTGTTTAACCATATAAAATCCAAATTCTCATCATATAAAAGGAATCTGACTATAATATGTATATTACAATGGACTGTGCATAATATGCATTCATAAACGATACATACACACAGCTGAAACACGCACACATAGTATACATACACACAGCCAACACACACATACTGTATATATACACTGAGGGCCTGATGGTTCACTCCCAAAAGCAAATTCTCTCTCTAATGGACAAAACCATGCTGCACAGCAGGTGGGGCAGATGTAACATGTGCAGAGAGAGTTACATTTGGTTGTTATTTTGTTTCTGTGCAGGGTAAATACTGGCTGCTTTATTTTTTGCACTGCAATATAGATATCAGTTTGAAATACAAACCCCACAATTGTTACATCTGCTCCCCCTGCAGCGCAGTTTTGTCCATTAGAGAGAGAATTTGCTTTTGCGTGTGAACCAGATTCAGGCCCACAGACACCTAGTATACATACTGATACTGTAGTACACATACACAAAGCCGACACACATAGTACACATAAATACAGGACAGGGACTAAGTAAAAACCGGACTCGGACAAGACACTGGAACGCCGTCCCCTCTGGGGGGGTGTCTTGTCTGGGGGGATGCCTGGGATAGCTTTCACCTGGGACATGGGGAAGAGGATATTACAGCCTCCCCGCGTGTTCTGGGCTGTTTCTGTTTTTGCTACATGCCCAGATCATACAGGGAGGCTTTATTCTCTCCCTCCTCCTCTCTCTGGTGACAGCTGTCACAGGCAGCCCCCCCCCCCCCTAGACAGGACACACCCGGACGGACACTACAAGCTCTGGAATGATAGAAATTGATAAATGGGGCCTGTTCAGTCCAGCAATCCGGGGTGTTAATGGGAAACGGGGCACTCGACCAAATTAACACATTCACACCGCAAGGCAACATACTATGAACCGGTAAGAACCCTTCTTTTTTACCATTCGTATTGCTGTGTTGCTACCGGTTTGCTGGACCTGATAACCCCTTTCAAATCGCACCAATCACCAGGTGGAACCCGCAAGAAACTGTCACAAACCCGGTAATTAAGTGCATTGTAAAAGGGGTATGACTGCGCTGATATAACCGTGGACAGGGGGGTTTCCAGGTACTCGGGACCCCTCCCCCCCCCCCATGCGTGCGCGAGTGCTGATTTATATCTAAGAACTTTTTCTAAATTCTTTCAATAGATAGAATAACATAATCCAAAAAATAAATCATGAAATAAGACCATGTAAGTTGGAAACCCTGTAAATTGTTATGGGGCATATTTATCAATGATCGCCGCTATTTGTGTCAATAACAAATTATTGTCTGCCTGAATGTATACACACGCATGGGCAGAGACTCAGAAAAGAATAACGCTATCACTTTACTTCTCTATGGGGATGCTGACCGCACATGTGCAGTGACAGTTAACAGGGAAGGTTCCCCCAGAACCCTCTCCAGTCATATTGTCATAGGCCACAGCAGCTAAAGCCATCTGACTGTTCAGGTTAGTAAATCTGTGACCCGTAACAAACTAATGGGGGCTGATTCTCCTTCTGCAATGGGAAGGACCACAGAAAATATTAAGCCCCTTTCACACCGCACCTCGGACCCGGGTTATTGCTGGGTTGCTGGCGTCAGGTGCGGAAAGCACCAAACCTTATAACCCGGGTCTAGCAACCTGGCAAATCGACCCAGGTTACAAGAAAGTTTAACTCTGAGTGCCAAGTGAATTTGTCAAAATAGGTGTGAAAGTTGCCACGCAAACATTTTTATTCCTCATAATGACCTGTAATGTTACCTTATATAGGAAATAGAAACTTTATTTACACAACATTTTTTTATTTGATTTTATATAACAAATGTGAGCGATGCTGGCGTTATTTGCAGATATTTTGCGCATCTCTCACAGAGATATTGGCACTCAAAGGGTTAAATGTGGGTCGTCCTCTGTATAATGGGCAACCCGGGTTCAATCTAAAAGCGCCGGTCAGGGTCGGACCTGGGATTGTGAAGCAAAATCTATGTGGAAGCATCTTGAAAATGTTTGTTTTTTGGGGATATTCTGCAAATAATACCCTAATGGGATAATGCCGTGCAGTATGTCTACCAGGGGAAATATTACATGTGCACCCCAGAAACTTCTTCCCAGCTGCTGTCAGAACTGCACCCTGAATTAACTGCCCTATGGGGGTAATGCTGCTTTTAGACTGCATAACTGGCTGCGCTGCCCAGGTGGGGGGGGGGGGGGGATGCCTCCAGGGGTGGTGGGGGGGGGGACGGACCCTGCATATCTAATGACAGCAGTGAATATTTCATTAATATGCACAGAGCGGACCACTCATTAGATATGCACAGAGCGGACCACTATTGGCTGGGTACTAAATACAGTTTCAGACCCGTTCAGACCGCAAAAAAAAAAACGGGTCTGAAACGTGTAGGACCCGGCTCTTTTACCGTTTCCAAAAACTTTTTTTTTTTTTTTAAACGGTAAAATCACTCTGGACCTGTCTGGCCGAAACACTACAGATTACCCTTTTAAAACGGTTAAAAATCGTTAAAATACCAGTTTTTTTTTTAGTGCGGTCTGAAAGTGTAATAGAGTCTGAGGGGTAAATTTACTAACGCTTCTAAAACTGAAAGAAGGTGATGTTGCCCATAGCAACCAATCAGATTCTATGGGGGAAATATACTAAGATGGGAGTTCTTTTTCACATGGAACTTTGCTATAGGCAACCAATCAGAACCTACTTCTTAATTATTTAGCACCTTCTAGAAGATAATAGATAGTATCTGATTGGTTGCCCATAGCAACATCCCATGTGAAACAGAACTCCCATCTTATTAAATTCCCCCATATCTATCAATGCTGTATTGCATCCTAGAACATTATCGACAAAATCTGATTGGTTGCTATGGGCAACATCATCTGTTCATGCCCCTGAGTTGCTGGAGGTCTGAGATTTTGTCTGTATTTTTAAAGCGGCAATCATTTACAAGACAAGGGCGGGATTCTCTAACATCTGCGGCCACACATAGCCAGCTACCGCAGACATAAATATCACATATGCACCTAACATATGCGGTAATTATGGCAAAGGACAGCTCTTGCGTTAAGAACTGTCCTTTGCATTGTGACCGGTGATGCGCACCGGTGGCTCCCCCCACCCTCCCTTACCTGGCTGGGTGCTGCTGCTGCTGCACTGGGAAGAGGATTTACAGTGCAGGGAGGAGGAGGTCACAGGTCTGGGCAGCACAATGCTGTGCTGCCCGGACACAGGTGATGGGGGGGTCAGTGGGGGTCCGTGTGGGGCGGCGGTGGGGCGCAGTAGAAGCCCATAAACTTCTATGGCATACGTGCCTACTTTTGAATACTAGTTTCAGGGAGATTGTAGTTGGTAGTAGAATTTTGCACAGCGCCCTAATGTCATGCTCCTCCCAAAGGGCGTGCCTAGTTCCATATATGGAGAGATTGTGAAAAGAGATTGTGAATGTGGCACCTAGAAGCGTGGGTGTGTACTGCTACATCTGAGAGGAATCTTTTAAAATGACTTGTATCCAAATGTAGATGAGCCCCAAAGCAGTTAGTAAGATCTACTATACTTGGTAAAGTGCTGGGAAATGGTGCTGATGATTCAATGTAAATGGATCTATCTCTTGTTCCTTTTTCCCTAAAAAATGTAACAGTGTAATGTGGGCTAGGAGACATGAGGGAGATTGCTAGACTAATGAGGGAGAGAGGGAGATTACTGCTATGTCAGGGAGTCTCCTGCAGAATGCAGAAGGGTAGGCAGCTATGTTCTATGGGGCATCACCAGCTTTTGCTGGCGACACCGCCCGTCGCAGTAACCCGGCAAGGGGTCTTCAGTGCATCCCACAATGCGTTAAAAACCCAGATAATCCCTCACAGTACCTTTTATATTGCCATGTAAAAAAAAAAACATCGAGTCTTGGATGAAATTCTGGACCTCTGGCAAATTACCTTTACTTACATACCCCATATGTTATCAGCTGCAGCGTAGGACCTAAATACACCTAGGGATATAAAGCAGTTAGTTCATAAGGAAAGCTCAGTGATAAATCTTTGTACTCACTATTGTCAGGGATCCCACAGAAGCTGTCGGGCTCCTACACCGCCTATGATGACTTATATAGGACAAGCATTATTGTGCAAGCAGAGACCTCTCTAAACATTAACCAGATAACCTTATGGCTGCAGGTTCAGAGCTGGGGGAGTAAATACTGGCCAGTGGCACTGGCACCTATCTGCTTGCATGTTTTCTAGGTATAAAGGTGCATACACACTGGGGGATTTTGCCCGGCATGTATGCATAGCGATGATGTGAAAATCGCTGGAATGAAAATCGGATTCTCCATGTACAGTATACAGGTGAAATGTGTGTGTGTGTGTGGGGGGGGGGGGGGGGGGGTTGTCCGAGAAAGGGACAGTGTGCATAAATTAAGAAATGGAATTTCCAACTGTCAAACTTCAATATGAGCTTGTTTGTCCGGGGACCCAAATGGACAGTCAGTAGGTTGACACCATGAGCGGAATAAAACATCCTGCACGGTCGCCGGACTCGGCCTGCATTACATTCCTCCCCATACGGGCGACAGGCATATGGTAGACATGGTCAAAAGGTCAACATTGTCAAATGGTCAACATGGCAATGGTCGACACATGACAAGGTCAACAAGAGTGATTCACGTTTTCTCTGGTGTCAATATCAACATCTGAGCAAGTGGACCCCAATAAGTGTACAGTGTAGCCCTCGCGTTACTTGCCATATTCCAGGCCAGATGCCTTGCTCCGGTATCGCTGCGCATGACACACTTTGCCAATTGACACAAAAATCGTCGACACATGCACAGGTCACCATGAGATTTTCATTCTTTTGTGTCATTTTGTAGATCTGAGTACATGGACTCCCAATTAGTGTACTATGCACCTCGCCATGTTCCGTTCCCAATCGTGGTCCATGTGGATGGTAAAATATGAAAAAATAACTAAATTAAGAAATAAATTGTGAAAAACTCATGTCGACCCTTTCAAGTGTTGACCAATAGTGGTTGACCTATTGAATGGGTGCGGTGAGTGGGATGGCTATGGTACCCTACATGCTCATCACCAGGGGTTTCTTGCTCATTGCCAAGGGTTTATGCTCGTTGCCAGGGGTTACATGCTCCTTGCCAGTGGTTTATTGCTCATTGCCAGGGAGTTACATGCTCGTTGCCAGAGAGCTACTTGCTCACAGCACCCGGCGCTCCCGGAATCCGGCACTTCCGTATGACGATGTACTCCACTGACTCCAACAAGGCGGCGGACATTTTTGGAGGGCCAATATAGCAGATTGCATTTGGATGGCGAGACCGGATGCAGAGACCCTTTGCCGCTGCGTCCCCAACCTCCCCGCCACCACTTGGACTCTGGTGCTATGGTTATGCCACTGACGGATAGAGGGCCACCTTCCCTGTCAAAGGTACTTGGGTTGTATATATTTTTCACCATCGGGTGATACATAGGGGCCCTTGCAAACTTTTGCTATGGGGCCTACAAAAATCTAGTTACGCCCCTGCTCTTAAGGCATTGTTATTTCATGAAAATGTACTTATCTTGTATTTCATTCATTGTAATACTTTGTTCATTGTTTTCTGAGATGACATTCTGGGCAGTATTCAATTAGAGTCGGAAAATTACTTTTGTGGGAAAATGTTAATGTGAATCCGTGATTCGAACATATTAAATTTTTTGATTTCTTTCCGACAGGTCGGAAACCACGTGGATTGACAGAATAGCCGCGGATCCACGTGCTTTTGTCAGAAATGGGGCCAAATTCGAAAGGTTTTGGTCCGTTTCCGACAATCTCAATCCGAATTTAAAAAAGTCGGATTGAGTAGATGAGGCAGTGAGGACGGCGCCGGGTGAGCAGCAGCTCACCCAACGCTCTCCTCTAGCCTCCCGACACCATCTTTCTGTCCTCCCGCTGCTCACCTGGCGCCGTCCTCCACCCTCCCGCCTCACGGCGCTGTCCTCTCGCTGCTCACCTGGTCTGGGTGCTGGGCTGGGTAAGTAACAGCAGGTACTATTTATACATTTTTGGATCCATTCCGACAAATTCCTGTCGGAATGAATCCGACTTTATTTGAATATACCCCTATAACTCCAATTAGGGAGGTATTATTCTAGGGCCTTTGCAGAGTTGGATCACTAGAGTTGTGCCGAACAAATAAGATTGACAGGAATCGTACTGAAAGCGGCACCTGACCAATAAAACTCCTGTAGTGAAGGCTTCTGACATTTTTATTTGTTGGAATACCGGAATGTTCGACACGTCTATAAAGTTGAATGAACATGACATTCCCGATCCAATAATATGATGGACATTTCAAGGTCGTAAAGTAGAAGCAACGTCTGCCTGTCACTTTATAACAGTCTAATTCTACCACTGATAACACCTCAGTGCGCTGTCTGTAAATACCGGCCCCCTCTACTCGCACAACCGTTTCCAATCCTGTACACTCTACAAACCGCGTCTGTGGGGAAATATAACAGCAGGTAACGCAGTTTCAGGAGTCTCTGTTGTGCTTCATAAACTTTTGTTGGTCAGCTGCTGCTGCGTTAATGGGAAGCAGGTGGGACTAATACCTCTGTAATGTCGCAGCAGGTTTTCATTACGCGCAATGCAGGCAGAGTTTTATTTCGCATCTCAGAGAAGAAAAAGGCGCCTAGATATGGATGCAGAGACGGCAGCAGATAGACGGCCGTGCAGCGCCAATGGTGGATTCAGATACTGTGGGGGAAATTTACCAAAATGGATTCGTAAAAAATAGGTGTATTCGTAGGCAGAAATACACCTATTTTTTACACATTTGTATTTTCGGGATTTACAATCCCGAAAATACAACAATTCGTATTCCTAATGATGGGACATTCGTATTTGTATTTACAAATACGAATGTCTACACCATCGATAGAATACCACAGGAATCACCATTCAAAAGAATGGTGGTTCCTGATGTACTAAGCAGCCGTATTGATAATACGGCTTCTAATTGGTGTAAAACAGGCACGCAAATACGACAGGAAAATTCACCTTGCTTTCCCTGTCGTATTTGCCTTTAGCCTGCACGGATCAATCAGATCCGTGCAGGCTTTAGTGTAAAAAAAACAGCTGTAACCAGCACCAGGCTGACAGAGCTGGGGCCGGTAATTAAAAATCAGGGAACCCGACAAATAGGGGTTCCCCGATTTTTTACAACCAGCCCCAGGCTCCAGGTCCGGGGCTGGTTCCCAAAATACGGGGGACAAAATGAGTAGGGGTCCCTCGTATTTTAAGAACCAGCCCCAGGCCAAACCAGCCAGCAGGGTAATGCCACAGCCGGGGGGAGACTTTTTATACAAGTCCCCCCGGCCAAAGCATTAACCCTCTGACCAGTCAGCCTGGCCAGGGGCCCTGGGGGAGTGGGGACCCCCCCCAATAAAGGGGTCTCCCCCTCCAGGACTTACCGGACCAGGCTGAAGCCTGGTGCTGTCCCCGGTGGCCCTGTGCGGTGGCCACCGGGCTGATCTTGGTGTAAAAAAAAGATGAATAAACTATTGTTTTAAACTGTGGAACTATGAGTCCCAGCAAGCCTCCCCTGCAAGCTGGGACTTGGAGAACCACAAGTCCCAGCCTGCGGGGCATTAAAGGGCCCGCTGGCACTTGTAGTTCCACAGTAAAAAAAAATAGTTAAATAAATACACACTGACACCTTAAAAATAAAAGTTTAATACATACATTACACACACACTGATACTTACCTATCTTGATCCCGTAGGTAGGTCCCAGAGTCTTGATCCGGTGCCTTGTCCTGGTTTCGGATCATGTCATCATTCTTCATCATGTCGATCTTCATGTCGGCGTCGGAGTCAGGTCCGGGTCCGAAGAAATCCATGGTGGACCTGTGGAAGGAAATCCAACTCACCCAGGTCCTTCATGGAAGTTCTTCTGGCTTGGTCCGACGTTGTCCAGGCATTCTTGCATCTTCTTCCATCTTCTGGCTTCTTATTCACGCTGCCGGCGACTCCAGCAAAGCTTCCCGACTGTCAGAGCCGCAGAGATCCTTCCTCCTCGGCGTCTGTACTAAGAATGAATTCTGGCCAATCAGGAGCCGACTAGCGGCCAATCAGGAGCCAGGAAAGTCGGCTTCTGATTGGCCAGAAGTCATTCTTAGTACAGACGCCGAGGAGGAAGGATCTCTGCGGCCATAATATAATAGCCAGTGGGAGCTGCTGTTGCGCACACTCGCCCGCCCGCAGCAGCAGCACCCTGCGGTTCTGAGTCCAGGCTCCAGCTGGCTGCGCAGCACACCCAGCCCAGGCCCGGTCTCAGAGCAGGAGGTAAGAGACAGCTCAGGGCACTTTGAACATATTGGAGATGGGGGCAGTAGAGAATAGGGGAAGTGGGGGATGTCAGTGCTGATATGTGTAAAATGTACAAATTGGGGTTGGCTTTTATTTTTCACTGACGGTTTGCCTTGCCGCCAGGCCACGCCCCCACATTTAGGGCGTGCGTTGATGTCTCTCCTGCCGTGGATTAGAAGTTGGGAGGTATGGGTTGTTGGGGGGCCCAAAGCATATGCTTGCACCGGAGCCTACGAGTCGCTGGTTCCACCACTGCCCACCCTGCTAGTCTATTTAGATTTGTTCTTAGTTTCTTTTACTTACGATATATATATTTTTTTTCTTTACATTTATTTGTGTCCTCCTTTTCATTATAAAAAAGAAGGTCCCTTTATTTATGCGCATAGTTATATTTGCCCGCGTTGGTTGCATCCATTACGGATGGTGTAATGGTTACATTACTGCCTCACAGCACTGAGGTCATGGGTTCTTAAGCATGCCAGTATGAATCTACAGTTGTCTCTGCAATACTGTGAAATATAACTGGTTGCCTCATAGAGCCACAGAGCTGATACATATTTAAGAGGACCCACCAACATTATTATACCACTTAGTATTGCATCAGAGACCTCTGGAACCCACGTATCAAATGTCTGACTACCTTCAGGGATCAGTCGACACAGTATCGATCATTGCAATTTGAGCATTCAATGATCCACAAACTTTACACTGTTCAAATACAAAGAGTTCATAGTGAGAACTCTATAGAGATACACTGTTGCATCAGACTGTCAATTAGAACTTGCAACATTCTTTCTTGTACTCGGTCTCAAAGGATAATGTGAATCTCACTGCTTAACATTGCTTAATGTAATAGGACTCAAACTCCTATCAAAACACACAAATCCAGAGGGTATTTGAACACGTGTACACACCAGAACCCTTTGTGTTAACATAAGGACAAATAAAAATACAAAAACACAATATACAATTTATTTGATACGTGTGAGTCGACACAAGTAACCTGCAGTACCTTACAAAATATATATAACACCAGTGCGCAATGAGTAAGCCACTGGTTTTAATAAACACATCTTTCAGTACTTATATGTTAGTTGGGCGCCCGTTACGTAGTTTGCGTAGTGGTGTATTGAGAATACCAAAACACCACTATGCTGGCTACGTAAACTACGTAACTTACGCAAATGACGTAAATTACGTAACTGGAGCCCTGCTAACACATAAAGGGTCATATGCCCACTATCCACGTCATAACCCCAGTGTCCACGTGGGTGTGGAGGTAATTTTAGAAAGTGTGGCGAGCGCAGCGAGCCACCGAGCCCGAAGCGTGGCGAGAGAATGCAGATACGCGTCACCTCGCGGGGCTCGCCATGCGTCAGGCTCGGTGGCTCGCTGCACTCGCCACACTTTCTAAAATTAACTCCACGCCCACGTGGACACTGGGGTTATGACGTGGATAGTGGGCATATGATTGTGTAAGTGCGTGTTGTGTGTGTGTGTAATGTGTGTGTGTAGTGTGCATGATACTTACCATCCACGATGTCTCCGGCGGCACCGGCACTCGGCTCCCCGCAGTCCCACCCGCCATGACAGTCCGGCATGTACACTATTAGCGTAGTGCCGCTGGGGGAGCTGGGAAACCATGTGATGCTCCCCCAGCGGTGAGTACGCTAAATCGCCGCCATTGCTCACCGCCGTCTAGAAGTCTGTCCCCCGCCTGGCCGCCGCTGAATCCCTGCCGCCCGTCCTTCAACAGGACGATGTAAGTATCCCCCCTGTCTGCCCAGCCGCCCCCGCCCGCCGCACAATCCCCGCCTGACGCCCGAGATTAGCCAGCCGCCCGGCAATGGCTACGCTGATAACATAGCCAAAGCTACGTTGTCAGCGTAGCGTAGCCGAGGGCCTGGCTAACATTGAAGTACCCATCTTTCCCTTTCCCCTGTATTCACGTTTTGATGTTACATGTGTGTTTGTCATATTTCACTAATTTTTATTAGACTATTAAAGGTTATATTTTAATAAAGACCACTTAGGTGCACCCGTCTAAGACATACTTATTTCTCTCTCTTTTGTAAGAATATAGATTGTAAGAATATAGATTGTAAGCTCCACTGGGGCAAGGACGGATGCGAATGTTCAACTATTCTCTGTAAAGCGCTGCGGAATAGGTGTGCGCTATATAGGAAACTGTTAATAAATAAATCCCTTTCACTTCTGTGGTTGTGACCCTCCGTGTGTATTTTCTGCTAATCATTAATGAGAATGATCTCGTCACGGTGGAAATAATCAAATATTGGAAGACATGATATCTGACCCCCATCTAAATAAAATAGGACACAGGTGTCTGCACTGTTGTCATTCTATGAGGACACTGCCTTGAACGTTGCACTCACGGTATATAATATTAAACAAATGTTATGTTCACATATATAAACCTTGCCCTTCTCTCTTTGCTCAGGGTTGTGTAATCTGTCCGCAGTGTGTGTTGGAGAAGGAACCGTTTGGATTTAATTATTGGTTTATCTTTCTAGAAACGAGAAAATATCCCGTTGTTTTACAGACCTATTGGTGATATGCAGGACTTAAAGTTCTCCTTGAGGTGGTGGTGGAACTCATTTCCCTCTGCAACTAATTCAACCCCCTCCCATAGTGGCATAACTAATAATTCTGCATCCCCCTGCCGAAAACGCAGGGGGGCGCCCCCCTCTAGGGTAGACAAACACAAGCGGAGGGGAGCCGGGGTGTGGCGGGGGTGTGTGTGTGTGTTACCTCGGGCCGCATCCGTCTGCGCCTGGTCCGGCTCTCCCGGCTACTGCTGCTAATGAAAAGTGACACTTGGAAAATGGCTGCCCCCATACAGCAGACGAAAAACTGTCTGCGTTATGGGCGCAGCCATTTTTCAAGTGTCACTTTTTGTATTAGCAGCTCTGCGGCTGCAGCAGTAGCCGGGAGAGCTGGGACCCGGTGCAGACAAAAGTGCCGGCGGCAGAAGGCAGACAGTGATTAATAACAGTCCTGCAGCCCCCCCCCCCCGGCGCCCACACCCTCTCAGCGCCTCCCCGCCACCGCGGGGGCTGCGGGACGATAGTTACGCCACTGCCCTCCCATCACCCCATTGTGAAGAGATAGGGGCCTGTAGTATGGTTTTTGGCACGTGTGTGGGTCATTCGGTTGTCCAAACTAAGATCGACATGCATTGGGTTGACCACTGAAGGTAAACACAACAATTTAAGTCGACATTGGGTATGTCGACAGTCAAAGGTCATTACCTCCTTTTAGCAAATTGCAATCATTTGAAGTACCCCAAAAGCTGGCCCACCACAGGATGCTTACCACCGGATCTTTAAAGCGTCGTAGTAGGGACTCAGGGGTGCCCTGTGTCCTCGCCCCCTGCACAAAAAGGAATCAAACTGCATTGTAGTCTCAGAACCAGATGTACTAAGCTTCCATAAGTGATAAGGGGCATACACACGGGGCGATTTCAGAAAAGGAGCATGGATCGCTCTGTGGGGGTTATTCTGGTTGATTCGCAAGGCTGCGAATTCGCAGCCTTACGAGTCCACCAAACCCCGTCTTGTGAATGGTGGCCTGGCCGCCACCCATTCACAAGGGCGATTCCCTACCCTACATCCATTCGCAGCGGGATCCACGGCGACCATCGAATGATGGCGGAGGTGCACGCATAATAAAGTGACTCTCAAGTTATTTACACATGCATGGATGCTCAGGAGGAAGTGGGCGGGCAGCTGACATCCGGTCATGTCAGCTGGCCGCACATGCGTCATCGGGGCATTTGCATGAGAATGCTCAACGTTCTCTTGGGAACGCCCATGAAACGCTCAGCCCGCCACCCCATGCCCCCGCCCACACACTTGGGTGCGTACGCCTGGAGCATGCCATCGGAGCCCCTGCAAAAATTCTGGTCCGTTCGCAGGCCCCGTGTGTATACCCACCAGCGATGCCGATGCGAGGTCACGTGCGTTGGTAATCCTGGCTGGGAAAGCCAGTGCTTGCATTGGCTTTCCATAGATCGCGGGGCTTTGTCTATTATAGAAATAGGCAAAGCCCCACTCAGAATGAACGTTCAGCACAAACCATCGCGGGGTTGCTGAGCGGGTGCACCGCGATGTGTGCTGAGCGCTTGTGCTGCAGCACATTGCACAGCCAAAAGGTGGGTCGCCCCCCCGTGGAAGGCAAACAGTTCCTCAGTACTAAAGTTCCTGTCCTGTAACAGTGTGTCAGCATTAGTGATCGTCCTGATATGTGCATTACTAAGCTAGGTTTCATCATCTGTTTGGCACAACTTATGGCTCTGGTTGTATAACTGAACCCGTGCAGGGGCAAACGCAGGATTTTCAAAAGGGGGTTTCCAGAGGTGCGGAGCAAAGTACGGAGATGGACACTTAGGTGACCCAGTATATGTTTTGATGGCCCGCGGGTGGTAGGGGGTATTATATCAACCGCTCAGCTTGTAGGGCCTGGATCAGTAATTTCACTAATTACCCCTTTACTGCACAGATGGTGGGAGATGGGGTGGGAGAAGGGGGCATTGGGCTGAATGAAGGGGCCCTGATACATAACTTCCAGGGTGGTATAGAATGTTTAATATGCAGAGGAGGGGTATATAGTGGAGTGGGCTTATTATTCATAATTTTCTGGTGGGAGGACAACTTGCTTGACTGCAGATATCTCCAGTTCCCAGAAATAGATTTCTTAGATTTTAATAAAATTAAAAACTAGAGAATCCCACCTACCAAATGGTATTGGGGACTAGGGGATGAGAGTTCAGGAGGCAGAGCAATCTGCCAAGGAGTATATAAAACTACATACCAGGTGTGTGGAGCTGGAGCAGTAACCAGCTGCTGGAAGGCTGATATCTCTGGTTCTGGGAAGAGTAGAGACAAGCTACTAGTGTCCTTCAAAGGGGGAGAGTCACAGATTTTGGAATATGTCCTCAGAAAAACTCTACGTCAGACAGAACCTGAAATATCTGACTGGGAACAGCAATTAACAGGCTTGGATGGGGACCACTGCTTTGAAGTCAGATATCTCCGGTTCCCAAGGTCCGATTTTAAAAATTCTTGTACTCTTTAAAAAGGGGACCCTCAGCTTTCAGACAATGGCCCTTAGATTCCTGGGGGGGGTTTCTGGGTACTCGGAAACCCCCCCTTCGTGCGCTACTGCCGTCTGACGTAGCAGGACATCGCACAAGTCTCTCACCATTTTATGTAAACTGGTCAAGTGGAATTAAACCTTTCCTGAGGTCAGAAATGTTGAAATATATCTATATATATCTATATCTATATATCTATCTATCTATCTATCTATATATATATATATATATATATATATAGCTCCAAATCTGCCGGCACTCCACAGGAGATAATCAGCTGCCCCCGGTGCCAGAAGAAGATACAATAGATGTCCAAACCGCCACAGGGGAATAAACGGCACTCAGGAGACGGTGTAACTTAATAAACAAAACAAAGTGTACACTTTGTTTTGTTTATTAAGTTACACCGTCTCCTGAGTGCCGTTTATTCCCCTGTGGGGGTTTGGACATATATATATATATATATATATATATATATATATATATATATATATATATATATATATAGAGTTGGATATCGGCACTCTCCCCTCCTGATAGCAATAATGAGCCAGGTGCCCTCCAGGGTATTCCAGTAGGTAGCGAGGTGTAGGTGGCGGCACTCACGGCGAATGAAATAAATCAAGCGACAGCAAAAGGGAAGCTTAACGTTTCAATTTTCTAGCGGAATTTTCATCAGAAGCTTCTGATGAAAATTCCGCTAGTGAATTGAAACGTTAAGCTTCCCTTTTGCTGTCGCTTGATTTATTTAATTCGCCGTGAGTGCCGCCACCTACACCTCGCTATATATATATATATAAATATATATATATATGCAGAGAAGTCGGCACTCTTCCAAAGAGTATATGCTTGGCCCCGGTGCCTCCAATTCCAAACCCCAGGTCAGGATACATACAAAACCAGCAGGTGGCACTCGGTTTCAACAATAAAGGACTCAGAGACATGTGTCTATCAACGTTTCATTTCTCTAAATGGAAATTTCGTCAGGATATCCTGACGAAATTTCCATTTAGAGAAATGAAACGTTGATAGACACACGTCTCTGAGTCCTTTATTGTGGAAACCGAGTGCCACCGAGTGCCACCTGCTGGTTTTGTATATATATATATATATATATATATATATATATATATGTATATGTAGTACTCGACCGACTTGTCTCCCTGCGACTTCTTTCTGTTCCCTAACCTGAAACTGTGTTTTGCGGAAAAAATAAAAAACATTCATAGCGCAATTCATGCAATTTGGCAGCAACAATTCCGGATGAGGGAGCTGGTGCATTGTCGTGGTGGGAAAAAAACTATCCTATGAATCTATCTGAAATTTGGTATGGCATTGTTCGAAAGATGGTAGCAGGGGCGGAGCACGAGCTCCGGGCGCCAAGAAGTTAATAGGGCACCACAAAAGGCACCTGTGCCGCTCATCCAGCCCTCTGTGTGCCATCCACCCGCCCTCTGTGTGCCGCCCACCTGCCCTCTGTGTGCCCCCTGCCCGCCAGCTCTGTGTGCCACCCGCCCGCCTGCTCTGTGTGCCGCACTGCTGCCCACTTGCTCTGTGCTGCCCACTGTCTTCTGTGTCCTGACTCCTGCACCGCTGTGTGAGCTACTGTCGGGCGGCACAGGAGTCAGGACACACACTCCCTAAAGGCTCCACATACTCCCCCCTCTCTCTACAAAAGGTATCTGTAGTAATCATTGATTGGGGGGGGGGGGGGGGGGAGAGGTGGCAGCCTGCTACAAATTGGGGGAAGGTGGCCTGCTACAAATTGGGGGGGGGGGGAGCGCGAAACATACCCTTGCTCCGGGCATCGTGACACGTAGATACACCACTGGATGGAAGTACACGATAGTAATACCAACCTTCCTCAGCCACGCCACCTGTCTTCAAGCACAGGTACTTATTGATCCACCCTCGTATAAGATTAGTGCAAAGCTTCATCTCAGCCCCCCTTCCGGGTTGCTGTTCTCTTATTGGTGTATTATTTCAAAGATGAAATAAATATATTAAGCTCTGTAACAAAACTAGTTACACAGCTGCAACCCTATACCTCTGAACTTTCATTGTCTGGGAAGCTGGACCTGTTCCTAAAAAAAAGAGGTGGAGCTTTGGGTGGAGGGGAGGGGTTGATTGCCATGACCCCCGGTTTTTATTACTTTGGAGGCGTGCCCAATGTTTTCCGAGCAGCTGGGTAGCCCCTCCCACCCCTCCCTGCACTGATGGTTCGGTGATCACAGACTGCTTTGCGGAGCATCTCCTGGGTCTGCCTGGTAAAGCGTCAGTAAGTATGACTTTATACCCGATTCTGAGCTCCTCTCCTCATGAAGTAGGTCAACACTAGTAAGGTCAACGGGGTTGGAATGTCGACAATGGGATGGTTGACAGTCAAAAGGTCGACATGAGTTTTTCACATTTTTTTTAGCTGACATGCGCTGACAGGCAATATTTCATTCCCAGCTTGGCAAGGTGCCCGGAGCATGGTGAATTCAGTGAGCCATGGGATGGGATGCGGTACACTTTGACGGTGTCCATGTCGACGTTTGGGACAAAAATTCTTGTCAACCTCCCCATTGTCAAGCTAATGCCGACCTTCCAACTCTGTCAACCTTATCCATGTCGACCTATTTCACGTGTCGACCTAAGCCATGTCGACCTAATATGGCGAGACCCAATGACCCATACCCAACAAACTTACATGTAACCAGTGGCGCCGGAACGGGGGGGGCGAGGGGGCAGCTTGCCCCCCCCCCAAAATTACTGAGGCGCCAGTATCATCCGCCCGGCCGCCTATATTTCATACCAGGCGCCGGGGATGGTTGCTGCTGCTGCCGCCGGGGAGATGTGCATAAGACGCGCCAGCCAATCACTGCCGGCGCATCCCCTCCACATACACTGTGATTGGCGGGCGCGTCTTCTACACACATCTCCCCGGCGGCAGCAGCAGCAGCCATCCACGGCGCCTGGTATGTAATATAGGAGGGCGGGCGGGCGGATGATGATACCAGAGGCGTAGCCATCACGCCCGCTCAGGTGCCCAAGTCAGTGCGGCTCCCCCGCCGGCTGCCCGCTGCCCCCAGGAGACGTGGTATATTTAAAAGTCACTCACATCTCCCGCTGGACCGCGCTAGCCAATAGGCGCTCGCGGTCCAGTAGCCACCAGTTGATTGCCTGCTGGACCGCAAGCGCCTATTGGCTAGCGCGGTCCAGCGGGAGATGTGAGTGACTTTTGAATAGCAGCACTGTGCACAGCAGGGAGCCGGCAACCCCGGCGACAGGGGGGAGGGGGTGCGCGGAAAGCACCGCTGCTGCTTTGCCGACTGTGGGTGGGGTGGGGTGCACTAATCTCTGCACTATCCTCGCCCACCCACCCACCCTGCTGTGCACTATCCTCCAACACCCACCCACCCATGCACTATCCTCACCCACCCACCCACCCTGCTGTGCACTATCCTCACCCACCTGTGCACTATCCTCACCCACCTACCCTGCTGTGTACTATCCTCACTCACCCTGCTGTGCACTATCCTCACCCACCCTGCTGTGCACTATCCTCACCCACCCACCCTGCTGTGCACTCTATCCTCACCCACCCACCCTGCTGTGCACTCTATCCTCACCCACCCACCCACCCTGCTGTGCACTCTATCCTCACCCACCCACCCACCCTGCTGTGCACTCTATCCTCACCCACCCACCCTGCTGTGCACTCTATCCTCACCCACCCACCCTGCTGTGCACTCTATCCTCACCCACCCACCCTGCTGTGCACTCTATCCTCACCCACCCACCCTGCTGTGCACTCTATCCTCACCCACCCACCCACCCTGCTGTGCACTATCACTCCCACCCTCCCTGCTCTGCACTATCATTTACTCACACCTTCCCGCCCTGCGAGCAAATTTCAGTCCCCCTTGGCAACGAGCAATTTCAGTCCCCCTTGGCATCGAGCATGAAGCCCATGGCATCGAGCATGAAGCCCCTGGCACCGAGCATGTAGGTAAGTGGCACTTATGTGTTAAATGTGTAATGGACATTAAGATTTGTTAAATAGTGTGCGATGGGCATTGCGGTGTGTTAGTATGCGACGGGCATTACGGTGTGTTCTATAGTATGCAATTGGCATCATGTGTGGCCTTATGTGTAATTGTCATTATGGCATGTGGCTTTATGTGTAATAGGTATTACAAAGTTTGCTAAAATGTGCAATGGGCATTACGGTGTGTGGTATAATGTTGGGCCGTGCCCACTTTTCACGGAGCAGGAGCCTCACCTACTACAAATTGGGGGGGGGGGGCGCGAAACATGCCCTTGCTCCGGGCACTGTGGCACCTAGCTACACCACTGGATAATACAAAAGAAATATAGGGGCGGGCGGGCGGCTGATAATAAATCAGTTATATAGCCTGGCGGGCGGGTGGGCAGCTGATTAATCAGTAATATAGCCGGGCGGGTGGCAGGGAAGATGTGCGCCCGCCAATGCTGCTTCTCTCACCCTCCCTTCCCCAGTGACTGACACATCCAGGGGTTGTCATTTACCCCTGGATTCACACCCAAACAGGTTTATGTAATTATGTCTGATTATCATAATCAGACATAATCACATAAATCTGTTTGGGGGTGACACTGCCACTTTTTCCACTTTTTACGAGTAAATGACAACCCCTGGATTAATGTCAGTCCTGGTGTCTCTGGCCACATGTATATGCCGCTGCCCGGTGTATAATGCCCACGTGTATATGCCGCTGCCCTGTGTATAATGCCCATGCGTAAATGCCGCTGCCTTGTGTATAATGCCCACGCATATATGCCGCTGCCCTGTGTATAATGCCCACGCATATATGCCGCTGCCCTGTGTATAATGCCCACGCATATATGCCGCTGCCCTGTGTATAATGCCCATGCATATATGCCGCTGCCAGTGTGTATAGTGCCCGGGGGTAACATATAGCAATTTAGGGGGCGCCAAAATGAGATTATATCTTGCCCCCCCCAACCTAAAAACGTTCCAGCGCCTCTGCATGTAACGCTTAGGTATTAATAATTACGGGGCATGAAGTTTAACGCTACAACTGTGTATTCCATTAAGCCCCACCCCCTTCCCTGATTGGCTTGCCACCTGACAATCCTCACAGCAGCAACGTCCACATAGATGGCTGAACTTCATTGACTTTAACCGTTAAAAAGCACTGGTGACCATCGATGGTTATCGGACTGAGGGCTATGCCTCACAAGACAACAGGGGCAGCAGTATCTGCAAGGAAGATATGACCTGGATTCAATGTGTCACGTTATCATTTCGGGCTTATAGAATTAATAGAATCCAGTCCTTTATGTGGAAATAACCGGCTTTCTCAGCGCTCCGCTCACATTTCTGGGTTTTTATTCTTCTTTAAGCCCCCGGTTATGTTACGAGAGAGGTGTAAAGAGTTTGGATACTGTTTTCTCTGCAAAATAAAATGAACATGTGAGTTTATAAACAGACGTTGTATAATATATCAACAAGGACAAGAATTTCCTGCCATGCGGATCAGCAGCATTAGGAGCAACAAGAATTGCAAATTATTTATTAATGGAAAATACATTTAGAACACCGATATCCAGTGCTATTTTTCACCAGGAACCAGCAGGAACTCAGGGTACTTGTGTATTATCACGGCACCCAGTACGCTCTAAGCATACAGGGCTATTCCCCGTAGTAAAATCGCATCGCATCGGATCGCACGGCGTGTATGTTGCCGTGCGATGCGATGCGACGTGATGCGACGTCCATATTAAGTGCACAAGAGTGCTTATACAATGAAATATCGCATGGGATCGCACGGCACCATACATTGGGTGCGATCCGATGCGATGCGATATTTCATTGTATAAGCACCCATTCTATGAGTTATGAAGGGTGCTTCATTTCCAAAGCACTCATGCCATTTTTGACGTCACCCCCACTATCCACAACCCCCCCCCCCTCCCGAAGCTTGGCGAGCAGAGGTGGAACGCGTCCTCCGACCTTTTCATACCCCCACTATCCACGTCAGAGTGGAGTTGATTTTATAAAGTGTGGTGAGCGAAGCAAGCCCCGCAAGGGGACGCATAATATATGTAAAGTAATCCACGCCCCCTCGCGGGGCCTAACCCTAACATTTCCTCCCACAGCCTAACCAAAACCTCCCCCATAGAGCCTAACCCTAACATCCCCTCCTACAGCCTAACCATAACATCTCCTTTTACAGCCTAACCATAATCTTGCCCATAGAGGCTATCCCTAACATCCCCTCCTACAGCCTAACCCTAACCTCCCCAAAGTGCCTAACCCTAACATCCCCTCCCACATCCTAACCCTAACCTCCCCCATAGAGCCTATTCCTAACATCCTCTCCTACAGCCTAACCCTAACCTCCGCCATAGTGCCTAACCCTAACATCCCCTCCCACAGCCTAACCCTAACCTCCCCCATAGTGTTTAACCCTAACATCCCCTCCCACATCCTAAACCCTAACCTCACCCATAGAGCCTAACCCTAACCTCCGCCATAGTGCCTAACCCTAACATCCCCTCCCACATCCTAACCCTAACCTCACCCATAGTGTCTAACCCTAACATCCCCTCCCACAGCCTAATACTAACCTCCCCCATAGTGCCTAACCTTAACATCCCCTCCCACAGCCTAACTCTAACGTCCCCCATAGAACCTAACCCTAACATCCCCTCCCACAGCCTAACCCTAATCTCCCCCATAGTGTCTAACCCTAACACCCCCTCCCACAGCCTAACCCTAACCTCCCCCATAGTGTCTAACCCTTACATGCCCTCCCACATCCTAACCCTAACCTCCCCCCATAGTGTCTAACCCTAACATCCCCTCCCTCAGCCTAACCCTAACCTCCCCCATAGTGTCTAACCCTAACATCCCCTCCCACATCCTAACCCTAACCTCCCCCATAGTGTCTAACCCTAACATGCCCTCCCACATCCTAACCCTAACCTCCCCCATAGTGTCTAACCCTAACATCCCCTCCCACATCCTAACCCTAACCTCCCCCATAGTGCCTAACCCTAACATCCCCTCCCTCAGCCTAACCCTTGCCTCCCCCACAGTGTCTAACCCTAACATCCCCTCCCTCAGCCTAACCCTAATCTCCCCCACAGTGTCTAACCCTAACATCCCCTCCCACAGCCTAACCCTTGCCTCCCCCATAGTGTCTAACCCTAACATCCCCTCCCTCAGCCTAACCCTAATCTCCCCCACAGTGTCTAACCCTAACCTCCCCTCCGACAGCCTAACCCTAACCTCACCCATAGTGCCTAACCCTAACATCCCCTCCCATAGCCTAACCCTAACCTCCCCCATAGAGCCTAACCTTAACATCCCCTCCCACAGCCTAAACCCTAACCTCCCCCATAGTGCCTATCCCTAATATCCTGTCCCATAGCCTAATTCTAACCTCCCCCATAGTGTCTAACCCTAACATCCCCTCCCTCAGCCTAATACTAACCTCCCCCATAGTGCCTAACCCTAACATCCCCTCCCATAGCCTAACCCTAACCTCCCCCATAGTGCCTAACCCTAACATCTCCTTTTACAGCCTAACCCTAATCTTCCCCATAGAGGCTATCCCTAAAATCATCTCCCACAGCCTAACCCTTGCCTCACCCACAGTGTCTAACCCTAACCTCCCCTCCGACAGCCTAACCCTAACCTCCCCCATAGTGCCTAACCCTAACATCTCCTTTTACAACCTAATCCTAATATTCGCCATAGAGCCTAACCCTGACATCCCCTACCACAACCTAACCCTAACCTCCCCCATAGAGCCTATCCATAAAATCACCTCCCACAGCCTAAACCAAACCTCCCCCATAGTTCCTAACCTTAACCACCCCCTCCTACAGCCTAAACCAAACCTCCCCCATAGTTCCTAACCATAACATCCCCTCCCACAGCCTAATACTAACCTCCCCCATAGAGCCTGACCCTAACATTCTATCCTACAGCCTAACCCTAACCTTCCCCATAGAGCCTAACCCTAACCCCCTCCCACAGCCTAACCCTAACCTTCCCCATAGAGCCTAACCCTAACTTCCCCTCCCACAGCCTAACCCTTACCTTGACCATAGTGCCTAACCCTAACATCCCCTCCCACAGCCTAACCCTAACCTCCCCCATAGAGCCTGACCCTAACATTCTCTCCTACAGCCTAACCCTAACCTTCCCCATAGAGCCTATCCCTAACATCCCCTCCCACACAGTGGCGTAACTATACATTTTGCTCCCCTCTACCAAAGAGTATGTGGCGCCCCCTCCAGGCTCCTCTCCAGCATGTTTCCCCAGCGTGTCATGTGATGACGTCACACGCATAACGCAG
Source organism: Crinia signifera (assembly GCF_055691185.1). Taxonomy (NCBI): domain Eukaryota; kingdom Metazoa; phylum Chordata; class Amphibia; order Anura; family Myobatrachidae; genus Crinia; species Crinia signifera. The sequence goes on from NC_139228.1 coordinate 70,028,285, forward strand.
AAGCTGAAGCAGGAGAGAGGAAGAGAGACCAGCATACACTGCTGCTTCCCCTGCCTCCGATGCATCCAAGGCCGTCCTAGCACGCCCATCCGCCACCCATCCTGTACACAGTAGCCAATAGCCAGCTCTGTGTACAGTCAATAGAATCAATGGGGGAATTTGTCATCTCTGCCATGGCCCCACCCACGTTGCACTGAGGCAGTGCTCAGCCAGTGGGCAGCCGCAGGCAGCAGAATGTCAGTGCGTTGAGCAGGTGCCAGTGCCCACACAGACCCTGCTACTGCTTGCTCCCCCAAGTGGCTGCTGGGGCTGCCTTACAGTAGTTACGCCACTGCTCCCACAGCCTAACCTTCCCATAGTGCCTAACCCTATTATCCCCTCCCATAGCCTAACCCTAACCTCCCCCATAGTGCCTAACCCAAACATCCCCTCCCACAGCCTAACACTAACCTCCCCCCTTGGTGCCTAACCCTAACAGACTAATACCGCTTTCACATTGCAAAATACCTCAGTCCCCATGAGACCCTGCATTTTGCGCTGTTCAGACATCAGATCGCTGATGTCATGCGGGGGCGGGGCAGAGTGGTCATCGGGGGTGGGGGAGGAGGCAGCGCTTAGAGCTGGCGCTGCTCCAAGCACTGCCTCCTCCATAGTGTGAACAGGAAATGGGTCGCTCAACCTGATTAACCCGTTCACACCGCAAAGCAACACAGTAACGAACCGGTAAAAACACTTCTTTTTTACCGGTTCGTATTGTCGTTTTGCTACTGGTTTGCTGGATCCGGTCAACCCTTTCAGCTTTCACCAATTACCGGGTCTGACAGGCAAGAAACCGGCATGAACCCGGTAATTAAGTGTGATGTAAAAGGGGTATAATATGAGTTTGAAAAAACTCAGGAGCCCGAGGTGTGCTCCCTACCACCAGTGCTGTGCCTAAACACGTGCAAAGGGGGCTGTGTGATCGAATTGGGCCATCTCCCGAAGGAGACGGGCCCCGTTTTTCCCCTAACCCCTCTCAACCATAAGGCCGAAGAGGGGGAAAATAGGGAACAGTGGGTCCTCTTCGCCGAAGCTTAGAGAGACCCTCATTCCTCAACCCCCGGAAGGGTTAGGACGGTGGGTCCTCCGCACCCGAAGGTTTGGAGAGACCCTCTGTAGACTTCCCTCTGCCTTGCGGCTCGGGGTCGTCCTCGGGGGACCGAAGCTCTCCCCAAAAGGCGAGAGCTTCGGCACATTGGGGAAATGGAAGGCCCGAAAGGGTCAATCACACAACCCAAAAAAAGTGACACACTACAGAAAACAGAAAACGTGTAAAAGTGCACGAACATGAAGAGAGGAAAATAAATAAATAATAAAGAGGACCCCAGCCAGAAGGCCGGGGTGGGGGTGTGAAAAATTGTCCTACCCCATCCAAAAGGACGAGGTAAGGACTTGCAGCCTAACCTAAAGGGAAGTGCGCAGTGCAAGTGCTTACTTGTGCAAGGTGATTTTTGGGATCACCCGTGCAGGTTCAGCACCCCCGAGTTTCCCCGGGGGCACAGTGCAGCCTCGGGCCCTAGGCAGCCGACCAATCAGCGTCCGACCAAGTGTTTCTCTGCTCCCATCGTAGGGCACTTCCCAGCCCCTGGCAGGGGAATGGGTACTCCACTGGGCTTTTCGACTGACTCCCTTAGGGGCTGCGACTCCCTCGGAAGAGCAATCTACTCAGTCTCAGTGTTTCTCCGATCCCAAGGTTAAGGTACTAAGCTGGGCCTTTCGCTGTCTCCCCATCAGAGGCTACGAACCTCTGGAACAGGAGCCATCTACTCAGTCCCAGCCTTTCTCCGCTCCTTGGGAATGGATACTAGACTACGTCAAGAGAGCCAAACTACTAGGCCCAGTGTTTCTCCCCCCCTCTCACCAGTGGGTTTACGGAAACAACACCTCCTACCACTGGCAGAGGTGAAGGTACTCAGCCAGACTTTTCACCACTCCCAGGCAAAAAAGAGGGGTCCCACACCCTCCGCCCATCAGAGCAGCTACTCAGTCCAGCCTTTCTCTACCAGAGGCCAGTCCATACCCACTGATAAGAACAGATACTACACTTGATCTTAGCCAAAAGGCCGAGAAGGGGTATGATATACCTTAGTAACACACATTGAATTAAAAAGGTAAATCATCTGAAACCTACCTCCAACGTGTTTAGTAAATATGCCCATCAATATATAAAAGAATGTTTAGACGTAGTCTAACTATTATGACTTTAATAATCTAATAAGAATATGTAGGTAGGACTAATGCTTTACTCTGCGGCATGTGCACTTCCATCTGGCCCCTCGCTCACAATAGGTCACTCCTATTCTACTAAACAGTGATCCATGCTGCATTGCATGATCTACAATAAAACATCATCTCTGGTTTGAGATACAGTACACAGCGCTTCAATTTCAGCTGTTATTGTGTCGCAATACTTATAGTAAACAGCAGAGGGCGCTAAGTATTAATTTAATCAAAAAGAGTTCTGAAAATTACATTTTCTTTTTACACAGTGATACTTATGTTTACACTTAGTGACTACTCAGTAGCAATACAGTTTCATATATAATATTACATTACATGCAGGGACGTAAGCAGGACTTTGTGGGCCCCATAGCAACATTAAAGGGGCCCCTGTTCCAATGCTTCTTGAAAGACACATCTATGTAAATGTATCTGTCTCTCATTCCCTTTTCCCCCCAAAAAATAACAGTGTAATGTGGGCTAGGTGACATGAGGGAGATTATGAGACTAATGAGTGAGGGAGGGAGATTGCTGCTATTTCAGGGAGTCTCCTGCAGAATGCAGGAGGGGAGGTAACTATGATGTAACAGTGTAATGTGGGCTAGGTGACATGAGGGAGATTGCTAGACTAATGAGGGAGAGAGGGAGATTGCTGTTATTTCAGGGAGTCTCCTGTAGAATGCAGGAAGGGAGGTAACTATGATGTAACAGTGTTTTTGTTCAGCTTCTGAGACACACCAATGCCCTAGTTAATGTTATGGGCCATAGCAGTGCCCTAGTTCATTATATGACCCATTGTAGTTCCCAGTTTACATGATGTCACATTGTAGGCAGCCCTATACACATTATGCCACACAATAACCTCAATTCACTCTATGACATATGGGGGTTTATTTACTAAGATGGAAGTTCTATTCAAAATGGGATATTGTTATGGGCAACCAATTAGATTTACTTCTCATTTAGCACCTTCTAGAAGATAATAGAAATCTGATTGGTTGGCCATAGCAACATCACATCTGCAATATAACTCAATACAGGATGCACAGGTGAGGCGGGAGCACAATATAGGATGCACAATACATGATGCACAGGTGAAGGGGGAGCAGAATATAGTATGCACAGGTGAGGCGGGATCACAATACAGGATGCACAGGTGGTAGGGGGGAGCACAAGACTGGATGCACAGGTGAGAGGGGGAGCACAATACAGGATGCACAGGTGAGAGGGGAGCAGAATACAGGATGCACAGGTGAGGGTGGCGCACAATACAGGATGCACAGGTGAGGGGGGAGCACAATACATGACGCACAGGTGAGGGGGAGCACAATACATGACGCACAGGTGAGGGGGAGCACTAAACAGAATACAGAGTTGAGGTGGGAGCACAATACAGGATGCACAGGTGACGGGGGAGCACAATACATGATGCACAGGTGAGGGGGAGCACTAAATAGAATACACAGGTGAGGTGGGAGCACAATATAGGATGCACAGGTGAGGGGGGAGCACAATACATGACGCACAGGTGAGGGGGAGCACAATACATGATGCACAGGTGAGGGGGAGCACTAAATAGAATACACAGGTGAGGCAGGATCACAATACAGGATGCACAGGTGAGGAGGAGCACAATACAGGATGCACAGGTGAGGGGGAGCACAATACAGGATGCACAGGTGAGGTGGGAGCACAATATAGGATACACAGGTTAGAAGGGGAGCACAATACAGGACGCACAGGTGAGGAGGGGAGCACAATACAGGACGCACAGGTGAAAGGGGGAGCACAATACAGGATGCACAGGTGAGGGGGGGCACAATACAGGATGCACAGGTGAGGCGGGAGCACAATACAGGATGCACAGGTGAGGGGGAGCACAATACAGGACGCACAGGTGAGAGGGGGAGCACAATACAGGATGCACAGGTGAGGGGGAGCACAATACAGGACGCACAGGTGAGGGGGAGCACAATACAGGATGCTCAGGTAAGGGGGAGCACAATACAGGATGCACAGGTGAGGGGGAGCACAATACAGGATGCACAGGTAGGGTGACCAACTGATCCCTTTAATCCGGGACACATATTAATTACACAGGTTCTGTGGCTGGCTTTCACCTGGTTTTAAACTGCCACAGAACCTGTGTAATTAATATGTGTCCCGGATTAAAGGGATGAGTTGGTCACCCTATGCACAGGTGAGCTGGGAGCACAATACATGAAGCACAGGTGAGAGGGGAGCACAATACATGATGCACAGGTGAGAGGGGAGCAGAATATATGATGCACTGATGAGGCGGGATCACAATACAGGACGCACTGATGAGGCGGGATCACAATACAGGACGCACAGGTGAGAGGGGGAGCACAATACATGATGCACAGGTGAGAGGGGGAGCACAATACAGGACGCACAGGTGAGAGGGGAGCAGAATACAGGACGCACAGGTGAGAGGGGAGCAGAATATATGATGCACTGATGAGGCGGGATCACAATACAGGACGCACAGGTGAGAGGGGAGCAGAATATATGATGCACTGATGAGGCGGGATCACAATACATGATGCACAGGTGAGGGGGATTTACAGGGCCTGATTCAGAGCTGTTGAAAGCACTCCTCATAGTGGCACACACAAATATCAGCTCCAGGCCCAAGTGGACCTTAATCTGCCACTAGCTATATGTACGGCCAGCATTAGGTACACAGAGGAACGACAAAGTCATTTTTAACAATGGACATGCAACAAAAATCAAAAGCGTAGTTATCCCAAGGAGGACATGTGATGCACTAACAATAGTATAAGAATTACTGGTTGGTGGAGCAGACGCATTTGGTTAGTACCAAGCACCGCAGCTTAATTGTTTCAGAAGCCTATATGGAAAAAGCAGCAAACTCTCCAGACATTATTCATTTTGCAATAAAAACATCAAATATATGTTCATGACTCATTACATTACAATACGGAGGGCTGGACGCTCTCCCAGATGTTTCCTTTTTTTTGTGCATTTTTAAAGTTCATGTTCGGGAGAAATTAGAGATTTTAAAATGATTAAAAGCTAATGTGTGAATTATGGCATTTAATATACTGCTAATGCTATTTAATCTATCCTATTTGTTTCCCTGACCTTCAGCTATCTTCTGTGACTAAGGAAATATATTGGTCCCTCCGCGTTCCATCTTCTTGTATTTTTCTTTGTAATCTCTATTGATGATTAATATATATATATATATATATATATATATATATATATATATATATATATATATATATATATATATATCATATATTTGGTTTGGATGATGTCATATTCTGTGAACGTTGCCCTTAACAACCAATCAGATTCTGTCTGCCATTTCTCTATTGCATCCTAGAAAATAATAGACTGGGGGCCAGATGCACTAAGTTTCAAAAGTGATAAAATGGAGAGTGATAAACAGCCAGACAATCAGCTCCTGTCTGACATTTATCACACACAGTCTGTGACATGTCAGGTAAGAGCTGATTGGCTGGCTGTTTATCATTCTCAATTTTATCACTTTTGAAGCTTAGAGAATCTGGCCCAGATTGGTTGTTATTGGTGACATCCCCTTTTTTTTTCATTTTTCGAAGCTTTAATAAATGTACCCATAACTATTGGATTGTGCATGAAGTGATCAGCCAAAGGATGCAAGAGCAGATGGTTCCCTTTGTGTGGGACTGGATCGCTTTATCTGTAAAATGGGTGTTTTTGGGACAAAACCGGTCGGCAACCGATTGGTCGCCTGGAATCCCAATTCATGGCAGTTTCTTATTCAGACTACCATGTTGGAGTGATGCGTGTATTCGTGAAGGGATATTTTGCCTCCACCAAGGGGTGCAAGTAAGTGCCACTACTAAGGCCAGGAAAATAGTGGGCGGAGCATTGTACACTCATATTGATTGCCAGATACTCGCATTAACATAAGGTAGTAAGGGGGTGATGTATCAGGCAATGAAAAGGGGACATTTTACTAAGATGAGAGTTCTATTTTACATGGGATGTTGCCATGGGCAACCAATCAGATACCATCTATTATCTTCTAGAAGGTGCTTAATAAATAAGAAGTAGGTTCTGATTGGTTGCCCATAGCAACATCCCATGTGAAAAAGAACTCCCATTTTAGTAAATTTAAGAGTGGAGAAGCTGACCGTGGCAACCAATCAGCTTTGAGAAAACATTTATCAAGTACATTTTATAAAATCATAGGTAGAAGCTGATTGGTTGCTAGGGCGAATTCTCCACTGCTGACATGGAAACTGTTCAAAGATAATGCACAATGGGCCTGATTCACATCAGTTCGCTAGTCTGCGTGTTCAGGTCAAGCCGAACGCCCTCCCCCCACCACCTGCACCGCCCGCATTACTGGCGGTGCAGGAGAACACGTCCCCTCGCATGCGGGCGAAGGGGAGAGAAATCATTTGATTGTCGTCGACCCGCCTGCGTTCCCATGCTGCCGGCCCCTGCCCGCCCCCAGCCCTCCCCTTACTGTGCGACCGCCTCGGTGGGTGCGATACTCGCCGCAGGCGTAGACCCCCCCGCCATTAGAAACAGGGTCGAAGTTGTCCCCATCCGATGGTGTCCGAATTAGGCTTTATACTGTATATATAACAATTCTTCATTCTGGACTGATCCGGTGTGCGTTCTCATAGTACACAGAAATGATAGCGGATACACTGGACAACATTACGGCGGCTGTTGGCTGCGCATGGCATTCCGCTAGCGGAATGCGGTTGGCTCACATGGAGACATTCCTGGTGCAGGATTGTTTTGTGTATTCACGTTTCGGTGTGATAAATGGGCCCGTCACTTGGGGCCAAATCAAAGGGACCTTGGAGAACCGTGGAACACTAAGCAGACAGTCAGATTGTGCGAGTAACACCCCTAAACTTTTCCACAGTGTTTAAGGAATTGGCGGAACAAATATTAGTCCAGGGGATGAGGACAGGGAGACGGGAGCCAAATATTAACTCAGAAACAACAGCTCCAACTGCCAGGTACTGGCCAGGACCCAGGAGGACACGTTCAGAGGAAGTAATACAGGGAGAAGACATTCCACACTCACTGCACTCACTGCACTCTCTCACCACTCAGGACTGTCAGATCTCTGCTTCTTATTCTTGTTAGGAAACTATACTAAGATGGGAGTTCTAGTTCACACGGGCTGTTGCTATGGGTAACCAATGTGAATGTACTTCTTATTTCTTTCGCACCTTCTAGAAGTTAGTATCTGATTAGTTGCCCATAGCACCATCCCATGTGAATCCCATCGGATTAATCTATTTGCAAATGGGCAATACCCATACTTGCCTACTTTTAATTTTGTCTCTCCAGAAGAAACCCGGAGAGGCAACATGTTGAGGGGGCGGTGATGAGGGTGTTGTCATTAAGCTCCTCCCCTATGTCATACAAATGCAGTGTAAGTGGATAGGGGGCGGGACGCAAATGATGAAAAATTATACTTATTGTGACATATGAGCCCCGCCCCCTCATGCGGACCTGTGAATTTGGGATTTTAGTTCCCAGTGAAGGGAGGGTGCGGGGGTTCTAGTAAGCAAGCTGGAGACTTGCCTACCTTCCTGGGGGACCGGGAGGCGGACCCAATTTTCGGGAACCTCCTGCCCATTCCGGGAGGGTAGGCAAGAGTACCAATGCCATGCTGCACTGCAGGTGGGGCTGATGTAACATGTGCAAAGAGGGTTAGATTTGGGTGGGGTGTGTTCGAACTGAAATCTAAATGATTCTTTAAGAATAAAGCTGTCTAACATCTGTGGGCTACATGCAAAAGCAGACAGTATTTACCCTCCAGCAAAACAATATTAATGTATACACTACCCTTGCATGGTTTGTTCCAGACAAAAAAGGGGGTCATTCAGACCTGATCGCTGGGCTTCGATTTTACAGAGGCCAGCCATCATGTAAATGCGGTCCCGCCACAGTCCCTGTGCACGGCTGTGAACAACCATTCGCAATCACCCAGCATCTAATGGTTTTCCTCCTTGTGTGTAGCTGCCAAGTTAGTCTAGACATGCGGTGGTCATGGGGAGAAGGAGGCCATTGCGGACGTCAGTGGCCCACTCTCCCAACAGCCGGACACCACTTGCATTTTCGAGATGTGCCACCCCCAAATGTCTGGCACCTGTCTCTCAAGTTTCGAATGGCCAGCGTTGTCTGCATACTTGCCTACCTGACCCTCTCCTTCAGGGAGAAAATGCTCTGTTCCTGGGCTTCCCTGGTAATGTATGATTGCCATCACCTGTGGGGAGCTATGTCAATGATAAGAAAGGTGTTTCCCCACAGGTTCTGGTAATCATATATTACCAGGGAAGTCCGGGAACAGAGCATTTTCTCCCTCATGGAGACATAGGCAAGTGTGGTTGTTTGTGATCACAAAGACGGCTCATGCATCAGCCAAGTGATCAGGTCTGAATGACCCCCAAAGTTACTGGCTTTTTTGCTTTTTTTGAATCTGGCTCTCAGTCATAAACAGTAATCAGGATTATTTTATAGACATATCCCGATGTAATATAACAGATAGATAAAAACATGCGGATCGCATTCGAGCATCGCATGTGTTAAAAACCATATTCGATAGATATTATGTGCAGCACATAAGATCTTGAGACCCGACATTCGACCGGCGTACCCGCGCATCGCGTCAAATGTCCACTTAAAAATGCATACAATCATTCGATTTATCAGCCAGATGTGGTCAAAATCGAAGGATTGTATGCGATATCTCACATATGTATGTATATGTATCAGAGTAAATCAGAACCTGCACATCTCTATTAAAAAGTCGACGTGCGTTTTTCATGATTTTTTATCTTTTAAAACTGACTTGTTTTTACTTCATGATCCAAGTGGGCGTAGAGTTAGATTATAATAGTGTGCCGAGTGCAGCGGGTGGGCGCGGTACACTTATATGGTGCCCATGTCAGCACATTTTGACATAGGGCAGTATTCAATAAAAAATATTGCCGTGTGCAGCGAATCCCATTTAGGATTCGCTGCACACTCGCTGTGTTCTGGAGGGCTGGCTGCCACTCGCTCTCCCTGTATTCAATGTCGGAGGGGCGAGTTGCCCCTCGCGGCGAATCTTAACCCCTGCAGCGGACGAGCGTCCGCAGCAGGGAGCCGTGGGACGGTGGCAGGCAGGGAGATTGAAGTCTCCCTGCCTGCCCCAGAACTTTTGTGGAGGGGAGGAGGGCTCCCCGGGACCCAGGCAGCACAAGTTGCACCCCCCCCCAGAGCCAGCAGGGGACCGGGTATAGTCACTGCTCCCGATCATGCTTATGTAATGATCGGGTGCAGTGAATATATGAATATCTAATAAACGGCTCGGCTTCTGGCCCCCTGCTGGCTGCTCTGTGTAAAAAAAAATATATATATATATATATATATATATATATATATATATATATATATATATATATATATATATATATATATATATATATATATATATATATATATATATATATATATTTTTTTTTTTTTTTTATTAAAATATATATTCATGTGCTATAAGCACATGAATAAAAATAGCATGCCCCTTCTCAGAATAAAATTCCTGATTTTTTGACACCAAAATTAAATCAAAAAACCTTTTATTTAAAAAGTTCACATTCCACTTCTCCATGAAAAGATGGAGAATTGCTACACGGAGAGACACGGCGAAAATCACTCAGAAAGACGGCGAGAAGTGCACGTTGAATAGGGTTGCTCGCTTTTTGAGAGCAAAAGTCTCCGTCCAACGCGAGAAAAGCACAAACTCGCCATAAAGCACGGCAAATTTTTCTCATTGAATACTGCCCATAGACACCCAAATAAGTGTTGACTTTTCCCAGTGTCGACCATTTTCATGATGACCTTTTGCTCGTGTTGACCTTTTGCCAGTGTCGGCATAAACCATGTTGACCTTTTTCATGTGTCGACCTGGTGCCTGTCGACCAGTTGTGGTCAACCTATTGGCTGTCGACCTAATTACTGTTGACTTAATGATCCACACCCAGATTAAAGATTACTTCTCACATAGGGGGTGATTCATTAATGATCAGACGTGGACGAATTTGGCCCAGATCCGATGGTGGCCGGGCGGCTGCGTCTCAAACTTGCTGAGGGGTTCTAGGTAGGGGAGGGAGGGGGTGGTGGCCGATGTCTGCTCGGGCCGGGCGGCTGATGTCACATGATGCCAGCGCTTGCCCCCTCTTTGGCGGATGGAAATTAGACTTTCTGAAGGGGAGAGAAATCATTCGATGGTCAGCGATCATCGAATGATTTATCTTCCCTTTGGCCGCATGCGAGGGGATGTGTTCATGTACATCCCCTGAATGGTTCCAAAGGGATTCAGTGGTGGCGGGGGGGGGGGGGGGGCATTCAGGCGGGCGCCATACGGCGTTTACCGGTTTGCTAAGCAGCGAATGTACACTGCCTAGCGAGCCTGGCTGAATCAGGCCCAGGCTGTGCAGCAAGCCGTATTAGAAACTGTATAAAATGGTAACAAGCTGCACGGAAACATCACAGCGTACAGTAACTCTGAGAATAAACGACTTGCACGGGTGGACTCTGCTGTTGCCTTACTGAGTAAATAGACTGGAGCACTGGCATTGGGTCAGCTTCATTTGAACGCTCTGTAATAGAGTAAAGAAAATATATTTAAAGTGTTCTCTCCATTCCAAGGTATACAGAGAGACACAGATGCTGTCCAGGCCCCAGATGCCGCTAGAACACAACCCTTCTAGCTGGGGGATATTTCAGTGAATACTCATCGGTTGAGCCAATTTTTTCTTTATTTTGCATGAATGGCATCCAGGCGATCTGTGACGGTGGCAGGAGCACCAATGGGAAATTGGTTTTGAAACTCCCAAACTACGCCGGATAAGCAGAGTTCTATCAGCAAGCGTGAAAAAAAAAAAACAGTATCCAACAGTGGCGCAGAGAGGGGGTGGTGGTGGTGGGGAGGGTCTCTTTACTTGGGCCTGTTGGAGGGCCAGTGGGAGGCCTGGGTTCCACCCCCTTCTTCCCCATGGCAGACATCGGGCAGGCAGCCTCTATCTTGCACCTCCCTCATTGGCCACACCCTCTCTCATTATCAGGGGCTGGTAGACCTGTAGCACGATGATTGTGCCAGCCACTTGTTGATCGTCATGGCAACGCCATTATTGCATCATTATAATAAACAGTACTCTGATAACAGTTTTATATTATTTTATGTAAATCGCAAATCCAATTCAGAGATCAATCAATGTTCACGACCCAGACTACTTTCAATTTTGGTCAAATATTATCTTGTAGGTAGCAAATCTGTTAACATTGAAAGGTTGCACGTAACATGACCAGCAACTCTATGATATGTCGTTTTTGCCGTGGTGAGCCATCTGCTGGATTTATATGTGTACTGCAACATCAATAATTATTAGATAAGCTGCCTGATAAGTGATTAATACAGAATCAGATTTTCCTTCAAAATAGATCTTGAGACCCTACAATGCTGGACAAGCCCCCAAAAGTGGCAACCATAGGGGCGTGGCCTCGCAGGAGTGATGTGATTTGTAGGCTACACCCCTGACTGTGAGTTCACATTAGGGGAACACCCAGCCTGGTGTTGTCTGCCCGGGCGGGCTCCCGACCCATATTCAGCAACCAGCTGTGGAAATGAAATTCGGTTCAGACTGACTTAAGGGGAGGGAAATCATTCGCCGGTCGGCGACCATGCTAGCGAGGGGATGCGGGCGGCAGGGGGCGGTCATTTCAGTGGGGTGGCGCTGCCCTGTTAGCGAAAAGATCTGAATCAGGCCCATGGCTTGTAAATGTAGTTTCGGCCACAGCCGTTGTCAGGAGAGATGAGATGTCAGCTCTTCGGCCAGCAGAACTGCCTTACATACATACATACATACATACATACATACATACATAAAGTTATTCCTTGGATCACAGTTATATAACACAAAGTAACCCTGAGACACATCTCTTGGTTTATAGGATCATTATTGCTATTTTACCGTTATATCCAGATAGAGTCAGTCTGTAATTGCTAACCTCGGCCTGGATCGCCGTGCGACGTGTTTGGTGGTTCAATGTCTGGGGCAGGTCAGCGAGTGTGAAAATCTGGACAACGTATTCATGACAGTACCTTGCTTACACAATTCCCTGCTCTGACCGGGGGCATTTTGGAAACAATAAGATATATTGTACCTGATTTGATTGCAGCTCCATCATCAATACCAGCCTGCACAGTGAAAGTGCACTTACTAAAATAAAACAAATCAGGGAACGGGGGGAACGCCATGATCAAAACCAAGAACCTTTTTGAATTCTCATTCCTTATTTTGTGTTATTTTACCCTTTAGTCCTCTCTTTAAAATCACAGACCAACGCCGCTCTGTGCTAACATTTACTGTGCTGAGCAAGCTCCAGGTTCCCGGTAACATTACTTCTCTAAGCTTATCTGCAACAACATGCCACACACTGGGCCTCATTCTGGTTGGCTTGGAAAGCAGCTTACCCTGCGCCAGAGAGCCCGCCCCGCCTCCCTGCCGCCGTTTCCCCTCACAACCCTGCGAGGGGATGTGTAACGAAGACACAAACCCTTGCATGCTGCCGCTGCAGGAGATATCAACCCATGGTCGCAGACCATCAAATGATTTCAGTACTTGTTTCCTAGCACGGCGCCCACGATATTCAGTCGTATGGCATTGTATTCAATTTAAAATTGTATACCATTGTATAAGGCATACAATGGCATACAATGCAATGCGATGCAATTTTAAATTGTATAAGCACCCTAATGGGTGTTTTCAATGCTAAATGTGCCCCCTATAAGATAAATAATTGTACAAGTACCGTAATGGGTGCTTACAATGTTAAAAGCACCCCCACGCCACCACCGCCACTATCAACGCCAACCCTAAACGTAGCGAGCCCGCGAGTGGCGGCGGTACGCGTCCTCCGACCTTTTCATACCCCCACTATCCACGTCGGCGTGGAGTTGATTTTATATAGTGTGGCGAGCGCATTACTTGCTTTTAACATTGTAAGCACCCATTACGGTACTTATACAATTATTTATCTTATAGGGGGCACATTTAGCATTGAAAACACCCATTAGGGCAGGGGTGGAACTTGTGAGTCGTGGGCCCAGGTGCAAAAGAACAATTTAGGCCCCACACCCGTGGGTGACAGGGGTACAAGCTGCTGGTCTAAACAGCAATGGGCCCCTTAATCCTCAAGGGCCCTGGTGCAATGCACCTGCTGCACCAATGGTAGTTCCGCCTCTGCATTAGGGTGCTTATACAATTTAAAATCGTATACCATTGTATATGCCATACAATGGCATACAATTCGATGGTATACTATTTAAAATTGTATAACATCGGCTAACATCGCATACCATCGTATGCCTTATGGTATGCGATGCGATGGGCGCCGTGCTAGGAAACAAGTACCATGATTTCTCCTGCCATCACAAATAAAAGTCAGTCTGAACTGACTTTTTTATTTTCGTGTGCCTGCCCAAAGACATGATGGGCGGATGACGTCCTGTGACATCAGCCACCTGCCCCCGCCCCCCCTGCTGGCATCGGCTCGACCAGCTACCCTTGGGAACACCCATGAAATGCTGCACGATCCTATGGGCGACCCCCGTCCCCACTGCTGTCTGCCACCTGGCACGTCCCGATCCCTGCAAACGGCTCGGCGACTATGCAAGTCACCGAAGCCGTTCGCAAAGGGGAGGTGCACATGCACATAATAGGCCATGTACATGCACAGTCCCACAACCATTGGAATGGGGCTGAACTCGCAGCAATGCGAGAAGGGATTTGGTATGAAATCCCGACAGGTTCAAAATCCCGACAAGGACAAAATCCCGACATTTAAAATCCCGACATGGTCAAAATACCGACATATAGAATGTACAGGTCGCGAGGTCAACATCGGTGTTTTCACTGTTTTTTTACCCGAATGTCGACACAGTCGACATGGACAAAGTTGGAGTTGAACCGCAGCCCCTTGCATCGCTAGCTTCGCTCGCAATGCTTTGGGCACGGTGCCTCGCTGCGCTCGGCACACTATTTTATTCTCCCTCCATGCCCTAGTGGACGGTAGGGCATGAAATACCACCTGTCGGCACATGTCCGGTCAAAAAACTGTGAAAAAACCCATGTCGACCTCGCAACCTGTCGACCCAAAGTCATGTTGACAGTTTCACCTGTACATTCTATATGTCGGTATTTTGACCTTGTCAGGATTTTAAAAGTTGGGATTTTGTCCTTGTTGGTATTATGACCCATTCGGGAATTTGACCCTGTAGGGATTTTGACCGTCGGGATTTTGACTGCATCCCGCTAGAAGATTAGAATCACCCTTAGATTACATCTAAACTGGTTTCAAGGAGCTCCTGTGTATATTCTCTGATCACTGGGGAATCTAGAAATATGGTAATGGGTGGTCCCAGATTAAATTAGTCATGTAGGCAGGACCCTAGCGTGACAAAAAGGGGTGTGGCATCATAAAAGGGGGGTGTGGTATTACACATTAATACGCACACCGTTATGCCCACTACACATTTTAGCAAACTCCATAATACCCATTACACATAATGCCACACACTGTAATGCCAAATACACATAATGTCACACACTGTAATGGCTATTACACATTGTGCTGCACACCGTAATGCCCGTTACACATTGTGCTACACTGCGTGATGCCTGTTACACATTGTGCTCCACATGTGATGCCCATTACATGTTATGCCAGACACCGTGATGCCCATCACACATTATACCACACATCGTGATGCCCATCAAAATTTTTAACACACACCATGATGCCCATTACATTTTTGATACATAAGTGCCGCTTACCTACATGCTCATTGCTAGGGGGTTGTTGCTTGATTCCAAGGGGGCTTCATGCTCGTTGCCAAGGGGGAATACATGCTCATTGCCAAGGGGGAGTTAAATGCTCGTTGCCAAAGGGGAGTGAAATTGCTCATTGCCAAGAGGGGGGGAATTGCTGTCTGCTAAGGGGGAGGGAATTGCGCATTGTCAAGGGGAAGAGAATTGCTCTTTGCCAAGGGGAAGAGAATTGCTCTTTGCCAAGGGGGAGTGAGACCACCAACCACACACAATTTAAAGCAATGACAGCCAGGCAGGGAGAGTGGTGTGCTGCCCGACTGTATATTCAAAGCAGGTCCACCGCTATTTTCAACTCTACCACTGGACCCTAGCCAATAGGAGCCTACGGTCCGGCAGCAAATCAGGAGTCCTCAATCCTGATTGGCTGCTGGACTGCGAGCTCCTATTAGCTCGCGGTCCAGCGGGAGAGTTGAAATAGCGGCGGACCTGCTTTGAGTATACAGCCGGGCAGTGCACCGCTCTCTCTGCCTGGCTGGCATTGATTTAAATTGCTTAATGGTTGGGACGGACGGCGGTCTAATGGGTGGTCTGGTGCACCTCCGGACCACCCTTACATTCTCCTATGTCCGTGATACCAGGTGGATGACATAGCTGGGAGTGGGATGGGATCACACTGCCAACCTCATGGAGACTCACGCTGCCATATTTTATTAAAGATAGTCGACAGCATCTAGATCGACATTAAGGAAAGTTAGACACAAGTGTTAGGTCGACGGAAAAGTGAAAGACAGAAACAAGGTCGACATTAGTTTTTCACATTTTTTGCTTGAGGACGAATTGGTTGATACTTTACCATCCAAGTGGGCATAGAGTTAGACAGTTCTAGTGCATGGAACATGGCATGTGCAGCGAGCCATGTGAGGGGACACTACACTTATTCGGTGTCCATGTTGACCTACTGTATGCCGACAGAGCCACCACAAAAGTCAAACACTGATGTCAACCTTGTGACTGTCAATCATGCTCCCGCCGACCGAACGCCTTTATTTATTACCAGTTATTTATATAGCGCACACATAGGCCCTTATTCTGGTTCACTCGCAAAGGCAAATTCCTTTTCAAATGGACAAAACCATGGCCCTTATTCTGATTGAGTCGGATGGCTCCGAGTGCGGACGGACGGCCGATGGTTGGTGATTGCGCATGTGCGGAGGCGTATCTGTGCATGTGCGAACGCCTCACACGTCCAAACACGGCGTGAGATCCGTGCAGAACATGATCGGTCAGAACCGTCCGAGCAGGGGGTGGAGAGGGGCGTGAAGGGCTGTTTGGGCTCATTACCATATGCGTACGCCCCGCGTTCCCATGAAAAGGCTGGGTGTACATATGGTAATCCGGCCGTGACGCACGTGTGGGGGGCGGACATATGACATAGCCAGATGTCAGCTGCCCCCCCATATCCCTGCTTTTGCACGGAGAAATGCCCGAGTGGTCTGGAGCACTCGGTGCTGTCTGACCACTCAGTCCTGCATTCGATGGTCGGCGACCATCGGAGGATGGGGGAGGTTCCCACAGATGGAGGAGGTGTTCACATGAAAAATCCACTCACGGTCCGTTCGGTCGGCGGCTTACCGCATTCGGACGGTGTGAGCGATCCGTACGGAAGGCGGGGCTAAGAACACTCGCTGGCCGTCCGAAATCCACATCCATCCAATTCAACTAGAATAAGGGCCCATGTGCAATGCAGAGGGGGGGGGGGGGGGGGCAGATATAACATGTGCAGAGAGAGTTAGATTTGGGTGAGTTATGTTGATTCTGTGCAGGAAAAATACTGGCTGCTTTAATTTTACACTGCAATATAGATCTCACCTTGAAGTAAAACCCCACCAAAATCTAATTCTCTCTGCACATGTTACATCTGCCCCACCTGCAGTGCACATGGTTTTGTCCATTTGAGAAGAAATTTGCCTTTGCGAGTGAACCAGAATAAGGGCCATATTCCGCAGCGCTTTACAGAGAATATTTGATCATTCACATCAGTCCCTGCCCCCAGTGGAGCTTACAATCTATATTCCCTACCACATGTACGCGCACACACAGACATTCTAGGGGCAATTTTGCAGGGCGCCAGGAGTTCTATTTCATGGGCAACCAATCAGAATTTACTTTTTAATTATTTAGTACCTTCTAGAAGATCCTAGATAGTATCTGATTGGTTGCCCATAGCAACATCCCATGAGAAACAGAACTCCCACCGTAGTACATTTCTCCCATCGTTTCCCTTGTGTTTGCACACATACAGATGTGTTTGCTTGTGGCAGACTGGATGTCATCTCCGTTCAGATTTTCCCGTGTGGTACAGGGGTTAATCCTCTGTGACCTGCTGTATACATCTCAGAACCGCTGCAGATTAGGAAAATTGTCACCAGTGGAAATCTGATAACACAACGCAAGAGAAAAGATGAGGTGAACTAGCAAATGCAATAGGGGCAGAGAAGAAACATACGCGTCCCCCCCCCCCCTAATTACAGCCGAGGATGTGAGTTCTTGCCATTCACAATCATAGGAGTCCGGCTATCCCCAGCAATTATAAATAGCAGCGAGCGGCGCGCACTAACAATAGTCAGCTCTAATCAGCTCTGAGGCTGCGTTACAATGTCCAGCGCAGGGAAGTGCCAAGAACTCCCCAGTAATTACCTATACATATGCAGACATCGCCTCTAGCCAAAGCGTGATGTCATGCCTGAGACCCTTGCCGAAAGTATAGATCACTGTCATGAAGTGGGAACGTATCCCCGTGCCATGAATCATGTTCATGGGATACGGGGCTATATATATATAGCTAGGGAATCAGAGGCAGAACTCTGGGAGGCAATGGAGTCATCTGCCGCCGGGTTCCTGCTCCCAAGGGGGCACTTCTGCTCCCCTCTGAGTTTGAATAATTTAATTGAAAGCCATTGATATCACTTCTGTGGCTGACTCCTCCTCCTAGCAGGACCATAGATGTCACACCCTCTTTATTCTAAACATAATATCCATAACATACATACATGCATACATATATTTATATAAGATGGTGTGTATGTGTGTGTTGGGGGGGGCACCAATTTTTATCTTGCCTCCGGGCAGCTGTGACAAACTTATGCCACTGTAGGGAATCCCCACCCAAATTGTTTTGCGGCCCCTTTTGCGGTTTCATATGTGCAACTACGGAACATGCATTGCGTCAACCACTGCAGATTGACAGGGCTTAGATTGACACCTGAATAGGTCGACGTGGCTAAGGTCGACAGGGTTGGAAGGTTGACTCAAGCATTAGGTCGACATGAGTTTTTCACATTTCCCGAATGTCGACATGGACATAGTCAAAGTGTACCACGCCCCCCTCGCACGGCTCACTGTGCAAACCATGCTTCGGGCACGGCGGCTCGCTGCGGTCAGCACACTGTTTTATCCTCCCAGCATGCCATAGTGGATGGTAGGGCATGAAATACGTCGGCTCAACAAAAAAAAAAAGCTCATGTTGATCTTTTGACTATCGATCTTCAGTGGTCAACCCAAAGCATGTCCATCTAAATAGATAAACGATAATAATAATAATAATAATAATAATAATAATAATGAGTCGACCTAGTGACTATGGGCCTTATTCGAGTTCACTCTTTCTGACAAATTCCTTCTTAGATGGACAAAACCATGTGCACTGCAGGTGGGGCAGATGTAAAATGTGCAGAGAGAATTAGATTTGGGTGAGTTATTTTGTTTCTGTGCAGGGTAAATACTGGCTGCTTTATTTTTACACTCCAATATAGATCTCACTTTGAAGTAAAACCCCTCCCTAATCTCTGCACAAGTTACATCTGCCCCACCTGCAGTGCACATGGTTTTGTCCATCTAAGAAGGATTTTGTCAGAAAGAGTGAACTAGAATAAGGTCCTACATGGAAAGCAGACTTTTTCTTTAGACTGTAATACAAATTCTTACCACCAGAGGGCACTAGTGTTAATTCTGGTCAGTGGTTCCCAATAGTTTTTCACCTGGGTACCTCCTGGTTGCCCATTTGCGATATTTGTGCCCATAGCATAGGCGAGGCAAAGCATTTGCAATGAATAGAATGAAATATGAAAGCTGTACATGTACTAAAATTAAGATTTAAAGAAACCAAATAGTGACACAAAAATAGTGGTACTTGTTTCCTAGCACGGCGCCCACTACGACATTTGCGTAGTGGGCTATTCTGCGTAGTGAAATCGCATCGCATACCATTATTGTATGGCATGCGATGCGATTTTCCTATGTAATGTATTCACTGCTCTCTGTCAGTGAATACATTACAAAAATCATCTAAGATAAAACAATCGCATCGCATGCCATTATTGTATGGAGATATCAGATTTTACATCTAATAATAGCATTTCATTTAGTATACATTAAATGACATATAATGTCATTTATTTACCCCCCCCCCCCCCCCACCCCAACTATCCACGTCATCCCGATATGTGGCGAGCGTCGGCGGAACGCGTCCTCCGACTCACCACGCTTCGGGCTCGGTGGCTCGTTGCGCTCGCCACACTATATATAATCAACTCCATGATGAAGTGGATAGTGGGGGTATGAAAAAGTCGGAGGACGCGTTTCGCTCGCTGTGCTCGCCGCGCTTCGGGGTGGCATCGATAGTGTGTGTGTGTGGGGGGGGGGGGGGGGCGTAAAACCTATTTTTAGGGCATACAATCATATTATTGTTTAGCTTACGTCATGGCATCACACACCCTATACAATTGCATGCGATTTTGCGGGAGGTGCGATGCAGTGCGATGCGATATAGTGGGAAAAAAATTACGTAGAAAAATTGCATCGCAACACATGCTGCTATAATGGCCCATGCGATGCGATTTCCCTACAGTGCCATACGTAGAAAATCTGTCCGCCGTTCTAGGAAACAAGTACCAAAATAGCATTGTGCAAAAATGTATATTTTATTTTTATTAGAAATTACATTAAAAACAAACGGATACAACTATAGCCCATTAATGTTCTTTAGTATTTTGTTTTAAAGCTATGTTTTATTATAACAATTACCTGGATATTGGGATGTATTTTTTTATTTTTATTTTTTTTTTATGTCTCTTCATTATTTTGTATCAAGTATTAACGAGCCCAAAAGGTTTTTATTAAGAAATTCAGAAAAAAATGATTAAAGCCATTACATTATTATTTTTTCATCTAGTACCAAGACCACTCTGCCTCCTTGTGCGCGATCTCACAAACAACCTGCACCCCGCTACCCTAAGAGAGGGATAGAGATGGGGGAGGGAGGGATAAGGACTGAGGGGGGTTGAGAGGGAGATGAGCACTGGGGGACCAGGGAGGAGAGAGATAAGGACTTAGAGGGGTTGAGAGAGATGAGGACTGAGGGATGAGGGGGAGAGATATATGGACTGAGGGGGTGTAGAGAGAGAGATAGAGGGGGATGAGGACTGAGGGACAAGGAGGGAGAGAGATAAGGACTGAGGGGGTTCAGAGGGACATGAGGACTGGGGGACCAGTGAGGAGAGAGATGAGGATTTAGAGTGGTTGAGAGAGATGAGTACTGAGGGACAAGGAGGGAAAGAGATAAGGACTGAGGGGGTGGAAAGAGATATAATGATGAGGACTAATGGATGAAGGGGGGTAGATAAGGACTGAGGGAGTGGAGAGAGATCTAGAGATGAGGACAGAGGGATGGGGGGAGAGATAAGGATTGAGTGGGTGGAGATAGATATAGGGATGAGGGGGGAGAGAGATAAAGACTGAGGGGGTGGAGAGAGATAGAGATGAGGACTGAGGGACCAGAGGGGAAAGAGATAAAGACTGAGGGGGTAGAGAGAGATGAGGACTAGGGGACAAGGGGGGGGGGGGGAATAAGGATGAGGCATGGGAGAAAGATCGATTGTAGACATTGAGTTCTGCCACTGTCAGCCAGTGCCACTACCAAGTCAACCCTTGGTGTGACCATCCTTTGCCATCAAAACAGCATCAAGTCTTCTAGGTACACTTACACACAGTTTTTGAAGGAATTCGGCAGGGAGGTTAATCCAAGAATCTTAGGGAACTAACCACAGATCTTCTGTGGATGAAGCTTGCTCAGATCCTTCGATCTCTTCATGTGATCCCGGACACACTTGATGATGTTGAGATCAGGGCTCCGTGGAGGCCATATCATCACTTCCAGGACTCCTTGTTGTTCATTACGCTGAGTAGAGTTCTTAATGACATTGGCTGTATGTTTGAGGTCCTTGTTCTTCTGCTGAATAAATTTGGAGTCAATCAGAGGCCTCACTGATTGACTCCAAATAGCCATAGCATGATGGATAAGTACCTTCCAGTATTTTTCAGCATTGAGGACACCATTAATCCTGACCAATACTGAACTTATTTGCTAAAATATGCCACCCCAACTTTCAAGGAACCTCCATCATGCTTCACTGTTGCCTGCAGACCCATTATTGTACCACTCTACAGTCCTTTGGCAAACAAACTGCCTTCTGTTACAGCCAAATATTTCAAATTTTGACTCATCGGTCCATTTATTCTGAACCACAGTCCCTACATTTTCCTGGTTGTAATTATTCCATGAAGACCACTTATGGTCAGACTTCTTCAAAAGCTGATGGCTCGGCTGGACACTTTGTGATTTCAAAGGAAAATAAGCATGATGTGTCTTTCCTCTGTTGCATTAAGTTTATTTGGCCAACTACCCGTATTGTTGTGCTTCTTCAAAAGAGCTTAAACAGAACATCTTGAAACCCCAGTCGGCTTTGAAATCTTTGACTGGGAGAGACCTTGCTGCTGCAGTATAATTAACTTGTGTCTTTTTGCTGTGCTCAGTCTTGCCATGGTGTATGACTTGTGGCATGAAACTGTCTTCCACAAACTCAACTTTGTAAAGGAGTTTGGCTTTTCCTCACCCAGTTTTAAGCCTCATACACAGCTGTTTCTGTTGATGACTGTGTTTCAACCTACATATGAAAATGATGATCACTAGCACCTGTTTTGTATGAGTGGTTTATCATACACCTGACTTTAATTCTACAAAATCCTTGACTTTATACAAGTGTACTTAGAAGAATTGATGCTGTTTTGAGGCAAAGGGTGGTCATGCCAAATAGTGATTTGATTTAGATTTCTCTTTCGTTCATTAATTTTGCATTGTGTTAATTGATATAAATATTAACATTAGTATTAACATTTCTATTTTTGAAAGGATTCTTACTTTGTAGTATGTTTTCCACACTAGCCTAAAACAATGTGTGTGTGTGTGTGTGTGTGTGTGTGTGTATGTGTGTGTGTATATAATATATATTGACATTGGTGTTTTTCGGGTACCATTTAATGAAGCTGCCAGTTGAGGACCTGTGAGGCATCTATTTCTCAAACTAGAGACTCTACTTGTCTTCTTGCTCAGTTGTGCACCTGGGCCTCCCACTTCTCTTTCTACTCTGGTTAGAGCCTGTTTGTGCTGTTCTCTGAAGGGAGCAGTACACACCATTGTAGGAAATGTTCAGTTTCTTGGCAATTTCTCGCATGGAATAGCCTTAATTTTTAAGAACAAGAATAGACTGTCGAGTTTCACATGAAAGTTCTCTTTTTTCTGGCCATTTTGAGGGTATAATTGAACCACAAATGCCATTCTCCAGATACTCAACTAGCTCAAAGGAAGTCCACTTTTCGGCTGTGCTAACTTAATTGTACAAAGGTTTTCAAGGGTTTTCTAATCATCTATTAGTCTTCTAACGTGATTAGCAAACACAATGTACCATTAGAACAACTGGAGTGATGGTTGCGTGAAATGGACCTCTATACACCTATGTATATATTCCTTTAAAAACCAGACGTTTGCAGCTATTATGGTCATTTACCACATTAACAATGTATAGAGTGTATTTCTGATTAATTTAATTTTATCTTCATTAAAAAAACTGTGCTTTTTTTTTCAAAAATAAGAAAATATCTAATGCCCGGTACACACCAGGGAATGGTGCTCGTGAGCGGGTCGTCACAGGAACGTACGACCCGCTCACAAGCTGACGGCGCCGCCGACATGCCGCAAAAATGCAGCTGATGTGATGTGATTGCGATCCGATCACGACTCCCACCCACTGCAATGGACGGTTCTGAGATCCTACCTGCAGCCGGTAGGATCTCAGAAAAGACCGACTGACCCGCGGGGCCGCACATCGGATCATGATCGCATCAAATGGACACTGAAATGGCCCAAAACATGATCGATTTACATACAATCGGTTGAGATTGTATCTAAATTGACTCGTTTTGGGCCATATCGTCCTGGTGTGTACCCCACATAAGTGACTCCAAACTTTTGAACAGTAGTGTATATTCACATAGGTGAAGGTTGGTATGCTAACATCAGTTTAGTTTTATATACTATTCATTATGTTTTTTGCAGTGATACGCAGATTGGATATTTATTCCTAAATCTCTTGCGTACATCTACAGACATGATGCAATGGTAATTAAAGCTGCAGTTACTAGAGAAACATGTACCTCATATTGGAAAATCCCAGTGTCTTTGCAGATACGTTTAACAAAAAAAAAAAAATCCAATATTGTTTCAATGACAAACGCAGACGGCCCATGTAATAACTAGCCAGCTGTGACTCTATTTTTTTGTTTTAAATGCCCTATAGACTGTTAATTAACATGTAGAGCAGGAAGTCTTTAAATGGCTCACCAGCCTCGAATTTGGCAGACTCTCCCAGGCTCCCTAAGTGAAGTGTGTTTAAAATGCTCTTAGCTTTTTTTTTTTTTCTTTGCTACAAGCCTAGGATCAATCTTATGGGACTTCTCTATTTAATAAGAAGCTGTCTGTTGTACTTGGAATGTATTAAAGGACCATTCACATGTACTGGTAGTAAAAAGACACATTTTCGGATTCATAAATCAAATACCTGTCTCTTTATTTATGTGACCCAGCTGCTACTTTAGCCGCTTGCATCGATAAAGAAGGCAGGGGGGGGGGGGGGGGGTATTGATCATCAAGTTTTGGAATTGAAGGGTTAAGTGCAACACAAAGGGCGGGGTGTAATGCCGCCCAAGTTTGGCAGACATGTGGGATAACGGCTTAACTCGGACATTTTTTTAAAGGGGCAATGATTTACAATGCATGGATTTGCCTTGTAAATGATTGCCCTTTTAAAAAAAAAATCTCTGTTCGACCCAAAAGTATGTGATGTCGTTGAAATGAAAATCTAGGGCGTAATTCAGCTCTGTTAGTAAAACAAAAATGAAGGGAAATGAGAAAAACCATGTTGCACTGGTATTCAATGGTTTCCGATATTTCCTATCCATGAAAATATCGGACCGTCAGTAATAAATCTTTGAAAAGCCAAATCTGCATTCGCAGAAACGGTACTAAATTTTAGCGGCTGTTTATACGGTAAAAGACGAGGATTTGCAGATCCACCCATCCCGATTTTGGATTGTTTTAAGATAATGGGGAAAAAATGAAAAATAAAATGCAAATTCCACCTACTCTGCTCCAAAATGTCTCCGATATTGAATAACCCCCTTGGGGGTAAATTTACTAAATAATCTAAAATGAAAAGAGGTGATGTTGGCCATAGTAACCAATCAGATTCTGTCTATTATGTTCTAGTATGCAATAGAAAAAAGTTTGGTACCGTGTTAGCCAGTTGATAAGAAAAGTTTTTATTGTTCCTCAGTGAGAAAAACAAAATAGCAATCTAGCAAATATGATACCTTTTAATGGCTAACAAAAATAAATGTTGTTAAAATGCAAGCTTTCGAGACTACTTAGGTCTCTTCCTCAGGCATGGTATAACAAGGTGTGTGAAGAAACACATACGGTATATATATACACAGCAGAGTAGGATCAAGATGTGATAGATGGACATTCTTAAGATCAAAACAAAACAAAATAACAGAATGAGCTTGTAAATTGAGTCCTTAATTAGTTTGTAGATAAGTAGTGTGAAAGTTTTATTGTCTCTAAGTTGATGACAGACCAGAGTTAAGGTGGCCATACACACGCAGATTTATCTTCAGATCTGTCTGGTTGGAACAAAAACCTGGTTATGGATGATAGCAAATAACAGTTGACCATTTGCTTAGAATTGCTGGAAAACTGACAAACTGTCACTCATCCATAACCATGTTTTTGTTCCAACCAGCCAGATCTGAAGATAAATCTTACTAGTGTATGGGCACCTTTAGAGCTCCGATGCCCTCACTCTCTCTGGGCCAGATTCCTCAGATGTTGTAGTGGGCCATAAATCCCTCGGATAGATTCAGTCCTGTGTTAAGGGTGTCAAACGTTGTCATTAATTTGTGGGAATACAAATTAATGACAACGTTTGACACCCTTAACACAGGACTGAATCTATCCGAGGGATTTATGGCCCACTACAACATCTGAGGAATCTGGCCCAGAGAGAGTGAGGGCATCGGAGCTCTAACTCTGGTCTGTCATCAACTTAGAGACAATAAAACTTTCACACTACTTATCTACAAACTAATTAAGGACTCAATTTACAAGCTCATTCTGTTATTTTGTTTTGTTTTGATCTTAAGAATGTCCATCTATCACATCTTGATCCTACTCTGCTGTGTATATATATACCGTATGTGTTTCTTCACACACCTTGTTATACCATGCCTGAGGAAGAGACCTAAGTAGTCTCGAAAGCTTGCATTTTAACAACATTTATTTTTGTTAGCCATTAAAAGGTATCATATTTGCTAGATTGCTATTTTGTTTTTCTCACTGAGGAACAATAAAACTTTTCTAGTATGCAATAGAGAAATGATAGGATCTGTTTGGTGCTACTGTATGTGCAACATCTCCTCTTCATTTTTAGAAATGTTCCCTTTAGATTTAGGTGGGGTGTGTCCAAACTGAAATCTAAATTGCAGTATAAAAAAAAACTGTCTGTGGGCTACATGCGAAAGCAGACAGTATTTACCCTGCACAGCAACAATATAAATGTAATTTCTCCCCTTGTATGGCAACATGGTTTGTTCCGGACACAAAATGACTTGCCCTTTTGCTTTACTGAATCTGGGGGGGATATGGTCTTTAGGTTGACCCTATTAAGGTCGACCACTGAAGGTCGACATGAGTTTTTCACATTTTTTTGTCCCAGATGTCGACACAGTCGACATGGGCGCCGTCTAAGTGGTAAAACGGGAAAAAACTCATGTCGGAAAAAAACACAACACAAAAAGCAGCGCTCACAGTTAATGATGAGTGAATCAGATTTCAAAATTCATATAACAATTTATTAAAAAACAATATTAAAAATAATTCATATATAGCAGCATATTTTTTGACATATAATTAATGTAATTCAAGTGTACACTATTACAAAAAAAGATTGTGGTAATTCATGAATAAAAAAAGTTGTTTGTAAAAACAATGATTGGTGACCAGATCTCACGTGTATCAGGATTTCCCCGTCCGGGGTAGGAGGAATAATGGAACCCGCACTGTCCACACTTGATGTTAGTCCCAAAGATAGTAATGGAGTCCATAGACGGCGATTTGTAATCCTTGTGGGCACACTGAGGGAGTGGCTGATGTTATGTTTGCCTACCTTCTACCTCGTGGCCAGATATCCAGATGGAATTAGAAGGTGAATTGAGCCGTAGACTTCCAATAATGGGTAGGGCAAGATGGTGGTCAGACGATTAAGCAGGTGAAGCCTCCAAACTGTTTATCCAGGATCTGGCACCAGCAGAACCAACGCGTTTCGCTGTCCATGTCGACCTTTTGCCTGCTGACCTTTCCATTGCCAGCCTAATGCTTGTGTTGGCCTTCCAAATCTGTCGACCTTATCCACGTCGACCTATTTCAGGTGTCGACCTAAAGCATGTCAACCTAAATGGGGTCGACTCAATGGCTCACCCCCGAATCTGGCCCATAATCTGCGTTAATAAATCATACTATTTCTGACTGTATTCTTAACAATCTACAAACATAATTTTGAAAACCCAATAAATAAAATCCACCATTTTTGTATCGGGTGTCACGACACCGGGAAAATGAAAAACTTTAAAACTGAAAGAGGAAAACTGTGACGGTTCCTTTAAATATCCCCTAAAATTTGTGAATACATATTTTGTAAAGAAATGGCTCTTATAGTGGGTACACGTGGTGCGATTTTGCTTGCGATTCGAATTGGGATCAAATCAGGATTGATTCGGGATCAAATCGAATGGTACGCAAAATGCATTTGATTTGACGATAAAGTACAGATCTGTACTATCAGTGGTGTAACTATTAATTAAGCTCCCCCCGCCACACATTTTGGCAGCGCCACCACCCCTGCCCCCCCCCCCCCCCCCCTTTACACCTTTGCATAATGCCGCCGCTATGCCGCTTCAGTCTGCGGTCCCGGGCCTCCCTGCTCTCCCGGCTCCTGCTAATGAAAAATCACACTTAGAAAATAGCTGCCCCCATACAGCAGACCGTTTTTAAGGATGCTAGAGGAGGCCTGCGCCTTCTCTAGCATCCTCAAAAACAGTCTGCAGTATGGGGGAACTAATTTTCTAAGTGTCAGTTTTCATTAGCAGGAGGCGGGAGAGCAGGGAGGCCCGGGCTATAGTTACGCCACTGTGTACTATATGGTCTTGCCGGACATTTTGATTTACACTGCACAGGAGCGTGCATTGGAATCGAATCTGCATCGAATGTAAAAAAAAAACAACATTTGATATCCATTCGATTTTCTATTCGATTTTGCTTCTATAAGCAAAATCGAATAGGAAAATAGTGCATATTTCCCCATGCGTACCCTCTATTACTTATTCTCTTGCATAAGCCAAAGGGCCCAGCATTGAGCAGGTTAATGGGGCCCTGACACACTGTTCGGGTCACTACTTATATTATTTTCTGAGTAAATACGTAGATTTTCATTTTCTTTCTGGATAATCTCTGTAAGTGAGTGAAAAGGAAAATCACCAGAGACAGTTGTATTTTCCCTTTCTAGTTCTGCGTTTGAGGGAGTTAGATGGATTAACCTGGGATGTCAGGCGGTCTCCGCGTACTAATTACGGAGAGATCACATTTCCTCAGCCAGTCTCCTCCGCCGAGATATAGTAATATTTGCTTAATATGAACCAGCGATGCAACATACATTTTTTAATACTGTCCAGGGGCATGCCATTTTATTTCCCAAAATTGCGATTGCTTTCCAAGACGGGATCAGAAAAATATAACTTTGTCTCGGCCTTATACAGCTAGTTATTAAATTGGTATTTTTTTTTTCTGGCTTTCTACAAGTAGGAAAGCAGGGCCTGTCCTAAAAAAGTAGACCGCTTAAAAAGGGATACGGTCGCTTGGTCGACACTATGAATGTTGACCATTAAAGGTCGACACATAAAATAGGTTGACATGGCTAAAGTGGACATGGTCAAAAGGTCGACACAAACCTTAGATCAACATTGGGAAGGTTGACAGTCAAAAGGTTGGCATGAGTTTTTCGTGTTTTTTTTTTTTTTGTCGACTTGTGACGCCAGGCGGTATTTCATACCCTTCTATCCATGGGGGGCGCGGTGGAAGACTATTATGCCAAGAGGGGACAGTGTACACTGGTACGGTGCCAATGTCGACCTATACGGCAAAATTCGGGCCAAAAAAACACGTGAAAAACTCATGTCGACCTTCTCATTGTCAACGTAATGCTTGTGTTGACCTTCCGACCCTGTCAACCGTAGCCATGTTAACCGATTTTATGTGCCCACATAAGCCCTGTGGACCGAATGTCTGTTGATCTTCATAATGTCGACCCAATTAATATATGATGTCACGTACTCATAGGGGAAGAGATATCAAACCTGTGACAGGAGATAATTAGTTGGTACTGTATTTCTTTGGTTTAGTACAAGAGTGAGACAGCCATTTTCTTTGCTTAGATTTAGCTTTGTCTTGTGAATATGAATTGAAACAACAAAATGGCTGCCTCCACTTTTTCGACACCTCAGATTTTGTGGTTGAGCGTGTTATGGGGGTTACGTTTTTAATGTTGTGTGGGGAAGTCATTATATCACCATGAATGTACTGTAGCTGCCAGTTATTGACTAGTAATGTTGGGATGGATTATTGCTGTTATGCAGTATAATGGTTTGTGTGTGCAGGAAATGATGTTTTCATGGGGTGGGTTGAATTAATGCATTTACGAAATGTAGCGTTAATGGGGCTTTTCACAATTTGAGTGCCAACATCTCTGAGAGATGTGCAAAATATCCACTAAAAAATGCCGGCGTCTCTCGCATTTTGTTATATAAATTCAAATAAAAAATGTTGTGTAATAAAAGATGATCATTCCTGCATAACAGGGGTGGGGAACCTCAGGCCCTGGGGCCGTATGCGGCCCCCGTAGCCGTCTGAGTGACCCTCCCACCAGGCGGCTTTGCCGGGAGTCAAGTACAGGGGAATTCTCGCGAGAGGTCGGTAGTTCTCGCGAGATTCCTCTTAATAAACAGCAACTGGAGACTGTCAGACCTATTCAGCGGCAGCTGCCAAAGCGTGGGACGGCTGCAGCAGGACAATTTGTAAGAGACATTTTTACATATGGCCCCCGAAGGATTTTTTCCCCATACAAACGGCCCTTGGCACAAAAAAGGTTCCCCACACCTATTTTGAGAAATTCACTTGGCACTGAAAGGGTTAATATAGGATGGGGCTGTCCAGGGCTTAAAGTGGTCCTTGGGAGGCGGAGCTCATTTCCGCTTGAATACCAGGAGGGGCGGACTGCAAGTGGAGGAGAACTGTGGAGCCGTCAGATCCTGAGGAGGGGGAGGAGGCTTCAACTCGCTAGTGACACCTGCATCATCTATTGGACATGGGTGGTGGAGTATGCTTGTCTGATGGAATTACAGTGCAGGGTTGTGATTGTGGTGGAGTATGCTAGTTTCACCTACAATGACAGGTGGTGGAACTTTGTTCCACACCGTTCCCCCTCACTTTAACCGCTGAATCTGTCATTGCAGTGTAGAATCTACATTAAATATGAGGACGCTAATAAATTAATGTCATCGTTTGTGGGTGTGGGGAATAAACCAATTGATTAAATATTATCGCTGTTATTTAATATCAGAGCTATTATGGAGTAAATGAGTCTATTAATTATATTTTAGTGTTCCTAATTTACTATTGGGCACGTTGGGGGGAAGGAATCGGATCCTATCTATTATCTTCCAGAAGGTGCTAAATAAATATCTTATCTTTAATAGAACCCCCATCTTGGTAAAATTCCCCCTATATATCTAACCTATCAGTGTAATGATTTGGAACACCCTCAGTCAGCAGGTGCATCGGGAGAGTCCACCAACGGTCACAATTTCCAGAGCACAATGGTGATGCATTGTAAGTGGCAGGCGGACATTTTGCCACATAACTCCAAAACTAAGCAACCAATTACAACGCCATATTCCTCTACAAATTTACAGACATATATTTGCTATATGATGTGCCCTTCTCACATAACGACATCATAGAAAAAGGTCACACATAAAGGTGGTGATTCTGCTATTACCATATAGATATGGTATTTATCCTCTGTGGGACGTCTCTAGGCGGAACACAGCCAAGTGATAAAAATATTGCCGGCCTTTTACTTCCCTGACAACCCAGGTGAAACTAACACCAAACATGCTGGCAGATGTCAAAATTATGCCACTGAAAAGTCGTGACAAGCAGCCCGTGGGGGTATATGTCAAAGGATCGACTGAATGAAGGTAAATTTGGTAGACCACTGAAAACCGTCAAGGCTTAGGTCGACACTTGAAATAGGTCAACATGGCTAAGGTCAACAGTCAAAAAGGTCGACATGAGTTTTTCAAATTTAAGACCTAAACCATACCTCCCAACTGTCCCTATTACAGACTGTCCCGCTGTCCCTTCCTTGTCAGTAATGTCCCGGGGGCGTGCGCGCTGGGGGGGGGGGGGGGGGCAGTTGAGGAAAGCCAGAGATCACCACTCCTCTGCTCGCTGCAGGGAGGGAGGGAGTGAGAGCAGAGAGGGAGCCTGGGGTTGCTAGACCACTCCCCCTCTGGTCATTCCCACACCTACTTGTCACATGGCTCGGGCAGCAGGTTCCGATTCCTGGGGATGGCCATCGTTGCCTTTACCATCGATGGTTGCCATGCAACTGAACATCGAGGGTGTATAAGGATGCAATAGATGACCATCAATGTTTTTACATATCGATGGTCATCCATTGGCTTTGAAAGATTGGCCTCTGGGCCAATCAAAAAACGGGGATGGGGCTTCACGGGTGTCGGGGGCGGAGGTATGCTCCGTGTCCCGGCCCCTAGATGAAAAAAGAAAACAAAATTATTCAGTTAAGGCTGACATCGATGGTGGAAAACCATCTGGTTCTCCCCCATCGATGTCAAAACTATTCGACATCGATCCCAAACCATAGACAGTTTTTAAAACATCGATGGTCGATGGCCATCCCTATCGATTCCATTATAACAAAAGTTGGGAGGTATGGCTGAACTTAAGCTTAAGCTATGTTATTTTTACCAAGTTGCACATTCACAAGGGTAGGCCTCTGAAGTTGGGACAAATCCCTTCTTGGTCAGCACACGTGGAAGTTTCGGGCAGACGCAGAACCCTATATTAGACTATTGCTCCAGACCTGTAGACCTTGAGCGTTCCAGCAGTGAGATTCCTTTGCTTATACTCGTACAAAAGTTAATGACTAAAAACCTTAATGGCAACAGCTGATGAGTCATTAATGGCTCAATGACATTTCGGGGCTGATGACTTTTCCAGGAGTTGACTATTGAACTATTGGCAACACTGTGAGCAGGTGGACAGGGCTGAGGCGGTAATTGCCAAAACCTGTTTTTTACCTGTGGTATCAGACCTGCTTGCAGGATGCAAATTATTTTAATAGTGTATATACCCTGGTATTCCACCAGCACACTGCAGGCACCTAACAAAGGCAGGAAAAAACCAGGCTAGAACAGACTAATAGGGATTCGGTGCTGAGAGTTACACTATTAAGATATATAAAGAGACATCGTGTGTATGACATTATATAGAGTGTTAGCTGTGTAGCTATAATTGTACAATGTGTCCAAATGCTTTCCCATACTGAGCACCTGCAGAGAATTACTGCTATTTCCATCTGTCAGAAGGGACTGAAATGTGGTTTTAATACGGTAACGATAATTAATTCAACTCTCATGGAGGCATGTGTATAACCTTTACATACTTCTACCACCCAACTGTCCCAGTTTTGTTGGGACAGTACTGTTTTTTGGGACTGTCCCGGGGTCCCACCCGCAGTCAGGGCTGCCGACAGGGGGGTGTTATGGGTACAACTGTCCTGGGCCAGGCCGCTCTGACAGTGGATAGGGCCCTGGCAGCTGTATGCCAGAACCCCCCATCCCCTACAGCCCCCCCCCCCACACTCCACAGCCCGCTGCACATAGACAGTCCCCAGGCCCGCCGGATCCTCCTTCTGCCCGCTGCCTGGGGAAATACATAGGCAGTGCAGCGGGCAGCAGGAATGCTGAATGCCCGCACTATAAGCCGCGCGTGGTGTGACATCATCGCGTGGCTTACAGTGCGGGCACCCAGCATGTCAGATGTGGGAGGACTCAGCGGCCGCAGGAATATTTTGAATACATGGCGGGGAGGGGGGGGGGCAGGGGTTAGTAGGAGAGGGTGAGGGGTACTGGGATTCTGTCAGTCCCGGTCCCCACAATTTCTGATGGCAGCCCTGCCCGCAGTGAGCAGTGTCCTGAGGTTAGGGCAATAGCGAGTCCCCCTGTCACTCGCTGATTTGCTCAGCAGAAACATTTTCACCCTTAACACCCCAAAAATACCATTATCTATTGTATTGTTTTACAAACTCTGTACTCAAGGCACCCTACCAGTCCAGGTTTAATGGATTGCCGTGCTTAATCACAGATCGAACTGACTGTGGGACTAATTAAGTCACCTGGGCTTCTGCTTGGATAACCTTGAAACCTGGACTATTCCGGTGCCTATAGGGCCAGTGGCAACTCCTATCTCTGAGAGGAGAGGTAAGGAGACAGCCAGGTAAGGGCAGCAGCGCAATGGATCTTGCAACCGCTGTGAGAAGGCTTCAAAGGACTGCATTGGCTGCAGCCCATAGAAGCAGCTAGGGCTGACAATCAGGCAGGGGCTTCCTACTGAACTCTGCTTATTGCAGCTCGGTCTGGCAGTCCTGGAGGGAGAACGCCCCTCCCAATGGGATTGCCTGTAGTGTCTGTGAATGACAGGCAAAACTTCCAGTAGAAAGTCACTTCCAGTCACAGTGAAGCCAGTGCAGCAGGAGGCAGCCGAGTCGGTGAAACAGGGCGCTTGGTCTCACACTGGGGGCGGTGTCGGTGTTTGGACATGCGT
This sequence comes from Crinia signifera, assembly GCF_055691185.1. Taxonomy (NCBI): domain Eukaryota; kingdom Metazoa; phylum Chordata; class Amphibia; order Anura; family Myobatrachidae; genus Crinia; species Crinia signifera. The sequence continues at coordinate 70,061,837 of NC_139228.1, forward strand.
TTGAATTATTATATGGGTGTGGACAGGGACGTGGATGCATGTTTGGTTTACCATTGTCCCATCCCCCACTATTCAATGTCAGATAAAATGAATGATAAAAGGGGAGAGGCTATCCGCATCATCGGATTCCCCGACCATCAAGTTTTAAGGACGGCTACGGGAAGGAGCGGCATCTGATCCACCACTGTTGAGGACAGGAAACCCTAATCTATTGGATGATGCATGTTCGCTACGTTGTGACGTTGGAGGTTCTCCCAATAACAGTCTAGACGCCGGCTCCAGAACCGAAGAAGTTAAATGCTTTCTAGAGCGATCTTCTGAAATGCGATATCTGTCCGCCTGCAGAAAATAAACGAAGTTTGTAGATGTGCTCTGATTTTATGCAAATAAATATGAAAATTGCATTCATCCTCACTAAACAAGCATTAAACCTTCAGAAAGCAGAAAGTGGTTTGATTATTTTCATAGGTGTTTTTTGTTATTTTATTCTCGTTTTATGAACTTTGCTTAGTGTTATTTGGCCGCATATCCAAGTTACAGTAAAGGGGTGGGGGGGGGGGGGGGTGAGGATGCTTAGTGAAGTACAGATGTATGGCATTATAGTTTGTACTGCCAAACCAAAGAAAATGTCTGAATAATTGGATGTTTCTCCATGGTCAATTCGAAGCCTTGAGGGATATACAGCATACGGAAGAAAAAAAAATGCAATGGTTGAGGGGGGTTTGTGGGGGTGGGGGTAAATAAATAAAGAGATTAACCGTATTTCATAGTCTGCTGCTATATAATATAAATAAGTAATCAGGTCAGTTTGGATATGGTGGAAGATGTGTAAATCAGTTGCAGATGAGGCCTGATAGACATAGGATTAGGATTCAGCCTTAAAAGTCTGGTCAATGCCTGATGATCACTGTGATGTCACAGATTAAGGCAGATTTTTTTTTTATAGAAAAGTTACTTTTTATTTCTAGATTATAACATATTTATATCTTGACAGAAGAGCTTACCATCAATTAAATTAATCCATTTCAATCAATTAAATCAATTGTTAAACTGTTGTAGGAAATAATAGAAGACTGTTAAAGAGTTTACTGTCATTACACCAACATTGTGTACATGAAGAAACATGTATGTATTCACTCGTATTCATCTATGCTACACAAGGCCAGAAATAGGGTAATGCGACCTGGGGAACCGCAAAGGGCATCATAAGTCGCAATCTCGCTTGCGACTTCCACCTCACCTAATCCGCGGCATCATCTGGCTGCACCCTCACGTCTCTAACCACCTTCTACCAAACACTCCTTTATGTAAGATGCACTTTTGAAAATATTCCCATGCTTCCCATATTGGAGCAAACAGCTACATGAGAAAGGTGTCTAACTGCAATATGGATGGTCATTGGTTTGAATCCTAGGTATGACATCATTTTGAAATATGTGTTTTTAATAAATGAGGATGTGAGGAAAGGTCCTTGGTAGCTAATTTAACACAATGTGATTTTAACACAAAGGATAATGCAGAGCTCTCCGATAATAATTAATACAACTATAAAATAATAATAGAAAAATATATAACATTAAATTATTCAAAATAAAAACTTTACTTGTCTAAGTCTCCCATAGTAACTACTGTCACTGGGCTCGTCTACAGTGCAATTAACTCCTTGGGGCAGATGACAAAGCTTTAAAAATTGATAAAATGGAGAGTGATAAACAACCAGCCAATCAACTCCTATCTGCCATGTTATAGGTTCAGTTTGAAAGATGACAGGTAAGAGCTGATTGGCTGACTGTTTATCACTCTCCACTTTAACACTTTTTGAAATTTGGCTCATCTGACCCCTTAACACACATTATCCTATTTTCTCAGCTAAAATGACATTATCCACAAAAAGATACAAACATGCAAATCTTATTTTGTTATTTGAAGGCAAGCTATACTTGGCTGATCCGTCCATCCGTGACTCCTCCCACTTATGTGATATTAATGAGAACCATTAATATCACAGGAGGATAGATCAGGCGAGTAAAGTTTGCTTTCGGGCAACGTACATAATAAGATTTGAATGTTTGCATCCTTCTGTGGATAATGTCATTTCAGCTGTGAAAATAGGATAATGTGCGTTGAATTATCATAAAGAGTTAATTGCACGGTAAAAGAGCCCCAAGGAGGGTCGGCTGGAAGGACTACAAGATAATGGCGGGGAACAGAGCAACACCGCCGAACGATTCGCTCTAGTTACAGAGTGTTCCCCTTCACACTGTACACTTCACCTCTGGTAGCCTTGTTCACTACACCCAGCAGAGCTCAGCTTTCCTGGATAAGCAATTAAACATCATTAAGGCCAAGACGTTCACTCCAGAAACAACTCCTGCAGCCGGCTGGAAACTACTAAAGCAGATTCTGCAAATGATGGGTTACTAATAAGGGTCTCATTTTATAGTTTTTGGCAACTGTAGTTGTACATAATTACGAAAAAAACAGTTTCTCTTTACAAAAAATAATGCATTCTCCACCAGAGAGGACGCCTATAAAAATGCTGTTTACATGCCACAAAATCACCGGTACTTGTGTACAATCACGGCTCCCACGATGTCCATCGCATAGTAAAAAATCGCATCGTATCGCATGCGATCGCATGCGATTTTTAACAGAAATGCATCCAAATGCATTGAAATTAGTATCAAACATGTTCAATGGCCCCCAAATGTCATTTTTCAGGCTGTACCACCCCCACTATGAACGCGACCGCGAACCCGAAGCGTGGCGAGCGCAGCGGTACGCGTCCTACGACCTTTTCATACCCCCACTATCCACGTCGGCGTGGAGTTGAGAATAGAAAGTGTGGCGAGCGCAGCGAGCCACCGAGCCCGAAGCGTGACGAGCGCCGCGAGGGGACACGGATACCTTCACAGGTATCCGCGTCCCCTCGCGGGCTTCACAGGAGTCCGCGTCCCCTCGCGGGGCTCGCTGCGCTCGCCACGCTTCGGGCTCAGTGGCTCGCTGGGCTCGCCACACTTTCTATTCTCAACTCCACGCCGACGTGGATAGTGGGGGTTTGAAAAGGTTGTAGGACGCGTACCGCCGACCCTCGCGGGCTCGCTGCGCTCGCCACGCTTCGGGTTCGCGTTGATAGTGGGGGTGGTACAGCCTGAAAAATTACATTTGGGGGCCATTGAACATGTTTGATACTAATATCAATGCATTTGGATGCATTTCTGTTAAAAATCGCATGCGATGCGATCGCACACGATTTTAAAAAATGCTTAAAAACTGCAAAAATCGCATCCCATCACATGCCATCGCATGCCACTACATCTGGCATGCAATGGCATGCGATGGGAGCCGTGAAAGTACACAAGTACCAAATCACCTAAATTGAAAAAAAAATTGGGAGAAAAAATATGATTTATCTGTACGGATCAGGTTGTGATTAAATATGAATCAATTCAATAAAACAGGAAGACTTTACGGAGATTACGAGCAAGCTAAACCCATATTTGACATTAAGGGCCTGATTCAGACTAGATCGCTATGCTGCGTATGTACATTCGGAAGCCCGCAAGTACCCGCAAAGAGGAAAAATCATTCGATGGTCACTCATCATCGAATGACTTCTCTGTTTGCAGCAAAAAAGTAGCACAGGACCTTATTTTTGTGCTGCACGTTCTTCTGCAATTTGGGGGTGGGCACTGACGTCAATTGATGTCACCCGCCCCTGGCAGGCATTGAAAACGACTGCATTTGCAGGGGGCGCCCAGCTTTGCTATGGGCGCGCCCACTGTTTTTGTGGGCTCGCCCATGAAACGTCCACCCCAAAATGACATCTGCCAGTCACTCAAGCAACAAGTGACACAGCGAATGAAAATTTAGCGAAGGCATTCACTGCAGGGGTCTGCACACCTATATGCATGCACAGACCCCCACCATTGGAGATGGGGACGAATTCCCTGCTCAACGAATCGGCCCCTAAAGCTGTACTACCACCCACTTTATCAATGTGCAGATGCAGCCGTCTTCTTCCTTCTACAGCTTAACCATCGATGTCACTGGTTTATAATATGGAGACTACCATCGATGGATCAGGTATGGACATGCGCAAAGGAATGCTCAGTCCTGACAATGATGGTACAATAATCGGTCCTACCCAATCGATGGTAATACAATTTCTGATTGAGTGGAAACCATTGATGTGTTGAAAGAGGATTGTGCTTCGGAGAAGACCCATGTCTCCCTGTTCTTCAGGGAGGCTTCATACCCTATCCCAAGATGTCCACTGAGATCTCTACTGAGCATGTGTGGGATCTATCATAAGATTGTGTAGTGTTATATAGAGGGAGACTCCTGCTTACCTCCTATGAGAGATTATTTTAGTAAATGTTAAAACTGTTCCAGTATCTCATTTGCAGTTTACTTATACTCCCCAGCTGGGGAGCTGTATGTAACAGTGAGTATGACTGCACCTGCCATCTATCACTAAACCAACACCCCTGGTTAAGTAAAACCAAATAAAAAAAATTCATACTTACCTCCCCGCGGTCCAGCGATCCGTGCTTCGGTGATTGCTTCTGGTCTCCAGGTCTCCCTGCTGCTTTGTGCAAACCAAGAATGCATAAATCTAAAGGAAGTACAGGCAAGGGCGTAACTACCATAGGTGCAAGGGGTGCAGCTGCTATGGGGCCCACAGCTGAAGGGGGCCCATCTTTTCTGTCTAAGTAATATGTTTTACATGGATTTATCACCATCAGTCGCTAAATAGGGAGCCCTTACAAACTTTTGCTATGTGGCCTACGAATATCTAGTTACTCCCCTGAGTACAGGGAAGGCGTTCACATAACTGCCATACAACTTGATGCGGACACATCCAGGGGCAACAGAATGTTTTTAGGTTGGGGTGACCAAGATATCATTTTGATGCACCTAAATTGCAGGAGGTCACCCGCTCAGGGTAAGCTGTAGTAGCAGGCCACACCCCCTACCTGATGCAGGGGATAAACAATAGTAAAGACAGTGGTGGTCTGGAGCGTACACTATTTGCTGGGCATTGTAGTGCATCTAGTGCAGAGTGCACCATCGGGCTCTAAACTCACTGTGAGGACATTAAGTCAACAGGGCAAAAGGTCGACAGGGTCAAAAGGTGACATAAAAAGGTAGACACGGGAAAAGAGTTTTTCACAGTTTTGACAACTGTCAACATAGTGTTATGCGTACCCTCGCATGGTTCGCTTTGTTGGCCATGCTTCTGGTTATTATAGTCTCTCTCTATGCCAACATGGATGGTGATGTCAGAACAAGCTGGTATAAAAAAAAAAAAATCACTAATGCCTAACCCAGTGGTTCCAAAACATTGGGGTAGATGTATGAAGCAGTGACAAGTGAGGAGAAGTGAGCCAGAGGAGAACTGGCCCATGACAACCAATCAGCACTGAAGTAACATCTGTAATTTGCATAATAAAAAATTAAACAGAGCAGCTGATTGGTTGCCATGGGCCACTCCTCCCCTGGCTCACTGCGTCATATACCTACCCCAGTATGTCTAGCCCATGAGGGATGCAGTTGAAATCCCAGCGGTCAAAATACCGACGCCGGAATCCCGACCGCCCATAGAGGGAGAATAAATTAGTGTGCCGAGAGTATCGAGGCACCGGGCCCGCTGCTTCACCTCCTTGTCGGGATTTCGGCCGTCGGGATTTTGACCGCCGGGATTTCGTATCAATCCCGCCCATGAGGCCTAGGGTTGTTGGACCAGCACAACTTTATCTCCTGCCGAGAGAGAGAGACACATGCACCTGTTTCTGGAAATGATGGCAGCCCCTGCCCCCCCACACAAGATAGAAATACGGGTATATTTACTAAGAGCTCTAGATCACATGGGATGTTGCATAGAAAAACTCCAGGACAAGCCCTGGTCTCGAGTTCCACAGTCCGTTGCATTTAGCAGTGTGTAGTAGAGACATTTCCTTAAAAATATAGGGCCTGATTCAATACCATTTGGAACAGGGGGAATTCAGCTGCTTTCTGATGGTGGGGAGTCTGCGCACACTGCTGAGCCGTTCACTCCAGATGGGGCGGGGGCGGACATCGGCCGGACCGGGAGAATGGCCAGCATGTTAATGGGCGTACCCATGCAAACACTGAGGGTTCCGCAGAGAACGCTGGTGGGCCGTTGCCTGCCGGGAGCGGGCTGACACCAGAGGACATCAATGCCCACCCCCTTCTTCAGTGGACACTGAAGGAAATAAAAATCAGTTCAGACTGACTTTTATTTCCAAAGGGCAGAGAAATCATTCGATGATCGGTGACCATCGAATAATTTATCTGCCCTTCATCTGCATACGATTGGATGAGTTCTCGTACACATCCCCTCGCATGGTACGGTCATCTATTCCGGCTAATATCATTACCCCAGATGTTGCAGGATGTGGAATTCCAACGTAAGCATAGTGAATTAATGATTTTAAAATTGAAAAACCTGAGAGTGACCCAGGAAAATGTAGAGCGGACCAGAGGCGCTCAACCACAGATTTTATGCTCGTCTATTTCAGTGCTGTTTCAAGAGGTTTTTTATATTTAATTATTCAGATCTAGGGAATGACATTTAGTACTTTTTTTATTTATTTTTTTTCAGTTTTTTTTATTTTAAAGAAAATATGGAGTGAATGAAGATGAGGCAATATATCACACACGACAGGTACAACATTTCAAGAAAGGAAAGTATTCATGTATTTCTACGTAGCAAGTCATTTATCCGCAGACTCTCCGAATTGGTGTCACTCTACCAGTTTCTCGGTAATGAAAGAGCTGTAATTTTGGCTTAAAACTCAGCTGTTTTCTAGAACTGAGGCCAAATCGACCTTTACCGAAGTATTTTCTCCCTGATGCTTCCAGCTTATAAGGAAACAAAATATCCCAGGTTTTACTGGTTTTGTTTCCTCTAGAAAACACGTTTAACTGTGACAGGGAAGGTGGCCCCATTCAGCTCTGGGCCCCAGAGCAGCTGCAACCCATGCACCTATGGTAGCTACACCCCTGTATATAACACATGTAACTGTGACAGGGAAGGTGGCCCCTCTCAGCTCTGGGCCCATAGCAGCTGTACCCCTGCACCTATAGTAGCTACACCCTGTATATAACACATGTAACTGTGACAGGGAAGGTGGCCCCTCTCAGCTCTGGGCCCCATAGCAGCTGTACTCCCTGCACCTATGGTAACTACATACCTGTATATAACACATGTAACTGTGTCAGGGAAGGTGGCCCCTCTCAGCTCTGGCCCCATAGCAGCTGCACTCCCTGCACCTATGGTAGCTATACCCTGTATATACTGTAACACATGTTACTGTGACAGGGAAGGTGGACCCTCTCAGCTCTGGGCCCCATAGCAGCTGCACTACCTGCACCTATGGGAGCTACACACTGTATATAACACATGTAACTGTGACAGGGAAGGTGGCCCCTCTCAGCTCTGGCCCCATAGCCGCTGCACCCCCTGCACCCCCTGCACCTATGGTAGCTACACCCCTGTATATAACACATGTAACTGTGACAGGGAAGGTGGCCCCTCTCAGCTCTGGCCCCATAGCAGCTGCACCCCCTGCACCTATGGTAGCTACACCTCTGTATATAACACATGTAACTGTGACAGGGAAGGTGGCCCCTCAGCTCTGGCCCCATAGCAGCTGCACTCCCTGCACCTATGGTAGCTACACCCTGTATATAACACATGTAACTGTGACGGGGAAGGTGGCCCCTCTCAGCTCTGGGCCCAATAGCAGCTGCACCCCCTGCACATATGGTATCTACACCCTGTATATAACACATGTAACTGTGACAGGGAAGGTGGCCCCTCTCAGCTCTGGGCCCCATAGCAGCTGCACACCCTGCACCTATGGTAGCTACACCCCTGTATATAGCACATGTAACTGTGACAGGGAAGGTGGCCCCTCTCAGCTCTGGCCCCATAGCAGCTGCACCCCCTACACCTATAGTAGCTGCACCTCTCTATATAACACATGTAACTGTGTCAGGGAAGGTGGCCCCTCTCAGCTCTGGCCCCATAGCAGCTGCACTCCCTGCACCTATGGTAGCTACACCCTGTATATACTGTAACACATGTTACTGTGACAGGGAAGGTGGCCCCTCTCAGCTCTGGGCCCCATAGCAGCTGCACTACCTGCACCTATGGGAGCTACACACTGTATATAACACATGTAACTGTGACAGGGAAGGTGGCCCCTCTCAGCTCTGGCCCCATAGCAGCTGCACCCCCTGCACCTATGGTAGCTACACCCCTGTATATAACACATGTAACTGTGACAGGGAAGGTGGCCCCTCTCAGCTCTGGCCCCATAGCAGCTGCACCCCCTGCACCTATGGTAGCTACACCTCTGTATATAACACATGTAACTGTGACAGGGAAGGTGGCCCCTCTCAGCTCTGGCCCCATAGCAGCTGCACTCCCTGCACCTATGGTAGCTACACCCTGTATATAACACATGTAACTGTGACGGGGAAGGTGGCCCCTCTCAGCTCTGGGCCCCATAGCAGCTGCACCCCCTGCACATATGGTATCTACACCCTGTATATAACACATGTAACTGTGACAGGGAAGGTGGCCCCTCTCAGCTCTGGGCCCCATAGCAGCTGCACTCCCTGCACCCATGGTAGCTACACCCCTGTATATAACACATGTAACTGTGACAGGGAAGGTGGCCCCTCTCAGCTCTGGGCCCCATAGCAGCTGCACTCCCTGTACATATGGTAGCTACACCTCTGTATATAACACATGTAACTGTGACAGGGAAGGTGGCCCCTCTCAGCTCTGGCCCCATAGCAGCTGCACCCCCTGCACTTATGGTAGTTACATCCTTTATTTATTGTGATACAGAATGTTGGTTTTTTTATTTAAAATAAGAATACTTGTGCGTTCCCTTGATTAATTTCCAATTCTATTATACATATCTTCCAACTGTCCCACTTTCCACAGGACCATCCCATTTTTGGGGGACATTCCTGCATCCCGCCAGGAGCTGGCAGTATCCTGTGGTGGTGGAGAATTAGGAGTCCCCCCTGTCACCCGGTGAATAGATGCAAGCAGAGGGGCTGGGGGTTGATCAGCAGCTTACAGAGCCGCTGGCCATGCCACCACCGCAGCAAAATGGGGACGTGGCCTCACAAGAGGACCAAGCACCAATTGTAGGCCATGCCCCCTTGCCACCAGGCCACGCCCCCAAATTTCAGACGCATGCAGATGTCCCTCCTTCCACAGATTGAAAGTTGGGAGGTATGAGTATATATGTGATTATTTTCATGGATAACTATATGTAATAGTGTAGCTGGGCTGGGGCTCCCCTGTCAGAAGGGGGCCCAGGATACATTGTCCCATGCAACCCCTTTAATCTGGCTATGTGCGTAGGCATGGTGTAGTGTGTTGGAATATGGAGTGCACTACTTTGTTCCCACCATGATGCTCATACATTAAGCATCTGATCCTTTATAAAGATGGGCAACACTCTTATGTCAGCTCCTGCATGCTGCCATCTTGTCAGTGTTTCAACACTTCAGTGGTACACAGACCTGTACTACCTTTAAATACTTTTTCAAACGTGAAAACCCTTTGCTGCATGTGTATATATCTAAATATATTTTATATATATATATATGCGTAGGCAAGGTGGCACTCGATTGCAATAATGGCAATAGTGTGGTGCAAGGTCCAGAAAGTTAGTTACAACAGCACTTTTTTCCTTGGAAGGAAAGAAAAAAACCAGCACTCACGTTTTGGTGAAAGAAAATGAGAATGTATTTCAAACGGTCATCATGGTTACCAGCCTGTGGGTCCTGCTTCCGGGTTCCGGGACCCGCAGACGCCGGAGCAGCTCCGGGTGACACGCACAGACACGCTACTTAACAGGTTAAGAGCAGTGCAATATCTGCTGTTCTTTTTAACACACCAGTACCACTTTCTCTATGTCCAATCCTGATGAAAAGGCTGTAAAGCCTTGAAACGTCGGTAAGATATGACATGGCTGTACTTTGCACTTTAATTGGATAAAAAACTTTTCTTCTAAAAATCCGTGAGTGCCGCTTTTTTCCGTCTGGCTTGCCCCTCAAGTCAGATGGTTATTGGTCTACTGTATCCCCTCGAGAGAAGGCACCACGGTTAGTGACTTTATCGTCCGGAGTGCCGAGCGATCCTAGGATTTATATTTATATATCTATATATATATATATATATAAAAGGCTCAATACTCCTCACCTCTGATGTGAAGTACCACCAGTGACCACTAGAGGCCACCCAATGAACCAAATTACTCGTTAAGAGAATGTGAAAGCAAAATGACCTCTCCCAAACCTACTGGATATGGAGAGAGGGAGCTGTGAAGACAGATATTGGAGGTAGGCTGAATTAACACCTGTGTACAGCATACATCATATATATCAACAGAACACAAATGCGCAAAACCACATCCATTTGGACTACGGCATATACTAAGGATCAGGCTCTGCTGCATGTGCAGATAGAAAAGATTTGCTCTCCGAACGTTTTCACTTTTTTTAAATTGACCTCTGACCTCTCTGTATCGATCTCTTTGGAGCATTATTCCTCCTAGCGGGTAACTATGCACAGCAAAATATCCCACCAGGTCAGGGATTACGTTCACTATGTATACAGTCTTCCAATGTCATCTATAATCAAGCAGGGAAATGTACTGAAACCGGCCAGCACTGCAGTGCATTCTGGAACTTGGAAGCCACATGGCCTACCGTTAAAAATTCTGCTCCAACAGCACAGTTTTCGTCCATCTAATGCAGTAATTTTCACTCCGTTTTTGATTTTCAGCTCCATAAATCCTAAATGTGCCTTTCATTTAATTTTTCCAGACTGCTTACATCTGTTCCAGTTTTAGGACAGAGGCTAGGCAGGCAGTGCGATTCCTCCAGGCCGGCAGCGATGAGATCTCCTAGTCATGTCATATATGTAACGCTGATGCAGAACTAACGTACAGTTCCTTCAGCCACTTAGCCTTCTTTAAGGGTACATGTACTAAAGTTTCCAAAAACAAAAGGAGGTGATGTTGCCATAGCGGCACCATCCTGCTCTTTTAGCAGCGTATTAATGCTGCTTAGCGAGTGGTACAAAATCAAGCCCATAGTGTTATTTCCGAAGCTAAAGTAGGCTGCAACGGAAGTATTGGTGCAATACCTTCTATCAATAATATTCATTAAGATGCAAAAGAAAAATGTTATTTGTATTGTACTCAGTGCGAAGACAGTCATCAATACTCTTGGAAGTAGACCAAGAGAACCGGTTAATGGTGGTTTTCATCTAGCTCAGATCCTTTTATCACAGAGAGGTGGTTGCTCACCATTATTTAGTTGCCACCAGGATTCTGGTACTGGAGATATACATACAGTACACAGCAAGGAAGTATAGCGCACTTTGATCGGGGATCTACGAACCTGCTCATATATTTATATATATAATGGCATTATAGAATTGGAAACCAGGCTGTCTCACCACAAACAGCAATCTTTTTTTTTTTTACATTTGAAACAGGATTATCACGAAAAAATATTGAATCCATTGTCCTTCTCTCTCCAGCACAACCTTAGATTATATCAGTTGAAACAGGATTCTCATGAAAAAAATATTGAATCCATTGTCCTTCTCTCTCCAGCACAATCTTAGATTATATCAGATTACATAAACTCAGCAATTCCTCTTACTCGCAGCATAAAAAATGATGGGACAGCGATACATTACCAGGGTAATGTGACCAATAGTTCTACGGCAGCCTACTAGGACTCTTCTTTTAAGTGTTCTTTCTCCTATTTGCTGGGGGCTCTCTGCAGTCTATCTAACCCAGATCTCTCATGGATTCGTCATCGGGTGCCTCGTGCTATGTGGCTTCCAACCACTGACCCAAATTGTCCTCTCCCAAGACTCACACCTCTAGACCTGCTGCTAGGATACCCCTGAAGGTGGAGATCCCCCTGGTTTCTTCTACGCAGTTAATGTAGCCCGTACCCTCGCGTGTGGATGGTAAAGTATAAAAAGTCATTAAAAAAATTAAGCGAAAAACTCATGTCCACCTTTTCATGTGATTGTTTACTTGTGTCAACCTTTTGTGAATATTGACTTTTTGCATGTTAACTATAGTCTGTGTCGAGCTATTGACTTCCTACCTAGATACTGTCTTTCAACCACTTCCCAATAAATGGACCCATATATCTAAAAATGTCAGTGCTTTACCATTTATATTTATATTTAAAACAACTTTTATTTCATTGCTTGAGACAGAATGAAGTAAGTGATCTTATTATTTAGTCAGGAATCGTAGCAGCTATTTCATCATTGCTGTGTTGCTCTTGCAGCTTTACAGAAAAGTTGGCAGGTATCAGTATAAATTGCCATTTTCCTTAATGTTTCTTCTCTTCGCCAAGATGTACTATTAAATTGACTGGTAATGTCTTCAGATCTATCTTCCCAATTCCTTTGGCTTTCCTCAAGCTTTTAAAGATGTGAGTATATGTTATTGACTTATAAAACAAGGATTGCTTTTTTATTCTTCTAGTAGAGTTTATGAAAAGTACAGGACTCAGACTTCTCTGTACGAGGCACCGTTATATAAATGACTTGAATGCTTTTTTCTAAAAAGCGGAATTGATTAGTTTGAAAGAACCAATTTTCCATGCAATAATGGCTGTGATAAGGTCTCTTTCAAATGTAAAAATTATTATTTTTGGTTATTTTTTTCAGCTATGAGGGCTTGAAAAATGATTTTCCAGACAGAGCGTAAATATAAAAATGAAAAGGCAGTTTGTTGTAATTTTACTAAAAAATTAATTTGCGACTGCTGTAAATTGGCAGGTTGACATTTAGTTCCAGGCAAGGAAATTGGAAAGATTTGGAACAAAATAGGTTGGCGCACAATATTTATATACTTGTTATAAAGGATATACACACATATTATACTTAATTGCCATAAATAAAGCAAACCAAATGAGCAGTCCAGGACAGATGAATATCTGAACAGTTTACAACTTTATAACTGCTACATAGATTATGTCTAAGGCTAGAAGGATAGTTTTCGATACAGAAAATCTAAATATTTATATATATATATATATATATATTACTATATATAATATATAATATTTATATATAGTACATATATTGTATATATAGTACATTAAAGTATATATGTATATGTATATGTTTTTTTACAGAGGATAAGGGTTTAGCGATAATATGTGTCATATAAAAGGACACAAATAAATATATATATATATATATATATAAATTAATTGATAATACCCATATAGTATAAAAATGTACAATTTAATTGGATATAAAATATAAATAGACAGTTAAATATAGGTTTGCAATGAAAAGATCATGAAATTTTTTGGCACTTGTGTATTAGCACGGTGCCTAATTTGCATACGTACGGCACGTATGAAAATACCATCGCATCACATGCGGTTTTGCGTCCCCTTGCGGGGCTCGCTGTGCTCGCCACGCTTCAGGCTCGCTGCGCTCACCACACTATATAGAGTCAACTCCACACCGACGTGGATAGTAGGGGTATGAAAAGTTCAGGAGGACACGTTCCGCGTGCCCTGCAGGTGCCATGCGATCGCACCGCCACCCCGAAGCATGGCGAGCACAGTGAGCCCCACGAGTGGACGCGGAACGCGTCCTCCCGTCCTTTTCATACCCCCACCATCCACGTTGGCATGGAGTTGAATTTATATAGTGTGGCGAGCGCAGCGAGCCCCACGAGGGGACAAGGAACACATGTAACGTAATCCGTATCCCCTCGCATCGCACCCGCGGGGCAGAGAGCAGTGAATAAATCACATAGGAAAATCACATTGCATCGCATCGTACGCAAAAAAACACATGCGATGCGATGCAATTTTCATAAGCAGAATAGCCCACTAAGCAAATTGCTTAGTGGGCGCCGTGATAATACATAAGTACCCTTTTTTTTATATATAAAAAAAATATATTAATAAAAAAAAACTTTATATTTTTAAAAAAAATGACAAATATAAACAGAGGATAAAAAGAAGTCTTATCTTATTGATCCTGGATGGAGTCAAAAGTTCCCTACGCATTTCCTCTGTCAAGACTTTATCAAGGGGTACTGACAAGTGTGACCAGGTCGGTATTTATACCCTTTTATGAGGGTGAACAATCATGACACCACTTCCTGTCATGTGCGATTTTATAAAAATGACTTAAATGACAGGTTGATAACTCAAAATAAAATAATCTGCGGACTTAGTACCATATGCTGGATCAATGCCAAAAACGATAAATATGATGGAGGCGTTAAAACACAGTTTTTAGTCAATTATCCCGGACTGTGCGCCACTACCGCCACACATCCGGTGTTCGAATATCTCAACTGTACATGCGCGCCAGTGGTTGTCAACTTTGTTCTTAATATTTCGGATGTGTTCTTGTCTACGAAGTATTTATATTTCTTCTTGCACGGGCATTCCAATAGGCAAATGACTGACATTGAGTTACAGTTTGTAAAGTCGTTAATTTTAAAAGTTTTTTTATCTCCTGTATCTGAGATCTTTCTGTTCGGGTGAACAAATTTACATACATTGCACCTCCCACATTTGTAACAGCCAATGCATTTTGGCATGGAGTTGTTTGGATTGGTGATTTGGGGGAGCATACTAGGTGCCAGAATATCCTTTATGTTTTTAGATTTTTTGAAAATAACATCAGGTTTTGTAGGCAAGATTTCCTTGAGTATTGGGTCCATGAGAAGGATGTCCCAATGGATCCGATATGATTTCCCGGCGGTCGGGATCCCGGCGGTCGGAATCCCGACACTGGAATCCCGACCGCCGAAATCCCGACAAGGGGGGGACATGGATCGCCCCCCCTTGCGGGCTCGCTGCGCTCGCCACGCAGCGGGCCCGGTGCCTCGCTACGCTCGGCACGCTATTTTATTCTCCCTCTATGGGTGTCGTGGACACCCACGGAGGGAGAAAGTTTCGGGATTTCGGCGGTCGGGATTCCAGTGTCGGGATCTCGACCGCCGGGATCCCGACCGCCGGGAAATTAACCGCATCCCGTCCCAATGGTTGTTCAGGGAGCTCCAAATACTGGGTTCATTATGATTATAAGTAGTAATGAATGCGATTCTGTCTTTTTCCGTTTTTTTCTTCTTGTTGTAGGTAAGTAGATCTTCCCGATTGACGTTGTTAATTTTGGTGCAAGCCTTTTCCAGAATTCTTGTGGGGCAAGGGCGTAACTACCATAGGTGCAGGTGGTGCAGCTGCTATGGGGCCCAGAGCTGAGAGGGGCCCACTTTGCCTGTGAAAGTATCATGTGCTATATACATTTTTCAGCATTAGTTGATGAATAGGGGCCCTTACAAACTTTTGCTATGGGGCCCACATGTGTCTAGTTACGCCAATGTTGTGGGGTATTGTTTTTATTTGAACCTCTTCTGATATTCTTTTAGCTGTATGTCACTGTCCTCCGTTCTACTACAGTTTCTTTTTATCCTGTGGAACTGGGAATATGGAATGTTTTCTTTCCACCTTTTGAGGTGGTTGCTCCTAAAGTGCAGGTAGCTGTTGGTGTCGACCTGTTTGATGTAATTCTTAGTGATTATTCCTTTATCTTCTCCAATCAGGACCAAGTCGAGGTATTCAATATGACTTTGCCTCAGGTTAAAAGTGAAGGATAAGTTCATTTCATTGGTGCCCATATATATACATGTGTATGTGGAGGTGATTCTGGTCAAATTCGATGTTGACGCTTTGCGCATGCAAATATTCGCATATGCGCATGTGCAGGGCTGTTGTGCAGAATCCTTCAGTGACTTGCATAGTAGACATGGCGTTCGCATGGAGGGGGGGGATGGAATGGTGGTGGGCAGGGGGTGTCCACATGCGCTGGTGTACCCATGAAAATGGTGGATGTGCCCAATAAAATGCTGAGTGTCCCCATCCAAACACTGGCGGGCACCACCTTCCGCCTTCGGTCACAGGACGTCAGCCATTCGCCCTGTTCTCAGACCCGGACACCGCAAGTCTAGGTCATCCAAGACTGGCTTAGATTTGCAAACAGGGTAAAAATCATTTGATGGTCGGTGACCATCGAAGGATTTTGGCCCCGTACGCTATCATGCAAATGGAATCACCCCGTGTGTGTGTGTGTGTGTGTGTGTATCTATATATATATATATATATATATATATATATATATATATATATATATATATATATATACATATATATATATATTCCGTCGGGACCGGCACTCCCCGTTGCTGGATGGGAACAGTTAGGCCCTGGTGCCTTCCCAGTTGCATGGGAGCATACACATAAATGACGAAGAAGGCGGCACTCAGAGACGGTATCAAAGGTGAAACCTAAACAGGTTTATTTGCAGTGCGGCAACGTTTCGGGGCTGACCCCCTTTCTCAAGCCAAAAAACAACAAGTCGTTGTTGTGGACACTGTGCAGCTTCTGCCAGTGGGTGAGGGTCCAGCGTGGCAGCACAGAAATACAGGAGTCAGTGTCTCCTCCGACTGGGTGGGAGTTAGGGTGCATGAGAGCAGGAGGCTGGGCGGTAAAGCATGATAGGGGAATGTGGGCAACACAGGGTGAGCGGGTCTCCACTGGCGGAAGTTACGGGGCAGGAGAACAGGAGGCAGGGCAGTGTCCTCCCACATTGATGGCAAAAGTATTCAACATCGGCCATAAACCATCGATTATTTGAAAATCATTGATGGTCGATGGGCATCCCTAGAACTGGAGGAGGGTGGGGGACAGTATGCAGCTCCCGGCAGTGGGTGAGCGTCTCCTCCCACTGGGAGGGAGTGAGCGTGCATGAGAGCAGGAGGCTGTATAATAGTGGTATGTGGGCAAGACATTGATAAAAGTTGTGGCGCTGGTGCAGAGGGCAGTGGGGAAACCTGCAGTGCGGCAGCCAGGGCCGGATTTCCCACCTAGGGGCGGTACCTGCTTGTGGTGGTACAGGATCCCCCATTGTCATGGGGGTACGTGAAATGCGGGAGCGGGGGCTGCGGTGGTCCGCTGGGGGGTGGAATTGCCGGAAGGGGGTCTGGGGGGTCTGCAAATTGCGGGAGGGGGGGTGGTGTGTGGGGATCCGCGGTTAGCGGGAGGGGGCGGGGGTCCGCAAATCGTGGGCGGGGGCGCGGGGGGCTTGAATCGTGGGAAGGGGGGTCCGCAAATTGCGGGAGGGGGGTTGTCGGGGTTAGTGAATTGCGGGAGGGGGGGTTGCGGAGGTCCGTGAATTGCGGGAGGGGCGCGTGGGGTGCCGTGAGTCAAGAGGGGGTGGTGCGGGGGTCCGTGAATCACGGGAGGGGTCATGAATCGCAGGAGGCGGGGGTCGTGGGGGGGCTGCGAATCGCAGGAGGGGGGGTGTGGGGGGTTGCCGTGAATTGCATGAGGGGGGCGTGAATCAAGGGAGGGTGGGCGCAGGGGGGTGGTGCGGGGGTCCGTGAATCGCGGGAGGGGGCATGAATCGCGGGAGGGGGGGTATGGGGGGTGCCATGAATTGCGTGAAGGGGGCATGAATCGCGGGAGGGGGGGTCCCCGAATGTGTGAATTACGGGGCGGTCGCAAATCGCGAGAGGTGCCGAGGGGGCCCGCAAATCGCGGGAGGGGGGCGCTACGGGGGGTTTCGTGAATCGCGGGAGGGCGGGTCGTGAGGGGTTGCGAATCGCAGTAAGGGGGGTGTGGGGGGTGCCGTGAATTGCGTGAGGGGGGCATGAATCGCGGGAGGTGGGGTCCCCAAATGTGTGAATTAGGGGGCGGTCGCAAATTGCGAGAAGTGCCGAGGGGGCGGCGCGAATTGCGGGAGGGGGGTCGCAAATCACAGTGGGGGGGGGGTGCCGTGAATCGCGGGAGGGGGGGTCACGGGGGGCCCTTTTAATGCCGGGAGGGGGGGTCGCAGGGGTCCCGCGAATCGCGGGAGGGGAGGATGCAGGGGTCCTGCGAATCGCGGGAGGGGGCTCGCGGGAGGGAGGGGTCGCTGGGGTCCCGCGATTTGCGGGAGGGTCACGGGGGTCCCGCGTTTCGCGGGAGGGGGTGGTCGCGGAGGTCCAGCGAATCGCGGGAGGGGGTGGTCGGGTCTGGGACGGATATTAGACAGCACTTACATCGACAGCCATTACATCAACACAATTAGTTCGACAGCTCAATAGGTCGACATGGTTTTAGGTCGACATACCATTAGGTCGACATGTCATTATGTCGACAGCTCATTAGGTCGACCGCTCATTAGGTCGACATGTTTTTAGGTCGACACTGCCATTAGGTCGACAGAGTCTATGTCGACAGTCAAAGGGTCGACATGGGTTTTTTCACAGTTTTTTGGCCGAAATGTCGACACAGTCGACATGGACACAGTTTGAAGTGTACCGCAGCCGCTCGCTATGCTTCGGGCACGGTGCCTCGCTGCGCTCGGCACACTATTTTATTCTCCCACCACGCCCTAGTGGATAGTAGGGAATGAAATACCGTCTGTCGGCACATGTCGGCTCAATAAACAGTGAAAAAACCCATGTCGACCTTTTGACTGTCGACATAGACACTGTCGACCTAATGGCAGTGTCGACCTAAAACATGTCGACCTAATGAGCTGTCGACCTAATGAGCTGTCGACCTAATGAGCTGTCGACATAATGACATGTCGACCTAATGGTATGTCGACCTAAAACCATGTCGACCTATTGAGGTGTCGAACTAATGGTGTCGATGTAATGGCTGTCGATGTAAGTGCTGTCTAACAATAGTCCGGATACCGGGGTGGTCGCGGGGGTCCCGCGAATCGCGGGAGGGGGGTCGCGGGGGTCCCGCAAATCGCGGGAGGGGGGGTTCGCGGGGGTCCCGCGAATCACGGGAGGGGGGGTCGCGGGGGTCCCACGACTTGCGGGAGGGTGGAAAGCGGGGGTCCCGCGAATCGCGGGAGGGGGGGTGCGGGGTCCTGCGAGTGGCGGGAGGGGGGTCACGGGGGTTCCGCAAATCGCGGGAGGGGGGGTCGCGGGGGTCCCGGGAATCGCAGGAGGGGGGGTCGCGGGGGTCCCGCGAATCGCGGGAGGGGGGTCGCGGGGGTCCCGCGATTCGCGGGAGGGGGGGGTCGCGGGGGTCCCGCGATTCGCAGGAGGGAGGGGTCACGGGGGGTCCCGCGAATCGCGGGAGGGGGGCTCGCGGGGGGGTCCCGCAAATCGCGGGGGGGGGGGGGGGGGCCCGCGAATCGCGGGAGGGGGGTCGCGGGGGTCCTGGCAGAGGGTAGGGATGTGCAGGAGTAATGGTGGATGGTGGGCGTGTACTGTAGCCCAGCCCTGGCTGGGCGGGGGGAGGTGATGTCAAGGGGGTGGAACGTCAGACACATGAAAGTGAAACTGTTCTACACAGGAACGTTCTCCACAGGGGTTGAGTGACAGATCTGGCTAAATATATAAGAGATATATATATATATATATGGGGAGCAGACTCTCTTATCGCGCCACTAATTTTAGTAGTTTCTTTGTGGGGGCTGCCAAACTCACATGGACCCCTGTTGGATGGGGACAAGAAGGATATGGATAGCAGTTGTGGGCTGGCGCCCCTTAGTGAGATCTTTGATAATTAGATCTATAAAGCCTTCAGTCGGAATTCCATAAACAAGCAAATAAAGTCCAATGATTTGTATAAATTTATTAAAATGTCTCTGGTTCCACACTACAATGGTGGTTTGATCAGACCATAAAAAGTTCAGTGGTGTATTTCACAATAACAATATAGACGATCCCAACGCGTTTCGTCCCCACACGGGACTTCATCAGGGGTTCGCTATAAATACAAACATACAGATATTCATAATTTAATAACAGTTTTTACATCTGTCTCTTTAATAACAAAAAATTCTTTAAAAAAGCAATTATTTTAAAATGAGATGGACTTTACTCGTTGAAAAAAAGCATTCTTACAATATTGTAGGCAAAAAAAGACAAATTACAATTAGTTTGGAGGTGGAGAAGAACAGGTGATGAGAAGAGGAAAACAATGGAGAAGAAAAACACCATTTCCAATGGGATTGGTGGGAATTTGAACTTGACTTGTGGTTTAAAGACGTACCTAAAAGTATAGGGACAATTTCCACTATTTTCTTGGTTAAAAAGATGTCTTATAACTCCCAAGGTACCTGATAAACAAACATATTATTTCGTTAGAGGGTATACTGATGGTGGGAATTAACTGAAGAGGAAGGGTTTTTTTTTTTTTTTTATACATTATTTCGATGTTCATACCCTCAATATTTCATTGGTCCGGATGAACAAGCGCTTGGTTGCTCTGGTATTTGATCTTTCAAAAAGTTCGATACATATAATCAATAGGGTCCGTATATGTATAGAGGTTTAAAAAACTGTGGGTGATGTAAATGAAAGTAACATAAGTATGTGATAATATCATAGATTAGGCAAAAAGTCCTATTGAGACCTGTATCCATTACCTTGGGATTTCAGGGTTCGAGGGTATTCTCCCTGCTAATATGCCCACAAACTGTTCACTTCATAGGGATATTACTGTTGAATAATTATAAGAATAATTTAACTTCAGACTAATAAATTAGTTGAGAAGGTATGGTAATACTATTGTGCATCGATTTATTTGAATGTATACCTACAGGTATAGGAGCCGTTAGGATAAGCAATCGATATATCGGTTGTTGCTGCTCCAATTAGCCCTGTCTGGTGGACATTCTCATTCAGGGGCCGCTTTAGATCTGTGGGGAATGAAGTGCTAGGGTTCAGCTGGCAATCAGTGTCATCATTATTTGGACTTATGATTTAGCTAAATAGTGGGTATACAAAGTTAGGTCTTAATAATTTATGTTGGGAAAGGCCCAACATAAATTATTAAGACCTAACTTTGTATACCCACTATTTAGCTAAATCATAAGTCCAAATAATGATGACACTGATTGCCAGCTGAACCCTAGCACTTCATTCCCCACAGATCTAAAGCGGCCCCTGAATGAGAATGTCCACCAGACAGGGCTAATTGGAGCAGCAACAACCGATATATCGATTGCTTATCCTAACGGCTCCTATACCTGTAGGTATACATTCAAATAAATCGATGCACAATAGTATTACCATACCTTCTCAACTAATTTATTAGTCTGAAGTTAAATTATTCTTATAATTATTCAACAGTAATATCCCTATGAAGTGAACAGTTTGTGGGCATATTAGCAGGGAGAATACCCTCGAACCCTGAAATCTCAAGGTAATGGATACAGGTCTCAATAGGACTTTTTGCCTAATCTATGATATTATCACATACTTATGTTACTTTCATTTACATCACCCACAGTTTTTTAAACCTCTATACATATACGGACCCTATTGATTATATGTATCGAACTTTTTGAAAGATCAAATACCAGAGCAACCAAGCGCTTGTTCATCCGGACCAATGAAATATTGAGGGTATGAACATCGAAATAATGTATAAAAAAAAAAAAAAACCTTCCTCTTCAGTTAATTCCCACCATCAGTATACCCTCTAACGAAATAATATGTTTGTTTATCAGGTACCTTGGGAGTTATAAGACATCTTTTTAACCAAGAAAATAGTGGAAATTGTCCCTATACTTTTAGGTACGTCTTTAAACCACAAGTCAAGTTCAAATTCCCACCAATCCCATTGGAAATGGTGTTTTTCTTCTCCATTGTTTTCCTCTTCTCATCACCTGTTCTTCTCCACCTCCAAACTAATTGTAATTTGTCTTTTTTTGCCTACAATATTGTAAGAATGCTTTTTTTCAACGAGTAAAGTCCATCTCATTTTAAAATAATTGCTTTTTTAAAGAATTTTTTGTTATTAAAGAGACAGATGTAAAAACTGTTATTAAATTATGAATATCTGTATGTTTGTATTTATAGCGAACCCCTGATGAAGTCCCGTGTGGGGACGAAACGCGTTGGGATCGTCTATATTGTTATTGTGAAATACACCACTGAACTTTTTATGGTCTGATCAAACCACCATTGTAGTGTGGAACCAGAGACATTTTAATAAATTTATACAAATCATTGGACTTTATTTGCTTGTTTATGGAATTCCGACTGAAGGCTTTATAGATCTAATTATCAAAGATCTCACTAAGGGGCGCCAGCCCACAACTGCTATCCATATATATATATATATATATATATATATATATATATATATAGTCTCGTAGGAAGGAACAGACAGCGGCACTCCAAGGGTTTTCAACAGCGTGTATTAAAGCAAACCAACGTTTCGGGGTATCATTCACCCCTTTGTCAAGGTTTAAGTGCAATAATTGTACCTGTTTGTTCCAGAAGGCACCAAGGTACTGAATTCCAGCTGAGGGAGTGCCAGGCCGTCTACCCCTCTCTCTCTCTCTCTCTCTCTCTCTCTCTCTCTCTCTCTCTATATATATATATATATATATATATATATATATATATATATATATATATATATTTATACATCTACTAGGGAAGGGTAACACAAACAAATGCTGAGTACATTTAACATTCATTTTATGAAAATAGTATAATAAACAATTAAAGATGCAAGTTCACATTTTAAGCACTGAAATAATAATATTATAAAAAGAGCAGACTAACCAAAATCAAATAGAATAAAACTACATTACGTTTATACTATGAATTTAAAATTGTATCTGTTTTTTATTTTAAACACCATGATTTTTCATTTCCGTTTAAACTATTCATAATACTTATTTAAAGGGAAATTTCCATTCCGCTAACTGTACAAAAGACAGGCAATAAGGCAGGGGGTTACAATCTCTGTAAAATCGCAAAAACATTTGTACTGGCAGAAAATAACAATTGTGCCCTTTAAAATATTCACTGCAAGAGGTCTTTGCCAAATTTGCACTTAAAGGAGCTTCGTTTTTGTTTTGTTTTTTCAAAGTTTTTGTATTTGCTTTTTTTTCCCCAAGAATATTTTTACCTTTTTTTTTATTATTTAAACTTTACCTGGGTGAATTTAAGCTTTGAGCGTGTGAAGGGAGTAAGCTGAGATTGATAGGTGGAGGGATGCTTTTGTCTTCTATTTTTTACTTTAATTAACTTAAACTTTTTTTATATTTAAATCTGTAACTCCTAATGTCTTTACAGCTCAAAATACACAACAAGCTTAACAGTAGATATCAGTAAAATGCTTGAGTAAATAGGTATGTCTTTAGTCTATTTTTAAAGGATTCTACAGTGGGGGCTTCTCGCAGTGTGCGAGGGAGAGAGTTCCATAGAGTTGGAGCAACAAAGTTGAACGCTCGACACCCAGGTGAATTCAGGTAATTCTGGGTACTGTTAGTAGTCCTTCTTCAATGGATCGTAGTAATCGAGTAGGAGGGTAAGGAATCAGCAGCTGTTGCAGGTACCTTGGGCCTTGGTCATGTAGGGCCTTGAAAGTGAGTAAGCCAATCTTGAAAACAATTCACCATTTTACTGGTAGCCAATGAAGGGAGTGGAGAATGGCAGTTTTGTGGCAGGATCAGGGCTGGTTAGTTAATAGTCTGGCGGCTGCATTTTGTACCAGCTGCCAATGTCATTTTTTCGCAGACACAGGGACATATGTAATAGGGTGCGAGATGCTGTAAGATCTCTGACTGGCTTGCACCCAACATTGTCCGGCATCCCCCGACCCTTTGGCAAATTTGAACCACGTTCGTCTTTATTTTCGAACATAAAACATTGTCCATGTTATTTTTGCTGAAAATTTTTTTTTGAAAATAAAACAACTAATGTAGCATGCAGTAACATTCAATGGCAGAGTTGTATGTTACTGGCATCCAAACCTATGTTACAGTATGCAGACATATGCATGAACACTACAGCACTGAGATATAAAAAAAAACCTCATAGGTTCTAGACCTACACTATCCAGATGACGTCACATGCAGGAATCCTCAGTTATCTATGGGATTTTTTTTCCTCTAAGATTACTTTTCTGGTATGTGCTGAAGCCAATCAGTTTGAGATGTGTTACCTTTTCCTCTGTTTATTATTGCCAAAGATATTCTGTGAGCTTTTTGTATGTGGTCATTACCAACATGGCAATCGGCAGAACACACTGGGGGCCAGATGCACCAAGCTTCAAAAGTGATAGAGTGGATAGTGATAAACAACCAGCCAATCAGCTCCTAGCTGCCATATAACTGGGTGGATTTGAAAAACGACAGTTAGAAGCTGGTTGTTTATCAGGATCCCCTTTTAGATGCTTAGTGCATCTGGCCCTGGATCTAGGGTTTACCACCTCATCCCTTTAATTCCGGACACATATTAATTACACAGGTTCTGTGGCAGTTTAAAACCAGGAGAAATGGAGTCTTGAAGTCAGCCAGCCACCGAACCTGTGTAATTAATATGTGTCCGGAATTAAAGGGATGAGGTGGTAACCCTACCTGGATCTGATGTTATCTAACTGTGCATGCATCTCGCAGTGTGCATGCCGGATCGCAGGACCGATTGAGCTGCAGGTCTCTGGAATATACAGTATAGGGCGTTCCTGGGCCATGACTAGGAGGTGGCTATTCAGACGTCCTGAAAACTTGCCCCAGATGTGTTATGTCAATGTCACAGATGCATACCTGCCAACTTTTTGAAGGGGGAGATCGGGACTCCCGCGTGGCAAAGCCGCGTATGCTCCTGAAAGGCCTTTAAAAAGGGGTGTGGTCTCGCGGGATGACGAGTCCTCCAGCCGCACCCTGTTTTCCGCATGCGTACAGCATCTATTCTTGCCAGGTTGGGGGGACTCCCAACTGCCCCCACCATGGGACAATGAACAATGGCGGCCCCGGGCGGAACGTGGGAACGTCCCCGAATACCGTGATGTTCCTGCGGTAAGCGGGACAGTTGGGAGGTGTGCAGAGGGAGAATCTGTACCTTACATGCAGCTGCTGTATCCCCCTGTATTTCTGGACCCAACACCAGCTCTAAGAGCCTAGAACTGGGTATACTTGTGGAGGGGGGAACCCCACTCAGTTTTTTTATATAATTTATTTAATTGTTCTATATTTACATAGAGAAGCGGTGTGTTGTGTCAGTGTTAGCCATATCTGGCCGCCGAGAAACTCGGCAGCCAATTACAAATGACAACAACATCATGAAATATGAATTCTGAAAACTTGGCAGCATAGTAAATTTGCCGAATTCTATGGCCGTATTTTCATTCGTACCCATTCATACTCGGGATCAACCATGATCGTTGATCTTAGTAAATTTCCCCCAAAATCTTAAGTAAACTTAGTCAAAATCTCTAGTAAATATAGTCAAAATCAGAGGTTTTGGGCTCTAGAAAGTTCAAGGGAAATCGCATAGTCAAAAATGTCCATAGCACAAATTGCACCGTGTGTATGCACCTTTAGAGTTGCAATTGGGCGAATTATTGCATGCATTGTCTGTAATTATCATACAGCCCATTCCTTACTCCCTAGAGCTGATATCTGCTGTAGAATTAATGAAAAATTAATTTGGGCTGCAAGTGTCCCATATATATTATATATATATTTTTGATCATATCTAAGATCATTTTAAATTGATAGCATAATATAATACACTAAATATAATGTCCTTAATATGTGATACAATTGCAATCAAGATGTTAGTCAAAAATTACTGTTTATAATCCGCACTTTTCTCCATAATAATGCTAATTGCTTACTGTTATTAATATTTATATTAGTCTGTATTTGCATAACTCACTGTCTGTTCTGATTGTATGGTTCTACAGAACCCTTTTGGTGCTAATGATGATTATTATTAATATTATTATTATTATTGGAATTATTGGTACTTGTTTCCTAGAACGGCCACAATCGTGAGTGATCGTGGCTCTTAATTAAGGGACACGATCCTCACGATGTGGCCGATTTTTTACAATTTTTTCCATTTGATTGACAGAAATCGGGTCAATCGGTCGGTCGCGACCAATTAAAATCGGCCGCGATGCGACCGACCGATTGACCCGATTTTTCCATAGACTTCAATGTTAAAAAATCTTTTAACATTGAAATCGGTCGGTCTTGTGCCATTATAATGGCACAAGATGAGATGGACTTGATTAAGTCCATCTCACATAGGGAAAAATGATAAAAAAGGTGAAATGGGCCAATATGACCCATTTCACATTTTTTATGTGCCCGCCATGACCCCACGATAGACGTGAACCCGAAGCGTGGCGAGCGCAGCGAGCCCGCGAGGGGCGGCGGTGCGCGTCCTCCGACCTTTTCATTCCCCTACTATCCACTAGGGCGTGGAGTGAGAATATAATAGTGTGGCGAGCGCAGCGAGCCACCGAGCCCGAAGCGTGGCGAGCGCAGCGAGCCCCGCGAGGGGACGCGTATACCTGTGAAGTTAGACGCGTCCCCTCGCGGGGCTCGCTGCGCTCGCCACGCTTCGGGCTCGGTGGCTCGCTGCGCTCGCCACACTATTATATTCTCACTCCACGCCCTAGTGGATAGTAGGGGAATGAAAAGGTCGGAGGACGCGCACCGCCGCCCCTCGCGGGCTCGCTGCGCTCGCCACGCTTCGGGTTCACGTCTATCGTGGGGTCTAGCACACTTATTAACATTTGGGGGGGCAATTTAAACAAATCTAGTGTAAAAAAAAAAAAAATCGGGTGAAAAATCGGCAGATCGGATCGGTCGCATCGTATGCGACCAAATCGCATGCGATGCGATCGATCCGATTTTTTATCTTACGACCACAACGATCTAAATCGTTGTGGCCGTTCTAGGAAACAAGTACCGAATTATTATTTTTATTATTCCTATCATCAATATTCATTGAAGTTGTGTATTTTCAGAAAATAAAAAATTTTCAAAAGAAAATACATTCTTTTTTTTTTTTAATTACTCCTTTTACACACTCACATTTATTTTCTGGAAAATTGTTTTTTTTTTTTTAGTTTTTTTTTTAGACCTTTTCTTTATAAACTTTTATTATTCCCACAATATTTTGATTTGATATTTTGATAAGCGGTAGATGTAAAAAAAAAAAAAAAATGTGATGGATGTATTTTTACTACACACATTACCATGGTAAGGTGAATCTGAGTTTCCATGCACATTTTCTTTGGATACTTAATCTGTTTGTCCAAGTGGAACAGAACCGCTTTGCAAAAAGGGTCAAATGAATAATACCCTATAGAAATGCAGAATGCGTGCACGTATCCACTAATCTAGCAACACGTACTCCTTAGTAAAATGCAAATAGAAAGATTAATGGCTTCACTTTGACATCCAAGAACCTTTTGGATGCTTTTAGTACAAAAACACTTTATAAATCATTTCTAGAGCAAAGGTATTCTGCGAATACTATTTAATCACATAAATTACAATACAATACTGACAATATTTCATGTAATTTAATGTGCTTTAAATAGCTATTAGTAGGTCTGTAAATCTGGAGGTTCTTTACCAACACGCTTCACCCAAAACTTGCTCAATTGTTGTATGATTTCAGCCTGTAAAGACTTTTTCACCTTTTCATTATTATTTTTTTGTATGTTCTGATTTATGTGTTAAACAGCAGAATTTATTAAATGAGAACCACTCTGAAAATATACTGTAATTTAGTGGATGTCAGGCTGGCAATGGTGCATTTTTAATAAGGCTAATCATTTATTTTTATAAAGTGCTGACAACATACAAAGCTTTGTATAAAGGACTTACAGACATTCCGAATCTAGGCCTAAAAGCTAACACACTAATATTTTGGCACCTGAAATGTAGGGAGATTAAGCCATTTAATGAAAGTTACTAATTACAAGAAATACACACTAGAGCTTATTATTATTAATTATTATGATTGTCTTTTTACTTTCCCTATGCAATTGTGTCATGTGTAGGCCTATATTATAGATGTATTTATCAAATATTCTTATTAAAGGACTTTGACTAGTTTGCGTGATGCCACTAGTAAGTCTCCAATCGCTGTTCACCCCAGTCGCCATTAATTCAGTTTTCTTCCTTATCTATTTCTTTCCTCTTTTTTGCTCCTCCATTAGAGTTATTGAAGTATGTTCATTGTTATATAATAGTTTGTGAAATATTGAATAGAGGTATGATATGACAGCAGTCAGGACAGGACCCCCCCCCCCTCCCCATAATACCACCAATAGCCACTATCCAACCCCATAAGGCATACTTGCCTAACATTCCAAAATGTCAGGGTGGCTCCCAAAAATCAGGTGTACCTCCCAGTCTCCTGGGAAGGTGGGCAAGTCCCCTGCTTTTTGTCTGGAAGCCCCTAGCACCCTCCCATTTGCCAACCACAACAAAGTACAAGGAAGAGGGGGAAGCAAAGTAGGGAAGTATGCCTCAAGGGAAAGTATGGAGGTGAGGTCTTAGAAGTTCCACAGCCGCCACCTGCATTATGTACAACAAGGATCCTCATAGACGTCCTTGACTTTTGGATATTCACCCCCTCAGATCCCAGAGCCCTAGGCAACTGCTTAAAGCTTCCCAATGGTAGAGCCGGCCCTGGATCAGGACAATTGATGTGATACACAAACCCCAACTCAGAACAGGATTAAGCCTTAAGTCAGGAGGACACGGGGCACTTAAAACAGGGAGCTTCACCCCTTGAGGAGCGCCCTCCTCTAGGTCTCAATTCAGACTGTGCACTGAAATTATACATTGCACAGACAACAAAAGGGGATTGTCAATGAACCACGGGAGGGAACAACGACCGTTAGGCAGTGCATACACACTGGACTATAAAATAAGCGATATCACTCATTTTGTGATCCATTGTGTACAGGACTTAAGATTCGCCTAATGAATCAGCCAGGCATCTGTGGTGCCCCAAAGGAACACTGGCAAAATCCAAGGTGGGCTTCACTACCCGAGGGGTCCCATCTTCTCTTCTAATGTCAGGTTTCAGACAGCGCACTTGAATTATACACTGTTGCTCTACTACAGGGACAGTTAATTGGTAGTGCAGGAACATTAACCCCTTAATGCCCAGACTGGCAAGCCCGGAAAATTCTCGGGATGCACAGAGTTTAGCGCCGGGCAGCGCTGCTGAGTTCATCGCTGAACTCAGCTTGTTTCAGCGCTGCCTGGCTCCCTCTCCCCCGCTGTGTCTCCGGCTCCCCCCCCCCCCGACTGTTGTATTACAGCCTGCGGCGCCGGCTTATGATAAGCTGGGTTGCCGCAGGTACAGGGCACAGGGCCAGGCAGTGGCTGATTAAAGTTTCATGGTGCTGCCCGGAACCGGGGACACAGCGGTCCCCCGAAAAAACTCGCCCAGTGGGGAGCGCTCCCTAAAAAAACACCACTGAAAGGGTTAATGCACAGACTATGCGCTGTAATATCCATGTTGTCTACAGCTTATGGTGGGGATTCAATATCAAAGTGAAGGGTCCAATATGCCGTTGCCATGGTGTTTAAATGTCCCCAAGTAGGTTGTGTTAATACACGAGTTCTATGTTAGGTTGTGAGTCCGTTCAGAGGATGAAACCCATTTACTGCATGACAGCCAACCCACCTGATGCCAGTTGATTCACCTTGTTATATTTTTCTTATTTACACTTGCAATAGAATTACACGGACCTCGGAAATAAATGAATACCAGTTGTTCTTATTTGAGTAAGTTTTATTGTGTTTATTATTCAGTCATATTTTATACGGCTCATGTTCAGCCTCATCCATATTTCACATCACTGCTGGAAGTAACGGAGCATCACAGCTGCTAATCCTTCCAGTTGAAAAAATACTTGAATACAATTTTTGCTGAACCCAGTGGTATGCACCGGCCAATCCCGGCTTACTCCTCCCCACTGCACGGACCAAAGGATTTATGTACTGAAAGCATCGTGTCTGTGTTCAGTGCCATAAATGGAACAGAAATACAGTATATACAAGGATGCAGAATTTCCAGCTCATTTAAATGTCTCATCCAAAATAACCAAAATCTAATTTTCATGGCTCTTGCACATACTAAATCTCATTATAATGCCTTTTTTTGTGCCATTTAGAACATCCATAATGATTCCAAATGACTGTGTCATTCTGAGCACTATATAGAGGGTATCCAATTAGCCTGGAAGAAACATCGGCAATCAGATTTTCTCCCAATGTTTCTCCAATGTTCTTTTGGGAGGGCTAACCAATTAGATTGCCCAAAAAAAATTCTTGACAAAAACACACATTGAAACACCTGCACTAATTGGGCTAATTGGATAGACGAGGGGATCGTGGGTAATTGGATATTGCCCTTAACTATTTTGCCTTCCATGGTCCCACTCAGAGACAGTAGCGTATTAATAATGGAGGCAATGTGCGCAATGCATTTTTAATACTTACCCCTCCGGCTTCCTGCGATGAAGAATCACCGGAATTTTTTTTTTCAGGAGTTCTTCGCATGCGCAGTAGTCTGAGCCCTCTAGAGATCAGACTCTACTGCACTGTGTATTCCCTGCAGCTCCTGTGCCAAGAGAGCTGTCCAAATTGAGCCACCATCCACCAGTGATGTGCGGTGGTGGCTGTGTACAGAGAGGCACTGTAAGCGAGCGGGCAGCAGGAGACGCTACCAGGCGGCCACGAAGTGGGAGACACTAGCAAGCAGGTGGGCAGCAGAAGATGCTACCAGGTGAGTGCGTAGTTGGAGGCACTAGCATGCAGGTGGCTATGAGAGGGAGTGAGTCTGGAGAGCAGCACTGAAGCTGATCAGTGTCCCAGCTCCTCTTTCAAGAGTTGGGGAGTGGGACAATGGAGTGAAGACATGTCCCCTGTGAGTTGGACCTAATGCTCATAATCACATCTGACACAGTGACAGGGTCGTGCGTCCCTGTCACTGAGGCACTGCTACAGGTGCCGCTTCTCCATCATTTTAATGGACTTTTGCAGCCCAGTGCTCGGCCCAGCCCACTGCCCAGCCCCACACCGCCCCTTAACTATTGACAATGGGAGGGACCACTCTTGGGGCATCCAAAACCCCCAAAAATAATAACAATGGTTTAAAAATTATTATTATAAAATAAAGAATATTTTTATGTCATAATATGTGTCATAAGTATTTTCTTTGTATTATTTTATTATGTTAATTATTTATGACAAGAATGGCACTGTCATCCATAAATACACCTGTATGATGTCATAATGGCCCCTGCCCTGTTTTTATGGTTCATCAATGACCCAGAGTTGAATTCGAATACTAAATCTATACGTTAATTGTAATATATATTTTAATATGTCGATATATAATAACCAAGCTACAATATTACATTTCACATTGGCTTTTAGATTAAATTATATGTTTTCTGTTCTGGACAGGGATGTTTTTAGTTTGTGTAGTAAAAACACTTCTGCATCTAAAGTTACAAAATTAAAAATTGACATTTTTATTCAATTGTTGGGCTAGATATTATTTCTAACAATATGTAATATTTATATAGTATTAGTTACCAGCCCGTCAAAACTACAGAACAACTTAACAGTAATGTCAACGCTGGCCCCTCTGTGCGACCGAACGAAGCAACACTTGAATTGCCAACTAGTAGCCGACGGTGCCCAAACCACTAGTATTTCCAAGTAATCTCATTGTCCGATAACAACATCAGGGATGTATGCTTTTGCATTTGCATAAGCCATTTTGAACGCAGCAGCTGTGTACAAATATTCAAATGTAACAGCCATCAAGATTTGTATTGCAACACCCACTGGTGGCTTTGCAAATCCCAGTGGTTATGTAGAGCATCCGTTAGTTGATTTTTGGAGTTCTGATTAGCCCCCATGGTTGCGCCCCTGTGCAAGTTATTGGAAACAGACCTTACTAAGAGGTAAATTAGTACAATCCTGGGAAACAAAAAATAAAACTCAAAATTTGGGTCAATAGAAGATAGGGGGGAAAAGGCAAGGTAAAGAGAAAACGGACCTCTTAAGTAAATTATTGTTAACAACATTCGTAAAGCAGGAAAAATGGTTGGAAATACTAAGGAGGTTATTCTGGTTGGTGCGTACATTTCCGAAATCTTTTGGAGCGGCCCGCACGCCACGCTGTGCGGACATCGTCCGAACAAACGCCCATACGGACGGACTCACACTAGAAGAACAGGGCGTGTTTACGGAAGACATCCAAACCTTGCGTG
This sequence comes from Crinia signifera, assembly GCF_055691185.1. Taxonomy (NCBI): domain Eukaryota; kingdom Metazoa; phylum Chordata; class Amphibia; order Anura; family Myobatrachidae; genus Crinia; species Crinia signifera. Next base: position 70,093,988 of record NC_139228.1, read on the forward strand.
TGTGGTGGACACACACATATTCTGCACGGTCTTACAGCGTTTGTACGGTCTTACCGCGTCAGAACGGACGGGAACCTGCCCATACGCACCAATGCGGTGTATTTTCGCAAAACTCACCACTCTTATCTGAACTCCAAAATTTTTCTTTTTATCCCCAAATGTGTGCTGTTATTGGTGAATGTAAAAGTGACATGTATATTTATATTAGTGATGGCAAGTTCTGACCATTGCTTGCAGTGTAAATGTGTGTAAAAAATTGTGTGTTTTGCAATGGTCCATTTAAGCTGCAATGGTTCCAATTGAAGCAATGACAAGAGTGTAATTAATGAGTAATGAGTAAAGGAGTGGATTGTATTGTGTTCAGCTGACATTGGTTCAGGTGCGGCCGTACTGATTGGGCGTTCCGAATGCCTAGCGCATGACCGAGTGTGGTGTCCGCAAAGCAATACTTGCTTATGAAGACTGCATATTTCCTGCCTTTTTGTTCTTGTGCAGTCGGTGTGCTGTCCGAATGCACGCCTACCAGAATTAGTGCACTCCCTCGTGTACGCCCATGTTTACGCCCAGTTTAGCCCACTTTGAAACTACGCCCCTGTGTACTTCCGAATGACGCCCATATTACGCCCATTTTTCCCGAGTGAATGCGGTGCACATTTCTGTACGGTATTAGTGAGAACGAGTACGGAGACCTTGCGTGGCACATGCGCATAGCGTTGCACACGCATGCGCAGACGGCTAAAAAACGCCATCCGAAAGAATTCGGAAAATTACGCATCGACCAGAATAAGGCCCTAAGTGTGGTAATATATCATGTTTACCATGGATACTACTTGTCTTACTCAGAATGAAGTAGCGATAAGGCTATACAACATTAAGATAGACAATTTACTTGGGCCAGATGGCATGCAAATACGTCATCTAATATAATTACTTTCACTAATAGATATAGCACCAATTCTGATTTTTAAGTACTTGGTCAGTCCCATAGGACTAGTATAATGCAGATACCACAATAAATGACCTTTCTAGCATAAATACTAAGTTGTATAATCAACTGTCCACCCACCCTCCACCCTGTGGCAAAAAACCACATGTTAGCTAAATGTAACCCCCCATACACAAACACAAACCTACACAATATTGAAAACCATACATTGCACAGAAATACTAATCTAATTTTGCACAGAGACCACCTCCCAAGGTTCCAACCTCTGTCTAAGCATCTTAGTTGAAAGAGGGGTGCTAATTCCTCCAGGGATGCTTCATTCCCTATCCTAAGATGGCTACCAAGATCTCTACTGAGCATGTGCGCCAGACATTTTATGACTGCGTAGTGTGACATGGAGGGAGACAGAAGCTACTAGTTGAGACACCCAGTTAATACCTACACATGAAACTGTTCCAACATCAGTACACACTCTCAGGCTGTTAAGCTGTATGAAAACTTTCTCCACTCAAACGGCAGTCCAATGCCTGTGTACTGTATATAAGAGGGCAGCTGTACCTGCTATCATTAAACCAACTCAGCAATATCAACAACACCTTCACACACATCATTTTCAAAATCTTCAATTCTTAAACCCCTTGCTTCTCTATGGAACACAATCAATGCTTCATGTGTTGAGTGTTGAGCAAGAGGAAATCGGTAGTGTATTGCCCCAGAAACTCTATGTTGGAAGAAAGGTCTTCCTTCAGGGTGATACATTTGCTACTTAGCCTTCATAGGTCCTGACAACAGATAACAGCAGCAGATAACAGCAGCATGAAGCAGTGACTGCCAATGGTGGCAGCAAGTGAATTTAATTAGTACAGATGTAGTGATTCTAGTAGCAGTAGAAGCCAAAGAGCTTCTTCTGCCAGGGCCCAAGGACCTCTGTTGGACCACGACGCACAAAATCCCAGACCTGGGACATTTATTAAGCAATTTTCTGTATTTCTCATCCACTTTCTTTGTATTAACCAAAACAAAAATGCAAAAGCTGAACAAACAGAGCATTTAGGCTTAATGGATGAATATTTAACAAACGCAGCTACAGGCTTAACTCACACCTAGATCTAAAGACAACTAAAAAAAATGCATTGAGCGTGCTTTCGGCTTTTAGCTCAATGTGCAAAATTGCCAGCCCGTTCCACGTGACACAGTCCAGAATTCAGCCCCATATACAAATAAACCGCTGCTTAACTAATAAACTCAGTAATCCCGGTTCATGATGATGTATAGTTAGTGCCATAAAACACATTTGTAGCCAAATACAGTAGACCATTCCTTGAGGGTAAAGTCAGACTCACATAAGAGAGATGTGGTACATTTGGTATGGATTAGTGTATTACCCTTTCACTTCTGAAGTCCTTCGTTTAAAAGAAATTCAGGCCTGCTCCCCTGTGATATAAATTCGGTGGTCTTTCCCCAGCCCACTGAAAAGCTTTGGCTGTATAACAATATCACCACATAATTTAGAGCGATTCAGCAGTCTATGCAGGGAGAAAAAACACCAGGCAATCTGATTTAATGAAGTGCATTAGAAGGGCTGTATGGGAAATTCTGCGCTGAAGTCATTTTAATTACATGTCACGCAAACCATGCCCCATATACTCCATCAAGGAAAAACATAAATGATTGTTTATGATTTGTAAAGTGGTCCCCATTTATACGCCGATCAAACCAACCTAAAAAGGGAGGGGGAAGGTTTTCGCGTTTCTTCTTTTTTTTTTTCAGAATAATAATAATATTAAGGGAAAAAAAAACAAAAATAAACCAAGAAGATTAAGTTAGGTGTGAACAACAGAAAGGTCTATATTTTAACTGGTAATTGGACAGGTTTTCAGCCTGATTCCCCTGAAATCATATAAACCACATAACGTTTTAAAGCCAAATTGTCCAAGGACGTGAACCCGCAACCTTTCCTAATTGAATCCATTTTGACAGGAGATATATAATGCCTATATTAGCTTGTGTGTTTTATTTTAACACTTCAGCATAGGGATCGGCCAAACATTCAGGTCAAAAATTAAACGTCGAGATTTAAATAATAAAGATGACGGCTGTTAAGGACACTGGGAAATAAACCGGGGGCACTGTGTTTTTATAGTTCCACCCAGTTGCCCCATAGGGAGGCAAAGAAATTCCGCAGCTGGGCATTTGTCTATTTATCCACACTATTTAAAGAAATCTCCCCATACACCTTCTAATAATAATATCTGTAGATACAATTTCTATGTTACAAAAATATTTTTTTACTTTTAAAGCCAATTAAAAAAAATGAATGGGTAAAGCGGGATTATGGCAGCCAGATTCTGACCCCCAAACGCTAACCCTAAACTCCCCCTCCTGCAGCCACCTCATAACTACCCCTGGGATTCTAAATATCGGGATCCTACTGTAGGTATTTTGGCCACATCCTGAATTAACCATCATCTCCTTCCTTGGTAAGGAACTCCATAGTTCTAGTACCATCGCAGTGAAGAATGTCTATGTCAGTGTACCATTGTCACCTACACGGCCCGATGTATGAAAGACTCTGTTATTATCTTTGGTATATTTATACATGCTTATTAGATAACCTCAAACTCAAAGGCACATTTTCTTAATGTAAAGACTTTTGTTTTTATTTTTATTTTTAATCCATTCCTTAAATGAATGAAGATTCCAGACTCTGACCAATCCAAAATTCCTTTGTACTTCCTGTAAACAAGTTCTCCAATCCCTGTCCAATATTTAGAATGTGGTCAATGTTTTATACTACGAAATTACATTTTATGAATCTTTCCTACGTATGTGTCTTTGACTTTATCAGCTTTAGCAGCTGTTAGCTGACATTGAGAGCTTCTCTAGAAATTTGGAATCATGCGGGTTCAATGTATTGTTTGCTCATGAACAGGAGAGGAGTAGAGACTAGTGATAGAGGTTGGCATAACCCAGAACAGGGGAGTCTAACATGCCATGGGGTGCTCACCAGGAAACCTCGCAAGAAGGGATGGGTTTCTGTGGCCGACGAGCTGCTTTGTCTTGTCTGAGTCCTCAATGCTAGGTCTAATTAACAACTGCTCTGGTTCTCGGAATAGTAGGAACACTGGACCAGAACCTGAAGACGACAAAAGACTGAAGAACACTTGGAAGCAGAGAATTATTAACTGGGCCAGAACCTGAAGATGACAATAGACTAAAAAACACTTGGAAGCAGAGAATTATTGAATGCGTTTCATTTCCTCTAGATATTGGCCTCCTCAGTGAACCTAAATAATCTTGTCAAATATATGTTTCCCTGTAACTTGTACACAAAACCTCCATATGCTAAGATAGCTAAGCAATGCATGTGTGCAAACTGCATATTATAAGAGTAAACTACCCCATCCTAAAACCTAATCCTAACAAAATAGCAAGATATCCATTAGAGTGTTATTGTTATTTTGCTAAAGTTATTAATCTATATCGGAGGCTACATATGCACAAGCAATATTTGAAAGAAGTTAAAGTACATTATTTTGGGTACATTATACAGCCTATGGGAGGGTAGTGAGCCACAGGGGAATGTTCCTCCATATACTGTGGACTTGATTCATCGACTCATCAGAGTTTATTCACTAAGTGTTGGGTTGTAAACCCAGCAATTCTGATCGTATTCATACCTGAAATTTAAAAGAGCAACGATTTTACTAGAAAGTTTTTTAGTTTTAATAACTTAACTAAAGATTTCCCCCCAGCTATTGTCTCCTTTTGAAAGAACATAAAGCCACATTTTGATGGAAGTTGGAAATTGCATCTTGTTTGATGCATGCACAGAAACCATCATAAACTCCTCGATTATCGAAACTTATTGCATTTACTAAGGTCTGGGCACTTTGCCTTTCATGAAGGACCTAACCACCATGCTAACCATCACCCCTAACCCTCCTTGCTTACAGCAATCCAAACCATTTCCAAAATCCAAAAATCGGATTTAAATTAAAAATTTTGGATTTAAAATCTGAATTTATAACCACAGCAAGATCCGACCTGGAGCTCAGTTTGGATCTTCTTGGGAGATCTGGACCAGGGCCCTTATTCTGAATCGTGCGGCCGGAGCCGCACACGGTGCTCCGGCCGCACAAACCAATCCCCGCCCACACTACGGATCGCCACGGCCGTCCGTGTGATAGCTTGTATGGGGCCGGAGAACTGACATCCGGCGACGTCAGCTTTCCGCCCCCATCACTGGCGTCATACCCTCATTACCATGCATACGCCCCGCGTTTGAATGGGAACGCCCATGAAACGCGGGGCGTATGCATAGGGAAATGAGGGTATGAAGCCCCTCACGCCCCTATACGCCCCCTTTGCGGCGGACGAAATACGTCTGCGGCGAATTCGGCTGCACATGCGCAGATTGACCTCTGCGCATGTGCAGACTGAAAACATCGGCGGTACGGCCGCACGCGGCCCGTACCGCACGATTTAGAATAAGGGCCCAGGTTTTGGTTTGGATCCACAAAATGTAGGTGAATTATGAATTATGGAGAACAGAACCATCAAGTGAAAGAATTGAAAAAAGCAGAAACAAAATGGATATTTGTGCTAAAAACCTTAGAGCCTCTTGGCTTAAACATAGATATTGAACTTAATGCCTATTTATAAAAATATAATTAAAAAAAAAAAACACACTTTCCTTTCTATTTCTATAAACTTCTCTGCATATTCTTTTTCTTAAACTTTCATTCCTTACTCACTTATCCTATCTTTGTATCTATATCATTTAGTGTCTTATATTATAGCGCTTTTATTAAACCAAAAAACCTATAGCATCTAAACCCAAATAAGAGCTGCTTTAAAAAATCATAACAGCGCGGCATCAAATCCTCTGTTAATGTTAGGACAAAGTTAGAGATGTGTGGTTCTGTTCTCCATATTTCATAATTCACCTACATTTTGTGGATCCAAACCAAAACCTGGTCCAGATCTCCCAAGAAGAGATCTGTGCTGTGGTTATAAATTCAGATTTTAAATCCGAATTTTTAATTTAAATCCGATTTTTGTATTTTGGATATGGTTTGGATTGCTGTAAGCATGGAGGGTTAGTGGGTAGAGGGAGGTTGAGGGCACTTATGCCCCTGTGGAGAGCATCTGTATAGGGATATTAGTGTTGGTCTTTTGAACGCCAGCATCCCCACCACCGTATGTATCCCTCCAATAGAAATATGGAAAAAGATATATTGTTGAGATCATTGGACATATTTTAAGGAGTATTATCTGGCACACCCAAGAACCCTAAAACATTTAAGGGGATATACAGTTGTGCTCATAAGTTTACATACCTTAGCAGAATTTGTGATTTTCTGGCCATTTGTCAGAGAAGATAACTGACAAACTTTTCTTTCACTCTTGGTTAGTGGTTAGGTAAAGCCATTTATTGTCAAACAACTGTGTTTACTCTTTTTAAATCAAAATGACAACAAAACTACCTAAATGACCCTGATCAAAAGTTTACATACCCTGGAGATTTTGGCCTGATAACATGCACACAAGTTGACACAAACGGGTTGGAATGGCTACTAACGGTAACCATCCTCACCTGTGATCTGTTTGCTTGGAATCAGTGTGTGTGTATAAAAAGTCAGTGAGTTTCTGGTCTCCTGAACGACCATTGTATCTTTTATCCAGTGCTACACTGACATGTCTGGATTCTGAGTCATAGGGAAAGCAAAAGAATTGTCAAAGGATCTGCGGGAAAAGGTATTTGAACTGTATAAAACAGGGAATGGATATAAAAAGATATCCAAGCAATTGAGAAGGCCAATCAGTAGTGTTAAACTCTAATTAAGAAGTGGAAAATGAAGGATTCTGTGGAAACCAAATCACGGCCAGGTAGACCAATAAAAATTTCAGTCACAACTGCCAGGAAAATTGTTTGAGATGCAAAGAAAAAAAGTGGTGTGGTTGTTTCAAGATGCACAATAAGGAGGCATTTGAAGAAAAATGGGCTGCATGGTCGAGTCACCAGAAGAAAGTCATTACTACACAAATGCCACAAAAGAGAGGAGTCAACAATGCCTATGATGAAAGGTACGTCATTCCTACTGTGAAACACGGAGGTGGATCGCTGATGTTTTGGGGATGTGTGAGCTACAAAGGCACTGAAAACTTGGTCAAAATTGATGGCAAGATGAATGCAGCATGTAATACTGGAGGATATTTTGCACTCATCAGCCTGGAAGCTGCGGATGGGACATACTTGGATGTTCCATTACGAAAATGATCAAAAAGTGGCCATCTCAGTCTCCTGACCTCAATATTATTGAGCCACTCTGGGGAGATATCAAACATGCAGTTCATGCAAGACAGCCCAAGAATTTACAGGAACTGGAGGCTTTTTGCCAAGAAGAATGGGCAGCGGTACTTCTTTACTTTCACGGCGCCAGCATGGCGCCGCGCGTCAGAGTCCCCTTGCGGGGCTCGCTTTGCTCGCCCACGCTGCGGGCTCGGTGGCTCGCTACGCTCGCCACGCTAATTAAAATCAACTCCATGCCAACATGGATAGTGGAGGTATGAACTATCCATGTTGGCATGGCGTTAACTTCGTTTATTTTACTTAGTTTGTGGCGAGCGTAACCCGGAAGTAGCGCGGCGCCATGCTGGCGCCGTGAAAGTAAAGAAGTACCTGGGCAGCTTTCCCATCTGAGAAAATAAAGAGCTTCTTCCACAACTACCACAAAAGACTTCAAGCTATCATTGATGTTAAAGGGGGCAATACACGGTGTTAAGAACTTTTTATCAGGGTCATTTTGGTAGTTTCTGTTGTCATTATGATTTAAAAAGAGTAAACAAAGTTGTTTGACAATAAATGGCTTCACCCAACCACTAACCATGAGTGAAAGAAAAGTTTGTGAGTTATCATTCATATTCTCTGACAAATGGCCAGAAAATCACAAATTCTGCTAGGGTATGTAACCTTATGAGCACAACTGTATGTCAACAAAAGTGTATATACAAAGGCTTATATATATTATGGAAATGCGTATGTTATGGAAACATGTACTTTCCACCAAACGACATTAATGTAGATTCAAAAAGAAATGAGCCTTCATATGCATAATTATCTATTAAATGTTACATGCATGTACATGTAAACTAAATGCACTGTACTCTACAATAAAGTAACACAAATGAATATTCTCCCATGAAGCACAGCAGGATGTAATTTAAGTTTGGAACGTGAAAAATTTATTTGTACAACCTTGCAAAATAGTAATAACTCCACGATTCTGTTACTAGAACCGCCCGCTTCGTCCCTTTCTGCCTTGCTATGCAAATGTTTTCTTGACCTGTGTTTGCCATTCCTAATCAGGATAAAATGGTTTGAAATTGTTCTATCCAAGAAAATTTGTATTAAGAAAATAAAGACATGAAAGTCTGAACTGTAAGAACGAAGAAAACAAAATCCTGTTATAATTATACACATTTAAAGGTTATAAAAATAACGTTCATTTTTGATGGTAATATTATCTTGAACGTAGAAGAATTAATTAGCCGTTTGTAATGTAACTGATTTATTGTGGTATGTACTTACGTGAGAATCTTTCGGACTCATAGAACAAGTCAAATTATCCTGGAATCCAGGACTCTAGAGAACATCCGACATTCCATCTGGATTACGTGGCCATAAGGTCGCTCTTGCTATATCCTAAAACATTGGCGAGTCACCTTAAGCGACTGCAATTAGGAAACTTGCTAACAGTGACTTGTTGAGTACCATATATTAAACAGAATATTTGCATTCATCTGCATATGATATCGAAGATTGTTCCATAAGCATGTCCATTGGTTCTCTACAAATCGGCAATAAAACTTTTGATGATGTTAGCGAGGACAGGACTGCATGCGACAGGGGCAGAGACATTGGGGGTTATTCTGGTCGGTTCGTTCGGATGCGAATTTGCATCCTCGTGAGTCAACCAGAACCCGCCCTGCGAATGGTGGAACACTGGCCCACCATTCACACGGCGCATACGTTTGCATGGCATACGAATGGATGATTTACACACGCATGACAGTGGGAACCTCCCACATTTTTCAATGGTCGCCTACCATCGAAAGAAGTGGTGCACACATGCATATATAAAGGGACTCTCAGGTCAATTTTATATACGTGTACGTTCTCGGTGAAATGGGCAGGCAGCTGACATCCGGTGACGTCAACTGCCGCCCCCGGCACCCACATCACCAGGTGATTACCACAAACACTGGGCATTCCCATGGGCGAATACCCCAGGCTGCCACCCCACACCCCCACCCCCACCCCCCCCCGCCCACTGGCCACAAGGTTGGGTGAGTGCAACAAGCGAACAGTTTGTTCACCATGGGCATACGCACCCAGCATCTGCACATGCACAAAAATGCATCCGTGCATGTGCAGACGCTAAACATCGCCCCCATGGGGACGCTTATGCACTAACGAAAGGACCTAAATAAGGTCCATGATGTGAGGAGGGGAGTGGAGGCAGCAGGAAGCCACAGACTGTAAATTTTATAGTGGGAGGAGCAGATTCCCAAAGCAGCACAGATTATATGTCCTACCTCCCAAATGTCCTATTTTTTGGGACTATCCTGCTGTCTCAACTGGTAGGGGCAGTTTTGAGAGCCTCTTTCACTTGCGGTTTGGCTTAACAGAGCAGCGTTGCATAGCTGCTGTGCGCAGGAAGAGAGGAACAGGGGCATGTGATGGCTGGCGATGGAGGGTAAGAGGAGCACGCTAGCTCCTTCTACCTTCAGCCAGCCAAGTGGCAACCTGTGCCAGAGCAATAGTAGGCAGCTGCCGACAGAGTCACACTTGAGGCACTGTTTAAAAATAAAAAAAAATAAAACACCTGGGATAACCCCCACCCCCCTCTATGTGTGCACGTATGCACCCGTCTGGATTCCTGGAAGGAAACTTAAACAGCCCCCGTACAGTAACCCCTCCAGGAACTGCATGACACCCAAAGCTGCACCCTCCCATCTTCCCTATCACATTGCATAATGGATATTAATTATCTGTTGTTTTTTTTTTGTAATAATAAAAAAAACATACTCAATATCAATGTAATAAAAATCAGCCTTTCAAGGGGGGAGAGGGTTGGTAGGACCCCAGATATATCAGTGTACCGGGCACCAAGATTTCTGTTTATCGTCCTGGGCATGCTAGCAGCTCACAAATTGCACCTATCCGTGGCCATATGCAAGCATACAGCTTGTGAGGGTCCTGCTTTCCTTGACCCAAAAGTTGGGAGATATGTATAAGTAGATTAGTAATGTATATTAGTGGGGACATTTCTGCATGTGACAAGGGTATGATGTGCAGAGGGCAATGGAGGCAGTAGGAAGCCACAGACTGAGAGTTATATAGTGGGAAGAGCAGGGTCCCCAGCAGCACCTATTATATCAGGAGATGAGAGATCAGTTAGTCAGGACAGGACTGCTCATAGTACAACTAAACAGAGGCGGAACTACCATTGGTGCAGCAGGTGCATTGCACCGGGGCCCCTGAGGATTAAGGGGCCCATTGCTGTCTAGACCAGCAGCTTGTACCCCTGTCACCCAAGGGTGTGGGGCCTAAATTGTTTTTTTGCGCCTGGGCCCACGACTCACAAGTTCCGCCCCTGCAACTGAATGTCACCGTTCCTCCTCTCTTCATAATTATCTTCAGGTCCTTATATCTCTTGATCCGGCCCTGGACAGGGTATTGATGGTAATGGAGAGAGTTTGAGCTTGGGGGCCAAGAAGTGCAGAGTATATCAGGGGAGGAGTCATGTGCTACGACAGGAACACATGGGGGAATGGACAGTTGGACATCTGAAGGAGCAGGGTGTACCAGCAAGGAGCTTGTTCCTTTTTGTATCTGAGGATTTTTAGCCTCGCCCCGATTCAAAACTTTTGTCAAGATGAATTAAATCTCTGGAACGCCCAACACTTTCAGCACAAAATGGCTGACCACTAGTGAAGTCCAGCGGTGTTTGTTCAGCCGGGTCCCCTGGAGACTTTATGTGACTGTAGCACCTTTTAAGTACTTTGTGACTTTAATAGGTTGATTCCATAAAGCAGCATGTACATTTACAACCCTCAATAATAAATGTGGGCGAGAGGGGATGCCAAGCATTCTTAAGCTTTGTTATTAAAACTTCCTGAACACAATGCACTTATTTGTCTTTTAAACACGATCCAGTGGTTCACATTATGGTACAAGGTCAAACGGTTAAGCTATCCAATGTATGTTTTTATTTTATAAGTAAATATAAGAAATAGTTGTTGAACCTGGTCTGTAAAGGAATAATGACAATGTTTGGTCCTTAGCAAGCTTTTGTGTGTTTTTTAAATATTTATTTATTGCAAACTAAGATGGTGAAAATCCTATATCTTGTTATAAGGTCTTAATTGGACTTTGCGTTACGCACAGCGGTTAATGTATCAAGGTGTTCTCTAATGCTGCTTTCAGACCGCAAAACTGGCTTTGACCCTGTATTTTAAAACATTTAAAATACAGATAAAACCCTTCACACCACAGCTCTTAAATGGTATATAACCATTTTAATGCCGTTTTTGGCCGCATAATCCCATTTCAATGCCGTTTTTTGACCCTAACTTTTAACCCGTTTTAACCCATAGAAAACCATTGCATGTCATTGTCATTGCACAGGTACTTGTAGTGCCAGGTAAAAAGTCCAGCAAACCGCTCTGAAGAACAGAGTAGCTGGCCGTCTAGATGTAGACAGCCGGTGGGGTGATTAGGGACAGGCGTACGGCAACCCGTTAAAAAGATGGGGTGCGCGTCGACATGTAGACAGGTGGCAGGGTGACTAGGGACAGTTGTATGACAAACCGTTATAAAGATGGGGTGCGTGTGTACATGTAGAGAGGTGGCAGGGTGACTAGGGACAGTGTACGACAAACCGCTATAAAGATGAGGTACGCGTCTACATGTAGATAGCCGGTGGGATGACTAGGGACAGACGTACGGCAAACCGCTGTAAAGATGGGGTGCGCATCTACATGTAAACAGATATCGTGGAGCATATGCTGTTTGCGGGGTGGGGGTGGATGATGGGGTGAATGAGGCGTGCAGCAGTGGTGACAGCAGCGTGCAGCAGGGGCTACATGTAGACAGGCTGCACAGTGTCTAGGGCAGTGGTGTCAAACCCATGACCCTCCAGCTGTTGTGGAACTATATGTCCCAGCATGCCCTGCCACAGTTTTAGGGATCCATTATATCAAATATGTGGCATGGCATGCTGGGATGTGTAGTTCCACAACAGCTGGCGGGCCATGAGTTTGACACCACTGGTCTCTTGGGGGAGCTTGCGGCGTCAGAAAACATGGTGCTGATGTGCAATGTGTTCTCCACTTTTTACAAAGTTTACTCATATGCGATAGGGCCACTCTTTCTAGAATAAGTGTCAGCACTATGGTGATGTGACACAGAGGTACAGAGATCAACAAAGGGGTAAGCTACAGGAACACCCCTCTAGTATCTCTTTTTAATAGATTCATCTATTAGCACAGAGAAAAGAGACACTTTGTTACATTAGCCCGACTGTCTTGTAGTGGCCCACTTTCAAATGCAGTTATTAAAATAACTGATAATAATAAATTTTTTTGATTCAAATTTTGTTTTTGAGATGCACACTATGACATTGGTCCAAGTGTCAATAATGTCTACTATATCAGCATGTACAGCCAACAGTAAATCTTTATGTCTAAAATAGAAAACAAATGTTTGAAAATATTAATGAATAACTGCTGGTAACCCTTTCCAATGATTATGCCAATGGTTTGGGAGATATTGTTATTGCTAATAGGATGGGTTTGGGAGTGTGGTGCCCCCTGTGTTGGTAGGGCTGGTCTGCTCCAGGTTAGCATTTCCTAACACTTTATTAACACTTATTTTTTCCTATCACATTGTATATATTTTGTATTTTAATCACACCTTCACTTCCCTACATAGCACCTATGTGCTTCTTATTAACCCCTACTAATTTTCATTTGTGTGCTGCCCTGGAGTACTCAGCCTGTGTCGGCATGTTGGGGGCCCACACCCCAGACCCATACCCAGTATTAGGGACCCCCAGTGACAGAGATGCCTTGACGTATGGCCTGGGGGCTTAGCCCTATATCTGCAGATATAAGCAACCAAAATCTCTGTGTTATCTGATTATTATGTAGATATCTCTCACTCAGTGTGCAATTGGGATACAACATGTTGTTTTCCTAACCAGAATTGCTCCTCCCTTTGGCACCTGAGTGACAGACCTCTGATTGAGCAGCTTACCAACAAAAGTGTTGTGGTTTGGGAGATATACCTTCGCCTCGGACCGTAGCATTTTGCCGGCAAACATTACACAATGTAATGAATGAAGGAATTACATATTGTTTCTTCCATCATTACACTGCACTGGGTCACACTGATATCTTCTAATTGTATGTGCAGCTCAATGTCGCATGTGACCAGCGGGAGTGCGCAACCGGGCATAAATATTATGCGAAATGCAAGATTTTGTCCAGTGGCCATGTAAATTAAATCCTGCCTTCCATTCCACCGGTAAAATAAATAAAGCCCGCCCCCTCTGTAAAATAAAGTCTGCCACCCCCTCCACCGGTAAAATAAAGAGGTAGAGGAGGCCGCTGCCTCCTCTAGCATCCTCAAAAAGTGTATACTGTAAGGGGGCGGATATTTTGTGTGGGTTATTTTTCATTAGAAGGAGCCAGCCAAGAGGAGAGCCGGAGCCGCAGACAAGTAGACCGGCGGGTCCCGGGGTGGTGGCAAGCAGTGCAGGGTTGGTTCTGGCAGCAGTACAGGGCATTGATAGCCCTGCAGACCCCTGGTGGGGCTATTGTTACGGCACTGATTTTGTTATTCAAATAAGGCAATTTGTGTTGTAATCTCTGTATCCATCTTAAGAACGGAGGCATATTTTGATGACCCTGTGTAAGAACATGTGTTGCTGTAATGGTATGGATGGTAGTCGATTTTCCTTCAGTAATTCAAATAATTTTCAATATTTAAAAATATATATTTTGTGTTACAATTTCAATTAATTAGCTGCAAAGCAAAAATGAAAACCTATTTAGCTGAATTTTTCTTGTCAAGACGGTTCTTTATAAATTTTAATATAATAACAGTTTTATGTATTAGTAACCAGAAATAATGTGCTGCAGCAATATAAACAATTATAATAATAATAATTAAAATAATAATAATAATAATAATAAACGATTGCTTGGCAAAGTAAAAAAAAATATTTTCAAATGATTGAAGTATCTGTTCAACTTTTCTGGACGAATCCTGTAAAAAAAAAGAAAAAAAGAATAAAAAAATATATATACTCCAATTTCACTAATAAATTATTACATTACAGGGTTATTTCACATGTTTTCATTTAGAGCTGATAATATAAGCTAAACATATATATTTAATAAGGCAAGTACCAAAAGGCAACCCCGCAGTAGTGGCAGCAGAAAACCAGGTACTTGTGTAGTTTCACGGCGGCAAGGAAATCGCATCGCATGTGATCGCATGTCATGCGATGGTACTTGTGTAGTTTCACGTTTCCTCTGCCCGCGGATCACATTGCACGCAAATCGCATGCAATGCGATGTGTACAGTCAATTGAATCAGTGGGGGGATTTGTTGTCTCTGCCATGGCATGTCAGGCACCCATAACCCACTGCCGTTTGCTCCCCCAAGTGGCAGCTGGGGCTGCCTTACAGTAGTTACGCCACTGGGTTTGAGTACAGATTTATCCTGTATCAAACACCTCTATTATATCCTTTACTAATTATAGAGACAGGTGAGTTCTTGTAAGAACCTCCTTATATGTTAATAATTCACAAATGTATTTACTCTTACTGTAAAGAAACCTTTAATGTGTTAATGGTGAAAACCTCTTCTATTTGCAACTGAAAGACTCCTTCTCCTTGTCCATTATTCTGTGATATTTTAATTAGACAAACCATATTGTTGACCATTGATGTATGTATACATATTGTCTAGGTAAGGGATGGGGAACCAATGGCCCTCCAGCTGTTGTTGAACTACACCTTCCAACATGCCCTGCAACAGGTGTGGCCAAATAACAAAGCTGTAGCAGAGCATGCTGGGATGTGCAGTTCAACAACAGCTGGAGGACCGAAGGTTCCCCATTCCTGGTCTAGGTCATCTTTAAGTAGAAGTTGTTTTTAGTAAATGAACCTTATCTTTCCAATTATTCTTTATCATTTATCTCTCATGCATAACTATTTATTGGCTTTTCTGTTTCAAAAGTCAACTGATAGTGACATTGGTTTTTTTTTCTCCTTTTTAATACAATCCCATTAATACACAAGGTTTAAATTATATACACCCTCATGAATTATGATCAAATAAAGTTATTTTCAAACTTTTGCTTTTAACTTTCATTTCCATCAATAAAGCAGGTAACCCGGCACATTGTATGTATAGTTCAATGCACTTTTATTGAAGTAATGACAGTCCCGTAGGAAAAGGTGTGGTATGAAAGTTAAGGTGTTGCTAGTAAGCCGGCATATTTGTGGGTACAGTCATGACCGTCAGCTTATTTTCATCACGTTCTAATAGCCGCTGTTGAACCACCTGTTATTGGGCAGAAGTCAAGTCATTGTTTGTTCAATCGAGTCATCCACCACACACTTTTTTACAAATACTGCTTTCACATTGCAGAAATGGGTAATGACACGGTATTCTTAAATGGGACTTTAAAACGGGTCTGAGCCTTGAGACCTTTCACATTGCAGGTGAAAACCGTTTTAAAAACCATTTAATACCATTCAAACATTCAACCCGTTTAACCCCCAAGGGACACGTTTCAAGCCATTGAAATAGAGCTGTTCAAACTGCCAAAAAAACGGCTTTAAAACGTGTAGGCTTTTTAACTGTGTTGAAATACCGGTTAACTTTAACCGGTAAATCAACTCTGGCACTTTCACATTGCAGCCTTAAACGTTTTAAAATGGAAAAAAAACGGCAATATACCGTTTTAAAAGTGCGATGTGAAAGGGGTATAAGTAAGGTCATATTTAATTTAAACCAAGAATCACCCAGGGAACAAGTGCATCAAATACAATAATCAAGTTTTTTCACTGTTAACGACTGTCCTGCCACCATTTTTGTGCAAAAGAACTCTGTGAAGAAAATGTAATGTTCATTTTTGTTTTTTATGACTCAAAGCAGAACATCACAAAAGCATCCACGGAAGAAAGGAAATATCCTGGAATTTTTTTAAATAGCTGTTAGAACTCAATATTATGCAAAAATGAAATCGTCAAAACTTTGAAGTTAACCTTTTTGTTATTTGAAATATCTATTGTTCTTTTATGGCTTTGGTGTTTGGTTGCCATTCAAAAAGAATGAAGAGTCAGAATGCAGACTATTAAAGATTATCGCTGATACATTAATACTGTAATTGGTTAGTAAATAATGCACCTAGAGAATGTTTTCTGCTGCATCCATTAAAGGAATGTTTTTGTTACATTTATCTTTTTTTTTTTTAATGCACATAATAAAAATCAAACCTGAATAATCAGGTGCTTTCCTAAAACGGATTAATTCTGCTCGTCTATGTAATAGGATGTAACAATCAGAAATATAATTGAAAAAATGCAATCCCAATAAGGAAAATAAAGAGTTTGTAGTTGTCTTATTTTGAAAACGTAAACTTTAGTGGCATGTGCTTAGCCTCAAGTTCTGCCCCAACCATCTTGGAGGCCACATCACAGTCACCAATAAGATAGCAGCACTCCACAGCTGTTTAGTGTCAGTATCAGGCTAATGTGTATGACTAAGGGGGTATTCAATGTAGGGTCACGACTGTCGGGCAAGCCCAACAGCCATGACCCTGTCCCCTTCTCAGAGTCATCAGTGATTTTTGCAGGTGGGATTTAATGTCCCGCTGCCGAGCTCCGAGAAGGGGGCGTGGTCACGAGAAGTGGCCGGAAATCGGCAAGCTGCAGCCGAGAGATCGCCAATTCCCAGCCGTTCTCAGCAGAACATGCCCAAACTGCTTGTGAATTAGGGCCAATTCTGCTGAGATCCCTGTTCAATGCTGTCGGGGAAGACAGCATTGAGTAGGGCCCCGCCGCCATTTCCCCGTCTAGAATGTCGGCGGGAGATTGAATATCCCCTAAATATCCAATGCAACTGCTCCTGTAAATATGACTGATGAGAAAGGTACACGTATTTCCAGCATTTACCATTCACTGTTGGCATTTAAATATCTGCAAAAAAAAGCTGTGTACATATTTCCTGCAGAGAATTACTTCCTTATCTAGGGTTAAATTAGTATAAATCTATATTTATGAGGATGCAAAATGTTGATTCCAAAGAGAAATGAGCAGTTGCAAGTAATAGAAAGTTTAGATAGCTGAGTAGCACTTAGAATTTGGCTGATTTGGGTTCTCACAGAAATTGAAACTCTTAAGTTCACTCATAGTGGAATATTTAAAATAGGAGTTAGTGAAAATCAAAGTTTGAAATATCATCTTTCTTTAGAAAATGTCATGAATATTCATAATTTGATTTATTTTACATTAGATTGCTCTTTAATTAATTTGATTTGCACTGCAGACTTAAAACAGCTTATGTCTTTCTTAGAAATTAATGTTTATATTTAACTTACCACATATAAACTGAACAAAAGTGCAATATATATATATATTGCTATTGAACAGTGTTTAAGATTTAAAATTGATCACAGTTCAATAAAAATGTTAAATATTTGTTTCTGTAGTCAATGGCAGGTATTCAATGACAATTACTGTATCACAATGTGCGGTGAATCCTGTTTAGGATTCAATGCACATTCGCAGGGTTCCAGAGGGCTGGAGGATTCGCTGACAGCCCTCTCTCTCACCCTATTCAATTCCTCAGGGGCTCGCTGCCCCTGACGGCAATTTTTAACCCTTGCGGCGAACACCGCAGGGAGCCAGGGGACAGCCGCAGGCAAGGAGATGGAAGCCACCCTGCCTGCGCCAGAATCTGTGGGGGAAGGAGGGCTCCTGGGGACAAAGGCCCCAGAAGAGCTGGCAGGGGCACAGTGGAGGGAGCCGCTGCACTGGTCCTGCTCATGTATATGTAATGAGCGGGACCAGTGTGCAGTGAATATTTAATGAGCGGCTCCCCGGCCCCTGCTGGCGAATGTGTAAATAACAAATGTATATATATTCATGTGCTGCAAACACATGAATAAAAATAGCAAGACCCTTCACAGAAAAAAATTACTGATTTTTTTACACCCAAAAAAAAATCTTTATTTTAAAATATCACATTCCAGTTCATCTTAAAAAGATGTTGAATGCAAAACGGTGAATCGTGGCGAAAATCATGCTGAAAGCAGTTCTCCATCCTAGCATTGAATACACTCTCGGCAAATCCCAGTGAAAACCCCATTGAAATACACCAGCCAATAGCAGCGAGCATGAAACGGAGAACTGGCCGGCATTCACTGTTCTTCGGCTTTCGGCAAACAGTAAACATTAAATAGGGTGAATAAGAATTTCAGTGAAAAAGATTCACTGCAAGGAGTGAAAACAGCCCGATTCACTGAAAAAAACCCAGTGAATTGGGAGCATTAAATACTGCCCAATGTCTAAATACCTTTTTAGAATTACCCATTACAATATAACTTATTTTATAATTATTGTCAGTGTTAATTTTTATAAACATATCAAACATTATTTCACATTTAAATGATTCACAAATAATAAATTCACAAATACATTTGAACAAAGTTTGGTTGACCCTTATAGTTTTAATATGTTAATTAAATACTAACAAACACTTAAACAATAGCTATTTATTTTAATTTGCAAACTCAAGCTTGACATAGAAAACATGACAATACTTCACTGCCATGCTTATGTATACCTAATGGGTTCAAGGTGTACAGTACACATGGTCCCCAGGGCCCAGGCTGGCCATACCACACACCCTGCCTACATGTTCTTCAATATTTATCTCATTGGGATGCTGCTTCAGCACAAATCATGGGAAAAATTGTGCAGCATCTATTTTTAAGTAGAAAAATCACTGCAAAAATGTCTGCTGCTCCATTTTTGCAATGTAATTTGAATGCATTTTTTTAAAATAATTATTTGATCATTCAATTGTAACAATAGCTATTTTTTTTTACTGATTTGACAACCCAATAAAAACAGTAGTGAAATTTTAAACAAATCTATAGTTTATTCATTGGATATTTTTTGTATTTGACCAATTTTCATTTGATCGTTGTAAATGATGAAATAATTTTCAGGTACTGAGATTATTTTAAAAACATATATAAAATATATTTTAAATGTTATAAATGTTATGTATTCACATTTTTTTTAATAAATGGAAATCACTGATACGATAGCAACAAAAGGAGTTGAGCTGCTTGTTATCTAGTGAATAGTTGACCTCGCATCAAGAACTGTCTCATAAATTATCTACCAAAATTCATATAGATTTTGTTATGTTACAGAACATATGGTTGAAGCCCAGCGTTAAGTTAAGCAAAAGCTAAGGATGCAGATAAAAACATTACAGTGTTTACAAAATGTGCCACTATGTCTCTATAAGAAGCATGCAATAGGGCTCCCATGTCATCAATAAAGAAAAATCTGACCATGTTATTCCTGTTTAAGTTTTTCATAGCATTACCCAGGCGCCAGACTAACATGGAAGCTCACCATATCTGCTAAAACAGCTAAAGATTTTTTTTAAATCACTTAGGAGGCCATAGACCACAAAAGTAGAAGCCACATAAAAAGAATATACAATTTCCCTTTAATCCAAAACCAAAATCCAGCTAAAAGGAGCATGCCAATGTTCAAATTTAAACTTTGTTTATGCTGTGTCACCCCTTGCCATGTTTTTGTTTACTGAATGTACTAACTTTTTGTATCTCTCATAGTAATAGAATAAAATAAGTCTAAATACAAATTAAATAATAAAAAAAGTTTTGCTACGTTTTATTTATCCACTGTCTAGTGCTGTGGAATCTTGTGGTGCCATTTCCGTAGATGATAAAACCAATAATTAATAAAATATTAAGATAATCATGAATTGAGGTGGTGTTCAAAATGGTTTCAAATTGTTTCTCAAGCCGAATAGTTAAAACGGTTCACAAGTAGAAATATTAGCTATAGATACATTATACGTTAGATAGACTAATACCATTTGATAATGTTAAGCAACAAATAGAGTCTCAGATTTTGGTCAGTATTCAATTAGCCACAATATATTTTTTTGCAAACTATTGGATTCACCCAGAGCTATCCAATTAGTCACTAAAAGCCGGCACGATTTGCCACCTTTTTGCGGATTTTGTTTCACCTGTCTCAGGAAAGTGAAACAAAATTCACAAAATGTGGCAACTCGCCTACCTCAGACAGGCGAAACAAAATCACGGAAAGCAGCGGCTGTGTTTCATTGAAACTGTGTTATCACGAGAATTTTTTACGGGCTCCCTAATAGTATTGCAAAAAAAAATATTGTCGAAAACTGATTGATTTTTTTTTTGCTGATAATTGGAAATCCCCCTTCATTTTCAAATACAGTATTTTTTTTTTTCTGTTTGAATAAAACTATAAATACTGAAATACAAAACTAGAACATGTAGCCATTTAAGCTTGAGCAGGTCATCTTTTTTTTTCACATTTGTAAGGAACCTCAACAAAACTTGAGTCCTTCTGTTTCGTTAAATTTGATTCAATTTCCAGTGAGTTTAAATATTCTAGCATTTATATTCATAATTATAAGAGTAATTCTTCCTAAAATGGGGTGGTCTACTTGTCAGTTCATCACAGGTTTTTTTTTTGGGGGGGGGGGGGGGGGGGTTGGTTTTTTTTTTTTTTTTTTTTACATTTTTTAAGGACGTGAATATCCATGACCTAACTGGCTTAGTTTTCAACCACAGGCTACATTTTTATTTTTCCTGATAAAATATACATTTTGGCCTTGATTCTGGTTAACTCAGTAAGCTGCGAAGTTGATGAGTCTGTTCACCCAGGGGCCCTGCACATACACATAACTCATTATGCACATGCGCAGAAAAAAATCATTGCGGGGGAACGAATCAACCAAAATGACCCCCATCATCCTATATTGCTAATATTGAAATTATTATTAGAGATTAGTAAAGAAATAACATACTTTACAGCAGTGTTGTATAAGTATATGTAGTGTATTAAAAGAATTATATAATTTGACCATTTTCTGAACAGGGAAAAAATAACAGAAAGCTACTTATTGGTGCTCACAGGAAAAACATTACTTGTTTATGTGGTCTCTAAACTGCGGACATCTATAGTTTCATTTCATTTCGCTGAGGATCAATACTAATACCATTGGCACCATCAACGAATATCATTGATGGTTGACCTTTCAAAAGCTATCCCTAAAGCCGTGTACACACGGCAGCGATATGGGCTGATATCGCTGGCAATATGGTTGCTGGCGACCATATTGCCAGTGATGGGAGTGTGCCCCCGTTTTCAGCCCAGTTATAATCGCTGGTCTCAGGAGCTTGCTCCTGCAACCAGCTGATTACCTCTGAGGCTTCGCCGGTATAGGTTTCTTTTCATCAGCGACCATCTCTGGTCACCGATGAAAAGGAGACCTTGAGCGATATATCGCTCGGCTATATATCACTCGGCGATATATTAAGGCAAAGCAGTCCTATATAAATAAAGTACTTAATTAAATACCTTAGTAATCAGCTGCTCATATGTGTACAATAAAGTTTGGAATAATAAGATATAGGAAGACTTTTTTAATGGAAATAACTCAACTTTGCTAATTGTAGAGATTGAATTGTAGACTTTCCAGTTGGCATCGTGGGAAATTGTGTTTTGGCTATATTTATAGTATAATTACTCTGTAATTGGTCTGCATAACGCTATGGATTTATAGGGATATCCAATACATGTGTACCCACAATCCCTTGGTGCAGAATCGGGGTCATGTCAATGTCTTCTCTTCCCGACCGGTTTCTACTGTGCTCTGTATTACATATCATTTATGTCTGTTAAACACTTATCCCGTCTGTTTAGATGTATTGCATATGTCTGCAGACAGATACAATGAGGTTTGTATGGCAATCAATAATGCGCATTTGTGTCGTTTTCAATTTCCTACGGTTACAGTTAAATAACAAGAACGACTTCTCGAATTCATGCAGGACAAAGTTTTCTTTAAAACCGTTTGTAAGAAAAACCACAAAACAAAACAAAAAAAATAGAAAGTTAAAATGCTTATTCCTTCTGTAATTTCATTGTGAACCGCTGCTGGGATTGTTTACACAGTAACAACACAAGAGAATATAGTCACATTGTAAATAACAGCCTACTTTCATGTATTGCTAGCAAAGACTGGCTATCCCAGGGCCGGACTCAGGTCTGTTGGGGCCCTGGGCAACAAAATTGCCCCCCCCCCACACACACACACACACACACACACACACGCACACTCACACACGGAGGCAGGTGGTACATGGGCAGCGGGGATCCGGGCAGCAGGGATCCGGAGAGCGCTACAGTGGGGTCCATGCAGTGCTGGGGAGGCAGAGGGGTCCCGGCGGTGGATGAGAAGTCCTTGGCAGGGTCCCTGTGGCGGACTGGAACTAGTAGCGCTACTAGTTCCCATCTGCCGCTTGGACCCTGCCGCTGACTTCCCATCCGCCACAGGGATCACGCTGTTGACTGCAGTGCCCAGCTGCTGCAGAGACCCCCTGCCTGCCCCGCACTGCCCGACCCCACTGCTTGCCACCCACCTGCCACTGCCACAGCTGTGTCAGTGTGGGGGTCCCTGATGTGTGCCCCTGTCACCCCGTGCTTAATCCAGCCCTGGGCTATCCCCATGCAAGAACTGGATACTTACATACAAGAACTGTATGCAATATAAGAAGTGGCTGCTTTCTTGCAAGGACTGGCCACCTCTGTACAAGGATGGAGTGTATCAATGGATACTTCCCAGCAAGTACGGGCTACCTAGGTGCAAGGACTAACTACGTCCCTGCAAGAAGTCTTCTTCCCTGCAAGATTTGGCTGCTTCCCTGCAATGGCTGGCTACTTCCCTGTAAGAACTGTCTACTTCCCTGTAAGGACTGGCTACTTTCTGGTAAGGACTGGCTACTAAACTATGAGGACCGGCTACTTTCCTGTTAAAACTTTCTACTTCTCTGTAAGAACTGGTTACTTCACTGTAAGGACTGGCTATTTCTATGCAAGGATTGGCTACTTCCCAGTAAGGATTGGCTACTTCCTTGTACGAACCAGCTACTTCACTGTAAGGACTGTCTACTTCCCTTTAAGGACTGGCTACTTCCCTTTAAGGACTGGCTACTTCCTGTTAAAACTTTCTATTTCCCTGTAAGAACTGGTTACTTCACTGTAAGGACTGGCTACTTTTCTGCAAGGATTGGCTACTTCCCAGTAAGGATTGGCTACTTCCTTGTACGAACCAGCTACTTCACTGTAAGGACTGTCTACTTCCCTTTAAGGACTGGCTACTTCCCTTTAAGGACTGGCTACTTCATGTTAATACTTTCTATTTCCCTGTAAGAACTCGTTACTTCACTGTAAGGACTGGCTATTTCTATGCAAGGATTGGCTACTTCCCAGTAAGGATTGGCTACTTCCTTGTACGAACCAGCTACTTCACTGTAAGGACTGTCTACTTCCCTTTAAGGACTGGCTACTTCCTGTTAAAACTTTCTATTTCCCTGTAAGAACTGGTTACTTCACTGTAAGGACTGGCTACTTTTCTGCAAGGATTGGCTACTTCCCGGTAAGGATTGGCTACTTCCTTGAACGAACCAGCTGCTTCACTGTAAGGACTGTCTACTTCCCTGTAAGGACTGGCTACTTCCCTGTTAAAACTTTCTATTTCCCTGTAAGGACTGACAATTCAGGCCACAGTTGGCAGGTTTTACAGCAGGCAATACACAGGCTACACAAGTGGGTTCAATAACCCAGAGGTCCCTAGCTTAGTCCCAACACATCAAGCCAATTGTCCATGAACTAACTGACATTGGGAGTTTATATATATGTATATACACACTTTCTGAGTATCCCTTATGTGAAATTCTGGATTTAGAAAGATCTTTTGTTTATTCATACTCGCCTTGTCCCACGACGTCCCCTTGCATCCATCTTTTGAGGCCCCAATGATGCTTTGCATTGGTGGGCCAGTGACACCATGATGTCACCAGCGCACCCGCGCAAAATATCACTGGGACCAGAAATGCCTCTGAAGACGGATGCCGTGGACGCTGGGGGATTAGGTGAATATGAAAAACAAACATAAAAAAAACCCCCAGGATATTCCAAAAACCTGTGGCGGCACTCACAGACAATATTTCAAATAAAGCAAGAGGAGGTAAGCTTTCAAAGATTCACTGTTTTCCTATTGTAAACCTTAACCCTGTTATAAATAGAAAATAATAAAATAATAATAGAATATACAGCACTTTCTAGTCATCAGTGTAAGTGTATTATTAGAATTTAATAACATTTATAAGATAGTCATCAAAACGATCAATTGTGTTATTCCAATGAATTCGCAATCTCCACGCTACAATTAATAACTGATCTACCAAGGCTTTAATATTCTAACACAAGTATGGAATCTCCTACCCATAAGGCTTGAGATTTAGGATTTGCTACATATCATTTTTTCTACCATTTAAATCACTGCAGGTAAAATATAATAAATGACAAGTTGCCCCTGTTTTTTTGGGGAATTAAGATGTCCCTTTTCATTCTGTTGATTGGTCACTCTCCTTCAGATAACTGCGCAAAGAATTGAATGTCCAGCACCAGTGGCGTAAGTTTGTCCCAGGCGCCCGGAGGCAAGATATATGTTGGTGCCCCCCAGCCTCACCCAACTTTAATATATATATATATATATATAGTCCAGAACAAGACCGCACTCACACTGTGTTAAAGTCAATTTTGGGGTGCCTGGCAAGGGAAATGTGCTTTTTAAAGACACAGTCCCAATTACATTCCAGGGGTATCCTCCACACTACAGGCGGGGGATGTCAGGCACTCGCCTTTTTATAACAAAAAGAAATCCAATCTCTGTTATAAAATCCAATCCAGATTTTTTATTTCATCCAATGTTAAAGTCTGAGACAATCATCATAACTGTGCTGTTTCCATGTGTGCCCCGACGTTTCGGTCCAAATTAGCGGACCTTTATCAAGGAGCCTATAAACACATGGGGTAAATGTTTTAGTAACCTGCCAACAGGGTACCAAAATATACAACTTGCAAACACATGTACATAAATAAAGTTTTACATTACTTGGTCAGCGAAAAATACAGCAATCAACGAAGTCAGGAAAGGAAGCCCATGGTCAGAGGAGCAGCAGCTACCTGACACTGCCCGGGCCCGGCATTTATACCCTAGACATACATTGTTTAAGTGAGGACGCCGCCTACAATCAGCTGAGCCGCACTTCCGGAGTCACCGGTAATTCGGGACCCGGAAGTATCGGCTTTTGGAACGCACGAGTGGCACGCATAGACTTCCGGGTTTCCCCGGCTGCTGTGCTGAACTCACTCAGCAATACGTAGTTTGACACGCAAGTTTGGAGCGCACACACTTCCGGGTTTCCCCGGCTGGGCTCCTGCACGGATCTGACATTAGTGCAGCATCACAAAGAGAGAGTTGTTAATTAACATTGCTTAGCTACAGGGGCTATTTTAAATATACGTATCAGAGTACATATCAATATATATACACGTGTGGATGTATGATCTTAAATAATCAGCTTGTTGCATTTAGAATAGCAGAGAGAACGGTATAGTAGCCGGACCAATGTAGTCTGGGTGAGCCGGGGATATTTTAACCTGCTTGGGGTGGCATAGAATTTTTGCATAGAATTTTTTGCAAACAACAACGATCATTAGTGTTTATGGGAATCATTAATTCTTAAATTTAAATGCCACAACAAGCAGAAAAAAAAGGGGGAGGGAGGAAGGATCGGACAGGTGATTGTGCCTGGCACAGATTATTAGAAAAAATATATACATATATATCTATAACAATAAAGTCTAATCAAAGTGTAGAATCTACTAAATATTTTAATATTTATTTTTATTTTTATTTTTATTTTTATTTTTATTTTATTATTATTCTTATTCTTATCCTACAATTCTTTTTGTGTGAAGCACCTGAAGATTGATGCAACTAAAAAAGTGATGAGGCACCTAAAAAAAGAGAATGAAAAAGGGCAAAAATATGGAAAAGGGCAAAAATATGAAAAAGGGCAAAAATATGAACCTTTTCAGAAATAAAGCAAAAAAAGCCAGAAAAAGGCGAGAGTCAGACCATTAATCAAAAATTATAGGGGAAAATGTATCAGAGAAGAATATATGGAGAAAAACTACTATCAAAAAAATCTTTGAAAAAAAGGGGGTATCAAAAAATAATCAAAAAAATCATAATAAAATACCCCAGATAACCCAGGGAAAACATGTTAAGGTATACATGGAGTTTCAGTGGTCCAATTACTTCAAAAAAATGTTCAATGGATTGTTCTCATTGAGACCTCTAGGGGCCAATGTCCCAAGTTGGTAAATCCATCGACTTTCCTTTTTCTTTAGTTGTAGACCCCGATCTCCTCCGCGTGGCGGTGGTGGGACCCAATCTATTAGGCGGCAACGTAGGGTAGATAATTGATGGCTTGCTTGAAGGAAATGGCGTGGAATAGGCAGTTCGGCTTTGCCTGTCTCGAGTGCTACACGCACTGAGTTCCGGTGGTTCGCCATGCGCTCACGAAACTTACGGGTGGTCATCCCTACATAAGCGAGACCGCATGGACAATTTAACAGGTATATTACGTGGTCCAATTGGCAATGTAATCTATGTTTGATTTTGATGGCTTTGCCCGAATGAGGATGAGGAAAGGTGGCCCCCTGGGTCATACTGTTGCATGTTGTGCAACCAGTGCAACGAAAGCACCCTGGTCTTCTCGAATGCAACCAGGTGGTGTTCTGTTCGGCAGTAGGGGTGGCCATCGGTCTCATTAATATTTCTTTCAAATTTGGGCCTTTTCTAAAGGCCATCATCGGTGGTCCGTATTTATTCAATTTCAGTGTGTTATCAGTTGCCAATATGGGCCAATGTTTTTTAATACTCTTCTGAATGTCAGATGAGGCATGATCATAGGTATTTACAAATATCATTCTCTGAGTAGTTTTAGAACGGACTGAGGTGTCAATGTTACGGTGGACTTCATTCATGTTGTGCCGTGCCTTCCGTAAGCATCTCTCAAGTGTGACCTTCGAGTAGCCTCTTTCAATGAATCGTGTGGTCATCTCTGTAAGTTGTTCCTCCATGATGGTGGGTAAGGTGTTATTCCTGATAACTCTCATAAACTGGGAGATGGGCAGGTTTTCTTTAAGAGCTGGCGGATGTTGACTCTCTACCGACAGCAGAGTGTTTCGATCCGTTGGCTTCCGGAAAACACTTGTCTGTAGGACACCTGCATTTAAGCTCACTGTAATGTCAAGAAAGTTAATCTCATTGGTTTCAATCTGATGGGTGAATCTGATCGGGTGCTCTAGGTTGTTGAGTTCCAGCATCATATTTAGGAACTGATCTTTTGAACCAGACCATAATACGAAAATATCGTCGATAAATCGCTTGAAGTACCTTATATGTTCTCTATATTTCATAAGGATATAAGTGTTCTCATAATCGACCATATAAAGTCCTGCATAAGCCGGCGCCAGGTTTGAGCCCATGGCGGTGCCCGACACTTGGACGTAATATTTCTTATCGTATAGGAAGTGGTTACAGCTTAAGATCAGGGTTGCCATATCGATTAGAAAAGCTGTTGGTGGCTCTTGGTTCGTTCTTTCACCCAGTTTCTCTTTTAGCACTCTGAGACCATCTGAGTGGTGAATAACAGTATAAAGTGAACTCACGTCCATTGTGGCAAGATATAATTCACCAATGATCTCTATCTGTTGAAGTTTTTCAATAAAGTCGGCTGTATCTCTGATGTAAGTATCACTATTTGTGATCAACGGCTGTAGGTGATGGTCGATGAATTTGGCAAGGGGCTGAAGAAGTGAGGATCTAGCAGAGATGATAGGCCTGCCCGGCGGTTGCGTATGGGATTTATGAATTTTTGGCAACGTGTAAATGATGGGGCAGACCGGGTACTGTACTGTTAAAAAGTCAAACTCGCCTTTCGTCAACCACTTGGATGACAAACCCCGGGCTAGGAGGTTATCCACTTGCTTCTTAAATTCCGGGATCGGATTGTAATTAACACACTGGTAGGTGTTGTTGTCTCCCAGTTGCCGGGTAATTTCCTCGTGGTACTGTTTCCAGTCTTGCACGACAACAGCACCCCCCTTGTCTGCAGGTCTTATTACTACATTGGTGTTTTGTTTCAGCTCTTTGAGAGCGGTGCGTTCATCGAGAGTTAAATTATGATATTTAGGTTTATCAGGCAGTCTTTGGGAGTCCAGTTCTATCAATCTTGAGAATGTTTTAATGCTGGGATTTCCAGAAGTGGGGTCAAACGTTGAGTTAGGTTTAAATATTGGTCTTTCCATGGTGGTGATGGAATCCCCAAATTGTTCCCGTAATCTGAGCTTTCTGCTAAACTTGAAGATGTCTATATTAGTCTCGAATTTGTCATGTGTGGTGGTGGGGACAAATGACAATCCCCTTGAGAGGACTGATAGCATAGCCGGGGTCAACGTGGTGTTAGAGAGATTGTAGACTAGGTTCTGACAGGTCTCCGGTCTCTTTTTCCCAGTACCTCCGCGACGAGGGTGTGGTCTGCACCCCTTCCTCTTGGTCGTCGTTTTGGCTTTCGGGTGTTGTCGGTCACTTCGTCTAAAAAATCAGACTGTTGTCCAGAAAGATCAGTGTCTGATGCTGAAGCCGAGGTGGATGAGCCTTTGTTGCCTTGTTGTTGGTACTGTTGGCGTCGTGGTTTATATGGGCGTTGGTTACGTCTGGGGTTACCACTATTGCCACCTGATAACCATCTGTACACAGAATGAGATTGATAGTCAGCTGTGACGGTTGTGAGTTTACTCCTTTTAAAAGAAATCAATTCGTTCTTGTAGGTGTCCAGTTGTGCCCCAATCTTGTCCAGCAGGTTACAAGATTTATCATTTCTTATTGTGCTTAGATGAGCATTATTGAACACATCGATATCCTTTTTTATTTTCTTCAGCTCAGTACCCACCTCCTCTACCACCAGCAACATCAGATCAAAAGAACATTTATTCAACACGCCGCACCAGCGACTGCAGAACGTGGGGTTGTTTCGCCCTATAGTGGGAACGTTAGGAACCCTAAAGCCTCTTGGTATGAATTTTTGTTATAAAAAGGCGAGTGCCTGACATCCCCCGCCTGTAGTGTGGAGGATACCCCTGGAATGTAATTGGGACTGTGTCTTTAAAAAGCACATTTCCCTTGCCAGGCACCCCAAAATTGACTTTAACACAGTGTGAGTGCGGTCTTGTTCTGGACTGTATTTGGGGATAATAATGCTAGTCATTTAATTCCCCCTGACCGGTCACCCACGAACTAAGAAGGCCCAACACTGGCATTTGTGCAGCTCTACTAGGCACTGCCATTTGGAGGACTTTGCTTCGGACAAAATAAGTTACAAATCTACTAAATATTTATAAAATTTCATACACTGGGTTTAAGGTATACAATATACTCCTTTGATTCTGACCCTATTAGTAACATCAGACCAAATCCAGCTTAAACCACTGCAATACCCACTGACAAAAATGGCAGTTGGGGGCACTGGTTTTCTGGATGATAATTTACTTTTACAAGCGGAGCACGGGATAATATCCCTTACTGATGACGACGCGGACAAGGTCCTGTTTGACCAATCGGACTTTGATACTCTGCCCACGGAGTCCGCTACCGATCTATCCCAACGTCTATTTAAACTCAGGAAACGGGAGATTGATCTAACGATGCATGGACATTTTTTGTCCGATTACCACCGGAAAAAATTCATACCAAGAGGCTTTAGGGTTCCTAACGTTCCCACTATAGGGCGAAACAACCCCACGTTCTGCAGTCGCTGGTGCGGCGTGTTGAATAAATGTTCTTTTGATCTGATGTTGCTGGTGGTAGAGGAGGTGGGTACTGAGCTGAAGAAAATAAAAAAGGATATCGATGTGTTCAATAATGCTCATCTAAGCACAATAAGAAATGATAAATCTTGTAACCTGCTGGACAAGATTGGGGCACAACTGGACACCTACAAGAACGAATTGATTTCTTTTAAAAGGAGTAAACTCACAACCGTCACAGCTGACTATCAATCTCATTCTGTGTACAGATGGTTATCAGGTGGCAATAGTGGTAACCCCAGACGTAACCAACGCCCATATAAACCACGACGCCAACAGTACCAACAACAAGGCAACAAAGGCTCATCCACCTCGGCTTCAGCATCAGACACTGATCTTTCTGGACAACAGTCTGATTTTTTAGACGAAGTGACCGACAACACCCGAAAGCCAAAACGACGACCAAGAGGAAGGGGTGCAGACCACACCCTCGTCGCGGAGGTACTGGGAAAAAGAGACCGGAGACCTGTCAGAACCTAGTCTACAATCTCTCTAACACCACGTTGACCCCGGCTATGCTATCAGTCCTCTCAAGGGGATTGTCATTTGTCCCCACCACCACACATGACAAATTCGAGACTAATATAGACATCTTCAAGTTTAGCAGAAAGCTCAGATTACGGGAACAATTTGGGGATTCCATCACCACCATGGAAAGACCAATATTTAAACCTAACTCAACGTTTGACCCCACTTCTGGAAATCCCAGCATTAAAACATTCTCAAGATTGATAGAACTGGACTCCCAAAGACTGCCTGATAAACCTAAATATCATAATTTAACTCTCGATGAACGCACCGCTCTCAAAGAGCTGAAACAAAACACCAATGTAGTAATAAGACCTGCAGACAAGGGGGGTGCTGTTGTCGTGCAAGACTGGAAACAGTACCACGAGGAAATTACCCGGCAACTGGGAGACAACAACACCTACCAGTGTGTTAATTACAATCCGATCCCGGAATTTAAGAAGCAAGTGGATAACCTCCTAGCCCGGGGTTTGTCATCCAAGTGGTTGACGAAAGGCGAGTTTGACTTTTTAACAGTACAGTACCCGGTCTGCCCCATCATTTACACGTTGCCAAAAATTCATAAATCCCATACGCAACCGCCGGGCAGGCCTATCATCTCTGCTAGATCCTCACTTCTTCAGCCCCTTGCCAAATTCATCGACCATCACCTACAGCCGTTGATCACAAATAGTGATACTTACATCAGAGATACAGCCGACTTTATTGAAAAACTTCAACAGATAGAGATCATTGGTGAATTATATCTTGCCACAATGGACGTGAGTTCACTTTATACTGTTATTCCCCACTCAGATGGTCTCAGAGTGCTAAAAGAGAAACTGGGTGAAAGAACGAACCAAGAGCCACCAACAGCTTTTCTAATCGATATGGCAACCCTGATCTTAAGCTGTAACCACTTCCTATACGATAAGAAATATTACGTCCAAGTGTCGGGCACCGCCATGGGCTCAAACCTGGCGCCGGCTTATGCAGGACTTTATATGGTCGATTATGAGAACACTTATATCCTTATGAAATATAGAGAACATATAAGGTACTTCAAGCGATTTATCGACGATATTTTCGTATTATGGTCTGGTTCAAAAGATCAGTTCCTAAATATGATGCTGGAACTCAACAACCTAGAGCACCCGATCAGATTCACCCATCAGATTGAAACCAATGAGATTAACTTTCTTGACATTACAGTGAGCTTAAATGCAGGTGTCCTACAGACAAGTGTTTTCCGGAAGCCAACGGATCGAAACACTCTGCTGTCGGTAGAGAGTCAACATCCGCCAGCTCTTAAAGAAAACCTGCCCATCTCCCAGTTTATGAGAGTTATCAGGAATAACACCTTACCCACCATCATGGAGGAACAACTTACAGAGATGACCACACGATTCATTGAAAGAGGCTACTCGAAGGTCACACTTGAGAGATGCTTACGGAAGGCACGGCACAACATGAATGAAGTCCACCGTAACATTGACACCTCAGTCCGTTCTAAAACTACTCAGAGAATGATATTTGTAAATACCTATGATCATGCCTCATCTGACATTCAGAAGAGTATTAAAAAACATTGGCCCATATTGGCAACTGATAACACACTGAAATTGAATAAATACGGACCACCGATGATGGCCTTTAGAAAAGGCCCAAATTTGAAAGAAATATTAATGAGACCGATGGCCACCCCTACTGCCGAACAGAACACCACCTGGTTGCATTCGAGAAGACCAGGGTGCTTTCGTTGCACTGGTTGCACAACATGCAACAGTATGACCCAGGGGGCCACCTTTCCTCATCCTCATTCGGGCAAAGCCATCAAAATCAAACATAGATTACATTGCCAATTGGACCACGTAATATACCTGTTAAATTGTCCATGCGGTCTCGCTTATGTAGGGATGACCACCCGTAAGTTTCGTGAGCGCATGGCGAACCACCGGAACTCAGTGCGTGTAGCACTCGAGACAGGCAAAGCCGAACTGCCTATTCCACGCCATTTCCTTCAAGCAAGCCATCAATTATCTACCCTACGTTGCCGCCTAATAGATTGGGTCCCACCACCGCCACGCGGAGGAGATCGGGGTCTACAACTAAAGAAAAAGGAAAGTCGATGGATTTACCAACTTGGGACATTGGCCCCTAGAGGTCTCAATGAGAACAATCCATTGAACATTTTTTTGAAGTAATTGGACCACTGAAACTCCATGTATACCTTAACATGTTTTCCCTGGGTTATCTGGGGTATTTTATTATGATTTTTTTGATTATTTTTTGATACCCCCTTTTTTTCAAAGATTTTTTTGATAGTAGTTTTTCTCCATATATTCTTCTCTGATACATTTTCCCCTATAATTTTTGATTAATGGTCTGACTCTCGCCTTTTTCTGGCTTTTTTTGCTTTATTTCTGAAAAGGTTCATATTTTTGCCCTTTTTCATATTTTTGCCCTTTTCCATATTTTTGCCCTTTTTCATTCTCTTTTTTTAGGTGCCTCATCACTTTTTTAGTTGCATCAATCTTCAGGTGCTTCACACAAAAAGAATTGTAGGATAAGAATAAGAATAATAATAAAATAAAAATAAAAATAAAAATAAAAATAAATATTAAAATATTTAGTAGATTCTACACTTTGATTAGACTTTATTGTTATAGATATATATGTATATATTTTTTCTAATAATCTGTGCCAGGCACAATCACCTGTCCGATCCTTCCTCCCTCCCCCTTTTTTTCTGCTTGTTGTGGCATTTAAATTTAAGAATTAATGATTCCCATAAACACTAATGATCGTTGTTGTTTGCAAAAAATTCTATGCAAAAATTCTATGCCACCCCAAGCAGGTTAAAATATCCCCGGCTCACCCAGACTACATTGGTCCGGCTACTATACCGTTCTCTCTGCTATTCTAAATGCAACAAGCTGATTATTTAAGATCATACATCCACACGTGTATATATATTGATATGTACTCTGATACGTATATTTAAAATAGCCCCTGTAGCTAAGCAATGTTAATTAACAACTCTCTCTTTGTGATGCTGCACTAATGTCAGATCCGTGCAGGAGCCCAGCCGGGGAAACCCGGAAGTGTGTGCGCTCCAAACTTGCGTGTCAAACTACGTATTGCTGAGTGAGTTCAGCACAGCAGCCGGGGAAACCCGGAAGTCTATGCGTGCCACTCGTGCGTTCCAAAAGCCGATACTTCCGGGTCCCGAATTACCGGTGACTCCGGAAGTGCGGCTCAGCTGATTGTAGGCGGCGTCCTCACTTAAACAATGTATGTCTAGGGTATAAATGCCGGGCCCGGGCAGTGTCAGGTAGCTGCTGCTCCTCTGACCATGGGCTTCCTTTCCTGACTTCGTTGATTGCTGTATTTTTCGCTGACCAAGTAATGTAAAACTTTATTTATGTACATGTGTTTGCAAGTTGTATATTTTGGTACCCTGTTGGCAGGTTACTAAAACATTTACCCCATGTGTTTATAGGCTCCTTGATAAAGGTCCGCTAATTTGGACCGAAACGTCGGGGCACACATGGAAACAGCACAGTTATGATGATTGTCTCAGACTTTAACATTGGATGAAATAAAAAATCTGGATTGGATTTTATAACAGAGATTGGATTTCTTTTTGTTATAAAAAGGCGAGTGCCTGACATCCCCCGCCTGTAGTGTGGAGGATACCCCTGGAATATATATATATATATATATATATATATAAATATATATATATATATATATATACATACATACATACATACATACATACATACATACTCACACAGACTCACACATAGCAGCAAAGCTCTTTGTAGGATAGACAGGCGGCACTCCTGGGTCTTAATAATTACTTTATGTTAGTAAGTTGCATATCAGCAATTACATGATGATGACATCGTTTCCAAGCCACCATGGCCTTTTCATCATGTTTATACAATGTGAGTGAACATGAAAAGTGTATGTGTATATATATACTGTACTGTATATACACACACACACACAACTTCCAAGGTGTGGCACTTCATGACCTATAAAACACAGACAAGTATGTAATGGTCAATTATTCAGTGTTTACTCACACTATTTTCAAGACCCTGGAAGTTGTGTGTATGCTGGAAATGTTTCTGTAGCCTGTCCTCAATGGGCAAACTGAGAGAGTGGGAGGGTGGGATGCCAGCCATGTGGACTAAACAGTACCCCTTCCCTCTCACCCTGTGGGGTAGCAAGGACCAGGGGTGCCGACAGGAGCGCCCTGGTTAAAAAAAAAAAATACATTTTAAAAATGAAATAACATTTTATGTAACATTTTATGAAGGGGGCGTGGCCACCGGCGGGAGGCGGCATGGTTACCGGGAGGGGGTCCGTGGTCATGCCCCTGTGAAAAATTAATGTGGGCAATGGGCAGAACAGGTGGGAGAGAGACGGCAGGTTACTGCTGCTCCAACTGTTTCTCCCCAGCTCCGCACACAGTACTGTGCTGGGGCAGAGGCTGTGCTGCGCTAGCAGCCTGACCTATCTCACTGAATGCCGGGCTCTCTGCAATGCGAGAGCTGGGCCCCTCCACCAGACCCGGCCTGGGCAACAAGTAGCCGCTCCCCCCTTGGCGCCACTGGCAGGGACCTATGTGGGTGTGTGGTACTAGGTGGGCACATACCTGCTCCTTCTGCAGGACTCGGCCTCCTCCAGACCGCTGGCTTCCCTGCTGCTACATGAGGTCTACAGGCTGACATGGCTGGAGATGGATCAGGAAGCCGCACTTCCGTGAAAGCCGTGTGGGGGACCACAGTGAGTGGAGCGGCTCCGCTCACAGGGGGGTTGATAGGGAGGAGGGAACAAGGAACAACTACATGAATAAAGATAAGAGGAAGGGGATCCCAGGCTCCACCACATCCATCTGCTGTGGGCAGGGGTGAACGGAGGCAGATACACCACTTCCCACCACCGTGTGACAGGTGATGCTGCTCTGCTGACACTAAACCCCCCTCTCCCCCTTGTGTAACAGGTGCTGCTGTCACAGTCAGCAACAGCATGCAGCCCCCTTCCCCCCTCATTTACAGCAGTAAAGACATGCAATGGGGGACAATGGAGTCAGCGCCCCCTTGTGGCCCGGAGCCCGGCGGCAAATGACTCCATTGCCTCCCAGAGTTCCGCCACTGTCCAGCACAGGAAAACTGTGCTACAACAGTAGCGGGCATTAGGGTGGGATACGTAACCATTGATGCTGCTTGACTATATCCCTCCAACATTTGAAGATAAGAAATCGGTAAACATTCAGGAAGGGGGCATGGCCATGAACAAAGGGGTGTGGTCATGATCAAAAAGGGTGTAACCACGTCCCCTTTCCGAATGTGTACTGTGCACCAACTACTACACTTACCATGCAGCTCATGTCACATGGTGGCTTGGTGGGCTGCTGGCATATTAAATAAGTACATTAAATATACTTATTTATTATGCCAGCAGCCCACCAAGCCACCATGTGACATGAGCTGTAGACCTGGCAGCAGGTGCACATATGTCACACTATGGATGCTGGTCAAGATAATGAATTTTACTATTCAAACTACAGCTTGAGCCACCTACTTGCTGCACTGACTTGCTCGGAGTCTGATGTGGAAGTGTCAGGCTCCGATCATCCCCTGTGACACGCACCCGCTGCCGGGGCTGGCCATCGCACCCCTCTCAGCCCTCTCAGCAGATTCGCGTCCATAGTTACAGTCTGCGTCCTTTCGATGTCCTTTCCCATGAGTGCACAGGGTGTGCGGTGCCGACCCGTGACGTCATGACGCACGGGACCAGGCCTGCAATGCACTCTTGGGAACAGGGGAGAGCCAGAGCAGCACCACCAGACAGCTCAGACGGAGCGGAGCCAGGAGGATTTTGATTATGAGCACAATGAGTAATAACTGACCGCCGCAGGGAAAAGCAGTACATTCGGTACAATTATAATTTGCTGGTACAGACTGTTAAAAACCGGTACTGTACCGGCAAATTCGGTACAGTTGAAGGGTGTCTATATCTATTCTAGTTCACAGCTTTGTAGGGTTTAATATTAGGACCCAGGTTTCAGTTTGCCTAAAGAAGTGGTTCTTAACCTGGGGTGCTAGTACCCCTGTGGATACTCTGCAGACGGATTTGGTATGGAATCCCGGCGGTCGGAATCTCAGCGGTCAGAATCCCATGTGTTATATATACGGGCAGTACGGACGGTGTAATGGTTACATTACTGCCTCACAGCACTGAGGTCACGGGTTCTAGTCCCACCATGTGTTATATATACGGGGCAGTACGGATGGTGTAATGGTTAGCATTACTGCCTCACAGCACTGAGGTCATAGGTTCTATTCCCACCATGTGTTATATATATGGGGCAGTACGGACGGTGTAATGGTTAGCATTACTGCCTCACAGCACTGAGGTCATGGGTTCTATCCCCACCATGTGTTATATATACGGGGCAGTACGGATGGTGTAATGGTCAGCATTACTGCCTCACAGCACTGAGGTCATGGGTTCTATCCCCACCATGTGTTATATATATATGGGGCAGTACGGACTGTGTAATGGTGAGCATTACTGCCTCACAGCACTGAGGTCATGGGTTCTATCCCCACCATGTGTTATATATATGGGGCAGCACAGATGGTGTAATGGTAAGCATTACTGTCTCACAGCACTGAGGTCATGGGTTCTATCCCCACCATGTGTTATATATACGGGGCAGTACGGACGGTGTAATGGTTACATTACTGCCTCACAGCGCTGAGGTCATGGGTTCTATCCCCACCATGTGTTATATATACGGGGCAGTATGGACGTTGTGTAATGGTTACATTACTGCCTCACAGCGCTGAGGTCATGGGTTCTATTCCCACTATGGCCCTAACTGTGCAGAGTTTGTATATCCCCCCGTGCTTGCGTGGGTTTCCTCCGGGCACTCCGGTTTCCTCCCACAATCCAAAAATATACAGGTAGGTCAATTGACTTCCAACAAAATTAACCCTAGAATGTCTGTGTGTATGGAATATATATTGTAACCTCCACTGGGGCAGCAACTGATGTGCATGGGCAACTATACTCTGTACAGCGCTGCGGAATATATATGTGCTATATAAGAAACTGTTAATAAATAAAATAAATAAAATACTTATAGACACATACAATGTAAATGCATGAAGCAGCTGGGATGTGGGTGGCAATTGTGGGTGGTGGGTTTTAAATGTGTGGATTTAAAGACGGGGTCCTAGTGCCACAGACACCTAAGAATTTTATTTGACTTTATTATATTACCATTAACAATTGGATTGATCAGCTTTCATCTGATTGTCCCTATGGTATATATGTGGCAATTTTACTTATATAGAATGGCGGGGGATGGGACATAGGGCATGCTTCTTGTTTGTAAGTGAAGCAAAAATAGCAATCAACTGGGCAAATAAAATACTGCTCTGCAGATGGGGCAGATGTAACATGTGCAGAGACAGTAATATTTAGGTGGTGGGGGGAGGGGTTTTCAAACTTAAATCTAAATTACAGTGTAACCGTAAAGCTGTCTAGCAACTGTGGGCTACATGCAAAAGCATCTAGTATTTATTCTGCACAGAATTGGGAGATGATTTGTTCATTAACAGGCCTTTACTAGGACACACGGGTATGTACAGAGGCTCAAGGAAAAGAAATTCCATGTTGAATTAAGAAGAGGATTCTTCACCATTAGAGCAGTAACATTCTGGAACTCATTGCCGGTGGGGTGGTTACAGCAACTGCTGTTAATGAATTTAAATCTAAACTGGCCGCTAAGGGAATCCTATAGACATGACTCAAGTCAGTAGTTACAAGTCAGATAGGTTGAACTTGAAGGACTAACGTCTTTTTTCAGCCTTAATTACTATGTTACTATGTTAAATGTATTTGGTCCCCTCGCACAGCAACCATGAAACAGGCTCCGAGTTCATTGTAAATTGTCATATGCACTGAACTGACATTAAGATGGGAATGTATTCACAATCAGAAATACATCAGTGAACTTTTCTGTGCAAAAGATGCACAGAATCTCTCCCGATGATTTTAGAATTACTAGCCAGAATTATCCAAATAAATCCTTTAAAACAGATATATATCCGATTCCATTGTACAGAGGTATGATGGACACCAAAGCATCATAAGAAAAGGCTTCACAACCACAAAAATAAACAGCGCCATTGTGAAATTGTCCACACTTTACCTGATCTCCTGGATTTGCCACTAAAAGTATTTTCTAAAGTTCAAAACTTCTCTGGTAATCTAAAATGACTCATCAAACATCTTGATTTAAAACTTCGGAGACAATTGGGGGAAATTTACTAAGATGGGAGTTCTATTCACATGGAATGTTGCTATGGGCAACCAATCAGAATCTACTTATTTATTTAGCAAATTCTGGAAGATAATAGATAGTATCTAATTGGTTTCCCATAGCAACATCCCACCTGAAATAGAACTCCCATCTTAGTTAATTTTTCTTAAATAACTGTTGTTATGGTTGAATTACTCATTACTACAGGTCGGTTCTCCCTTATCCGTGTATTCCAAAAACCGATATATTCTGAAAAACCATGATTTTTCAGAATATTTTTTTATTTTTTCCCCCCAGCCCCTTTTTTTCATACTTACCTTGTCCCCCGGCGCCCATGGCGGTCTTCGGGATCCTCTTCAGTGGCATGTCCGGTCCCAGGGGTGCATTGTATGAATGTGCACATGCGCAATGCACCCCTGGGACCGGAGATGAAACTGAAGAGGATCCTGAAGGCCGCCGTGGACACTGGGGGACACCGTGGATGTCGTGGAACCATCGGGGCACCACCAGGGGACCAGGTAACTATGAATAAAAAAAATCCAAAATCCAAAAAAATCCAAAATCCAAAATGCTCGTAGTCCCGAGCATTTCGGATAAGGGATACTAAACCCGAAGTTATTTATGGTCAAAGTGACAGAAGAAAACCAATGCTAGTGGCTGCCAATCGTAACACATGTGGACAATCAGAAGAACAACTGTGCACCACCACATCTGAACCTAAGGATGAAAGGTAAACACAATTTACTTAATGTAAAATTAATTTAATATTACTATTCCATACACTGTATATCAATAAAAATAACTTATCCTATGGGGTGCTAGGAAAAAATACTGATACTATATGGTCCCGTGATTCAAGATCCTTTGGAGACCACCGGCTTAGAGCCTCACCGTGGCCAAAAGGAGACCCAGGGGTGAGGTTGGAGTTTTGGCAAGGATGACATTAAAATAATTTACAATTGATTGTCACATTATTTAACCCTTTGAGTTTTAGGTGAATTTGTCAAAACAGAGGTGAAAATTGCCCAGCAAACATTTGTATTCATCATAATGCCCAGTAATGTTTACCTTATATAGGAAATATAAATCTTTTTCTTTTACACATTTGTTTATTTGAATTTACATACCAAATGTGAGCGACGCTGGAATTTTCAGCGGATATCTTGAACGTCTTTCGCGGAGATGTTGGCGCTTAAAGGGTTAAAGGCAAAGCTAGGAAATAATCATTTCAAAAATGTAAATAATCTATCATTCACAAAGCAATTTGACATCACGATTATTATTTATTTTTAACAAAAATACTTTGCAGGGATTTCCAGCATGACTGGTTTTATAGTTTATATGTTACACATATTTTTAATATGAATTTGCACATAACGGCTGAATCCCAGTTCTCAGGAATGAGGCTGGTTTATAGCGCAAATATACCGCACTTGTTAAACGGTATATTGCCATTTTTTCCCCATTTCAAAACGTTTAAGGCTGCAGTGGGAAAGCGCCAGAGTTGATTTACCGGTTAAAGATAACCGGTATTTCAAAACGTTTAAAAAGCAGAGTCCTACACGTTTCCGAGCCGTTTTTTATGCAGTGAGAATGGCTGTGAAACGGTATTTAGTAAAAACAACAGATTCCAGACCTGTGATAGGCTGTCCCCTGCATTCTGCCTTGAAATGTGTTCAGGGGATTAAACGGGTTGACTGATGTGAATGGTACTTAAACTGTATTTAAACGGTAATCTACTGCAATGTGAAGGCTCAGACCCGTTTTAAATACCGTTTAAAAATACCGTTTTTTGAAATGTTTTAACAGTGTGAAAGCGGTATATATGTAGGTGCGTATAAGTTCCAGAGGTATATAGAGGTGTGACACAGTGGGTTGTAAGTGAAATCTGACTGTTTATTGGAGGAACACATATATTTATATTTAAACACCTTTATATTAATCAGATTCACGGTGTCATAGTTGAGTGTGGCCCATATTTTTACAGCTACTATGAGTAAACCGGTAATCAGTGACTTGTAGACATATGGGGTGAGATTTAATTGGATGAGAGATTCAGAAAGTGAGAGATTTGGTAAGAAATCTCCAGTTTTTTTAAAGCGGCAATCATTTACACAGCAAAACCAGTTTGATTTTGCAGTGTAAATGATTGCCGCTTTAAAAAAACTGGAGATTTCTTACCAAATCTTTCACTTTCTGAATCCCTCATCCTATTAAATATCACCCATGGCCTCAGTTACAGTTAAGGGGTGTTCAAATGCATTTTTATTTAAGTATTTTGCATGCAACAAAAATACTGGCTTCATGGCTTGTTGTTGTAACATAAATACTGGTCAGCTCTAGCCTAAACCTGAAATTTAGAGTTTATTTATAAACAGTTTCTTACATAGCACACACATATTCCGCAGCGCTGTACAGAGAATATTTGAACATTCGCATCAGTCCCTGCCCCAGTGGAGCTTAAAATCTATATTCCCTGCCACACGTACACACACACACACAGACATTCTAGGGTTAATGTTTGTTAGAACTTGAAGCCAATTAACCTACCAGTATATATTTTGGATTGTGGGTGGAAACCAGAGTATCCGTAGTACACTCATGCAAGCACGGGAAGAATATACAAACTCTGCACAGTTAGGGCCATGGTGGGAATCGAACCCATGACCTCAGTGCTGTGAGGCAGTAATGCTAACCATTACACCATCCGTACTGCCCTGTATATATAACACATGGTGGGAATCGAACCCATGACCTCAGCGCTGTGAGGCAGTGATGCTAACCACTACACCATCCGTACTGCCCCGTATATATAACACATGGTGGGGATAGAACCCATGACCTCAGCGCTGTGAGGCAGTAATGCTAACCATTACACCGTCCGTACTGCCCCGTATATATAACACATGGTGGGGATAGAACCCATGACCTCAGCGCTGTGAGGCAGTAATGCTAACCATTACACCATCCGTACTGCCCCGTATATATAACACATGGTGGGGATAGAACCCATGACCTCAGCGCTGTGAGGCAGTGATGCTAACCACTACACCTTCTGTGAGCTGTGACACCTTCCACCCAACTCTAACTTTGCTCCTTCAAACTTATAGGAATTTTTCTGAAGTTTTATACTTATGTGTTTCTGTGAATATCATTAAGGGAGTATCATTAATCCAAGGATAGCCGCTGATGGAAGAGGCATAAAATACCCCCAAAAAAATTTTTTTGCCGCATCATTAGTGCTACTTTTAAGTTATGTTTACTTACTATATGGGAAGTGATTAACTTTGAATGCCAACATCGGCAAAAAAACGCCAGCGTCCCTCACATTTTTTATATAAATTCAAATA
Source organism: Crinia signifera (assembly GCF_055691185.1). Lineage (NCBI taxonomy): Eukaryota > Metazoa > Chordata > Amphibia > Anura > Myobatrachidae > Crinia > Crinia signifera. Next base: position 70,136,325 of record NC_139228.1, read on the forward strand.
AAAAATGTTGAGTAAAAAAGATTGTATTTCCTATATAAGGTAAACATTACAGGTCATTATGATGAATGCAAATGTTTGCTTGGCAATTTTCACACCTGTTTTGACAAATTCACTTGGCAATCAAAGGGTTAAGCACGACAGATAATAGCGACAAGCTTGCGTGCATGTAAATTGGCCCAAAGCAGGGTTTAATGTCTCCAAATGCAGTTAGCCACCTCTTAAAGTCTCTGTGGTTTCCATGCAGAGCAGCACATAAAGCCGTGTAGCAGTTAAATCGCCGATTCAGAATTTAATTACATGTTAACAATAAACAAGCACGTAACGCAGTCCACAAAGAGATGATAGACAGAGCGAATATCACCCGTTTTTCTCTGTCGGTCAAGCGCAAGATATGTTCCAGATGGGATGCGCTCAGCGTCCCGGCGGACGGGATGCCGGCAGTCACAATATCGACACTGGTGTCTGGAATACCACCAGGAGACCGGCACAGACATCCAATAAGATACCGGACCACTACACCGTCGTAAATTATGGTTTTAGGTGCTCAAAATAAAGTTGTTCAAAGAGAAAATGGGAGAGAAATATTATACATTAAGAGGATTTTAAGTACAGAACGACACCGTGAAAATGTATAATTGTCAAGATAAGAAAGTATTGGTTTATAGGGTGTTTAGGATGAGAAGGACTCATTTAATTAAAGAACCAAAAAATGCATAGGATAAACATAAGGCGGTCACATCTGGCTGTATTTATTATTCATTTATTGCCATATATTATATAGCGCACACATATTGCGCAGCGCTATACAAGAAATATTTTGGCCATTCGCATCAGTCCCTGCCCCAATGGATATTTCCAACCACATACACACTTTTACACTAGGGTTCATTTTGTTGGCAGCCAATTAACCTACCAGTATATTTTTGGATTGTGCTAGGAAACCCGGAGGAAACCCACACAAGTACGGGGAGAATATACAAACTCGACACAGTTTAGGCCATGGTGGGAATCAAACCCATGACCTCAGTGCTGTGTAATTCTAACTATTAATACCTATCTCCCCGCAACACTAAAATTCACAAAACGAAAAAGTCAACGAGACGACACGTTTCTACTGACAAATTTGAATTTTTAATTTTTACGATTAGTATAGTTATTAATTATTTATTTATTTGCAATAATCACGGATTACAGAGTTATTACTTTTATTTTGTTCCTAAATGGGTCCAAAGGATGATGACTGTTATCTCATTGACCCCAATTGGCAGATTTTAGGCCACAAACCAATTAGAGCTTTATGATTGTGACTATATAAAAATAATGATTAACAATTTTGTTTAAGAAAAATTATTTTAAGGGACAATATAGTCATAGACAAAGACAATATTATTATTAGTAGTATTTTTACCAGTTATTTATATAGCGCACACATATTCCGCAGTGCTTTACAGAGAGTATTTGAACATTCACATCAGTCCCTGCCCCAGTGGCGCTTACAATCTATATTCCCTACCACATGTACACGCACACACATTAATTTCAGGGTTCATTTTGTTGGGAGCCAATGAACCTATCAGTATATTTTTGGAATGTGAGAGGAAACCGGAGTGCCCGGAGGAAACCCACGCAAGCACGGGGAGAATATACAAACTCCGCACAGTTACGACCATGCTGGGAAAAGAACCCATGACCTCAGTGCTGTGAGGCAGTAATGCTAACCATTACACCGTCCGTACTGCTCAATAGAGTACATATGTAGACTGCAGTGGTCAGAACTAGAACAAGGTACTAAATATATAACTGATGGTAACTATAGATGCCGCAAGATTTGGGGTGCACGTGTGATCCCCACATTCACTCCTGCTTCAGGAGATCAGCAAAATCATGGTGCAACCCTACATTAGACCATAGCCATCAAACTAGAACCTCTACTCTTCCAAACTGTGGACATCAATCCAATAGAAGACTATACAGTACTTTGAACGCTTAATAAGTAATATTCAACAACCACCAAGGGATGGAATCCATTTAGCATTTTATCCTTCATTAATAAAGCACCTTGGTATAGCATGACATCATTCAAGAAATTAATTGCGTTGTATTTTCTGCCTGTCTCCTAAACATATCCATCACCCAGATCAGCACCCCCAGATGCCTTGCCCATCTTGCATTAGGCACCCAATACTGACCACAACTGATAAACGAACATTTAGATATAAACTCTCCAATTAAATAAGCATCCAATAATATTATTGCTAATTATAAATGGTAATGGTACGTGGAATTCAAAAAAAATTCCAACGTCCCATTCCTCGCACAATCGGAATTCTGTTTATCACTACAGAAACTGATATTTATAAGGAAACATTAATGAGTCAGAACACTTAAAGTTTTATTATATAATGACTTTAGACAAATACCTGCTGTGTACACTATATTATATCGCTATGCCCTGGGCACTATAAGTGAAAGCATGTTTTGTTCTATTTCCGTAAAATAATTTTCTTTTACAGAAATTATTGCTAAAAGTAATTTATTTTGCAATACCAGAAAAATTAACATTTTATAGGTGTTGTTTAGTATTTGTATTAATAAAGTTTATATACTATATAGTGGTACACAGTACTCAAGATTGTTATCTGAATTAAGTTAAACGTAAATTGAATAATAATTTCTAGGCTAAATATCTAAACTTTTCGGAAGGTCCTTAAGAGCAGGACACAATGGGGGAATTACATAAGATGGGAGTTCTAGTTCAAATGGGATGTTTCTATGGGAAACCAATCATAATATACTTATTTATTTAGCACCTTCTAGAAGATAATAGATAGTATCTCATTGGTTGCCCATAGCAACATCCAATCGGAAATAGAACTCTAATTTTTGTAAATTTCCCCTAATGTATTAAAAATATGTAATAAGTCATAGAAAGATTAATGTTTTCGTATACTTTAATAGAGTATCACTGTTTCCAACTTTACAGCTAAACTCTTATTCGATTTGGTCAAATTGGTATAATAGTAGTGTAAAATAAAATGTGGTTAGGCAATTAAAATCAATTTAATAGAATAAATTATTAACCCTTCGAGTGCCAACATCTCTGTAAGAGATGTTCAAAATATCTGCTAAATATTCCAGCGTCGCTCACATTTGTTATATAACTTCAAATAAAAAATATAATGTAAAAAAAATAATTTATATAAGGTGAACATTACAGGTCATTATGATGAATAAAAATGTTTGCTTGCCAATTTTCACACCTATTTTGACAAATTCACTTGGCACGCAAAGGGGTGAAGCTGCATTTTTTTAGATCAGGTATGGCTAAATATATGTAAAAGAAAACTTTCATAAATTTAGAATATGTACTATTGAAATAATTCGGTATGAACAATTCCTTAATGAATTCAAAAACATTTAATTTAGCCGAGTACCCAGAATTCAAACAATCAGGGATTTTTGATGTCTAAAATGCAGATAAACTTTTAATTAAATTTGCATTTAAATATGAAGTTGTTTAACAGCTAATCTCAGAAATAACTGTATCCGTATCTGAAAAGAACTAATTTGTCAGAATGTGAAAAAAAAAATTCATTTTCTTCAGAACTTTTTGAAACCAATTGAAATCACAAAGTGAACAATGATAAAGAGCTAAATTTTTTCAACTGAAGATTGTGATTTTTAAACCTCTCCATGAGATCTTTTACCTCTCTAGTGAATAAACACAAAACATTTGACATCTAGCTTAGTACAATAGATAAATAGCCCAAGGTGCTTTAAATGCCAAAAATATAACGGAACAAAACCATTTTCCCAAAAAATTAAATTCAGTTCTTCTGATACAGTACTAGAAATATTTTTCACATGAGTCCTCAATCAGCGCCAAATAGCCTCTATTGGCGCGTTAGGTCCCAGGAGACTTGATTGCTCAAAATGTGCATCCCACGGGTACAAATTAAACTACTGTACACAGCAAAACTGCTTTAATCTTTTTTATTTTTATTTTTTGGTAGTGTACACAGACTACTACTGTGATCGGCAATATTTGTGTGTCTGTGTGTGATGGAGTCTGAATATTTATATGGGGGGGGGGGGTCGTCTTGGACTGCACAACCCTAATTATACACAGAGTAAGAGGTACTATCATGCAGGGACTTGTAGTTTTACTGCAGATTACAGTATTTATAATGAACTCTGCTATCTATCGTAGAGCAATATTGAGGTTCTTGGTAGATTTATTGGCCAAGAAATTCTTGTCCACCAACCAGCATCTAGGTGACCCTGTTTCTGGTAGGTCCCTAAGAATAAGTTTGAATCCAGTGCGCGGGACCCCCAAAAAAGCTTGCGATAGCCAATCACCCATGGGCAGCACAAGTGTCTGAATCTGCGCACTTAGCTGCAGCTTTGTACACCAAGTTATGTTGTGCGTCATCTGTCAACCGTGAAGAAAAAACAATGAATACAATTTATCTTGCCCTAATCACTGGTGTCCTCTGTTTTAATCTCTTTCATAGCCCCCACTATTAAGCTATAACACCCTACTATTTTAGGGAAACCTATAAACATTACTACAGTATATCAATCGGACATATTTTAGCTATTCCTGAGCAAATCCCGTATATGCAATTCCTGTGATTCTGTAACTTTACACAACTGGGGGAAAAAAAAAAATACTATCAGCCCTGGAAATACATTGTAACAGTAATGTTAATTGAGTCCAATTTGAGAAGCATGTGAAAAGAAGATTTTGCTCTACCTTTTCGTAGCCAACCCAAATATTTTCCATGCAGAAAAGTCACTTTCAGAATTCCCATTCAGCCCAAACCTTCTAAGACCCTGGTGGCAATTAAGCAGTTAAAATCCAATCTACAAGATGGAAAAAAAAACTCAGCTTACTGTGAGATCTGGGGTTTCTGACTCTACGTCACAATGGAGGAGATTGCTCGGAAAGGTGGTGGAAGGTCCAACGCAGATGTTTGCCTTTGGGACGAAACAAAGAAAATAGAAGTGAAGAAGGACAGAAAATTAAATACAGAACGGAAGGATCCTGCCAGTGAGGTGAAGTAATAGGGGTGTGAAGCTCTATTAGTAAACTACCTATTAAGAGTGGCGAACAGGCCAATACACCCTTTGTATATCCTTCCCTTGGGCAGTCTTCCAACACATTTATGAGTTGTATGTTATTTTACGACATGATTGAATCGTATAATGTTATGTGTACCGCTGGACACATACATAAGAGTATATCTTCTCTGAAACGACAACCTTAAGCTCCTGGGGAACTACAAGTTTCAGCATGCCACGACAGCGTATGGAGAATTGCTATTGCTTTTCCTGGAAGAGCGCTGGCCTTTATCGTTCCACGTAAACCAGATTGCCTGTTTTAACCCATAGACCTACAATGATCTTGTAGCTGTAGGGTTTTTGAACACTGAAGGATATTTAGAAAAAGAAAAAAAAATGAGTAACTTACCTTCCAAAGTAACTGTCCTAAGAACATAAACACATTCATGGGGTCAAAACGAGACACAAAGAGGTGTATGTTCTATGTCAGGCTAAACCAACAGAACTGAACCATATTTACTAAAACAAACACCCTCCGAGAGCTGTCACTTTGATGAATTTGGTGCTGTTTGTTTGCATTTTCGAATCCAAGTTCATATTATTATACATATTATTAAGAATTTGTCATATTTCATAATAAAAATATCCTCATTCATGAAAATAATCTTATTTATGATGTTCAAAATATGGAGAAAAAAAACATGACTCCGGTAATTTATGTGATAATTACATAAGAATAAAATGTAATTGTAGAGCAACCAAGAGACAGGGTTTGAAGAACACATTTTGAGAACATTTGAAAATATTCTGGATAAAACGCATCTATTACCCAGCCTTTTAACCTTTTCACAGTATCGTTGGAAATATAATTGCTAGATAAATATAATTTATTGTCTATTTAAAAATGTCCCACATAGAAAAAAGAGATCACCGGTAACAGATATGAAGAAATAATGCAGAAAATTTGCCTCTGATTAATCTGAGATGATCTGAAATATATTTCGATTTATAATAAATATCAGATCGAAGTAAAGTGTTTTTATAATAAATTCAAACTCCAAGTTAGCTTTAAAGATAAATATTGTTTTTTTAATAAATTGTTACCATATTCTGCTAATTTACCGTACTGTAGGTCCTGAAAAGCCAACAAAAATCTGTCAATTCAGGGAAAACCTTACGGTTTTGTAAAAATTTTCTGCTACAAACGACAGAGGGTTAGTGCATGTCTGTATGCACAGTTACATAACAATTAATTGTGGGTAAATATAATTTTAATTTAACGTTTAATTTGTGCTAACAATATGTTACAGTTCTCAAGAAGTTACATTATGACAATTGTGCTTTATTATATTATGTAATATTGGTACTGTAATTTTGATTGCTAAATGTCTTTTTGTCAAATCTGTGATTTCTCTTAATATTTCTTAAACACATCAAATACACCAAACTGGAACAAGCATTCTGGGCCCAAATTATATTTCTGAAACTACTTCTGTTCAGAATTTTTATACCATATTTTCTTAACATTTCTTGAAATGTCTACAAAATAAAATATTATTGTGAAGAAAAAAAACAACACCATATAGGAAATTGGAACTTTCAAAAGTAAAAATTTTTTTGGGGGAAAATAATTATTAAATTGCTTAACAGATTTTCAAGGAGCGAAACACTTGTGGCGCCTTATAAATAAAATAATAATAATAATAATAATAATAATAATAATAAAAAAGGAGAGGATAAATAGGATTATATTTGAAAGGCACACAAGCAAACATTCCCTAGATTTCGTGTGCGCAAATTAAGTTCGCAAATCTGCGATGAAGGAGTATTATATATGAATATATATGTACAAATATATATATATATATATATCAGAATTGAGACATTAAAACTAAGAATTAATATTTTTCATTGCTACATTTTGTTTTTCTAAATCAAAATAAAAACACTATGAATATGTGTGTGTGTGTGTGTGTGTGTGTGTGTGTGTGTGTGTGTGTGTGTGTGTGTGTGTGTGTGTGTGTGTGTGTGTCTTAGTTATTATAGCTACACTGCAAATGAGGTCAAAGATTATTAGTTGTTGCTGTTTTATTTTAATGTTGAAAATGTTTCTACAAATATCTATTAGTACTTTTATTTAATACAACCCTAACATTGTATCTGACATTATTGTTGCTATTATGTTCTGTTCTGCATTACATTACTTTGCTACATTTCTGCAGGGATATGACCTGCACATTTCATGCCTGATACAGTGTGATATAAGAGGAGTCTGTGGATGCTTAGCTGATAAATGGCTTATATGTCATAGTATAATGTGTATGCACTCAAGGTCAGATTATCTGTCTGATTTATATTGCTTTGTGCTAGTTTTATGTGTGCTCCTGACAACAGTTCCTGATTCTCTCACCGGAAATAGACTTCCACTGGGCTATAAGGGAGAATGATTATAAATAATACAAATAATAAATAAAGAAGCGGAAGTGTCTTGATACATTTTGTTGGGGGGGGGGGGGGGGGCAACGTTCTGAGAAAGACAATAAATATTGTGTCGGCCTTGTGACCAGATTCAGAAAACCTGACTTCTCCGATGTGGAACTACAATAGTCAGCATGCACTACCAGTCAGAAGGACACATTTATATACAGACACTTGTGGATTTATAGATGAACCATCTCTATCCTAGAATAATAATATATATTATCTGATACACAAGGTATAGGACTACTTTAGGACACCAAAGTTATCGCAAACTATCTGTAGGGGGGATTATACTGCTCAGTCTAATATATATATATATATATATATATATATATATATATATATATATATATATATATATATATATATATATATATATATATGTTAAGTCAATCCACCACATACCTGTACCTGGAGGCATTACATGGTGTACAGCTGCACCCTCTCCCTTCTGTAGGTACAGTATATTGCTTATTATATATTGTGTAGCCTCCCTCTGCGTCTCCGGGATAAGATACGGATCTGCAGCACTGTACAGGAGCAGCAGTCTACAGCGCCGGTTGCCCCCAGTGCACAGTATGATCATACAGCGACGCTGCAACAATGTATTCCTGTAACCGTCACCTAATTTACTAGCACGGTTATTTTATTGCTATGAGAGAGATTGGAGATCTTTACTTTTTAAACCTTAATAGGGGTTATAACTAGTTCCCCCTTCTGCAGTACTGCAATGCGTCCTATACACTGTGCAGCATCAGTAGTGACAGTGAGTGTAGCCTCAGCAGTACGGGCGAGTGCCGTACATCAGCCGTGACAGTGAGTGCAGCCTCAGCAGTGACAGTGAGTGTAGCAACAGCACAGCAGTGACAGTGAGTGCAGTATATCAGCAGTAACAATGAGTGCAGTATATCAGCTGCGACAGTGAGAGAAGCGACAGTCAGTGCAGCCACAGCAGTGACAGTGACTGCAGCATGAGCGAGTGCAGCCTCTGCAGTGACAGTGAGTGCAGTATACCAGCAGCGACAGTGAGTGCAGCATTAGTGAGTGCCGTCTCCGCAGCGACAGTGAGTGCAGTATACCAGCAGCGACAGTGAGTGCAGCATTAGTGAGTGCAGCCTCTGCAGTGACAGTGAGTGCAGTGTATCAGCAGTGACAGTGAGTGCAGCATTCGTGAGTGCAGCCTCTCCAGTGACAGTGAGTGCAGTGTATCAGCAGTGACAGTGAGTGCAGCATTAGTGAGTGCAGCCTCTGCAGTGACAGTGAGTGCAGTGTATCGACAGTGAGTGCAGTGTATCAGCAGTGACAGTGAGTGCCGCAGTCCCATACTGAAGGTATAATATACGTACAATGTAATAGAACAACCATAAGCAGTCCATGCCTCTATAGCTGCTGATGGACTACAAGTACCACGATGTCTCCTGGCTGATGAGACTTGTAGTTCTACACGTTGTAATAGTCACATGACCCAGTCCCTGTCCGGGAGGCTGGGGGCACTTACCTTCCCAACCACTCTCCTGTCCTTGCACAAATGACTGACGCCAGAGGTTACAGAGAGGATGGTGATGTCACCATCTGCTTTATTGTCGTCATTCCTTTAACTTAAGGTATAAATAGCACATTCAGTACAGTGTATATCTGTGCAACATGTCGGCAACACACATTTATTTACAGGTTAAGTAACCCTCTATGTACAGGTCCCACCACTGTGCAACTGGGCAGCCTCCTGTGTGCAAGTCCCTGGTCCACCACTATATCCAATGGGTCAGCTGTCAGAGTCCAGCTCCCGTCTGCCCTGCTCCTCTGTCTTGTCTGCGGCAGACTTGGAGCCTTTGGTCCACTTCTGTCCGTTCTCTGACTCCTCTGAGGAAGACCTCTTCTGCCTTCTCCACTTGGCTCTGCGGTTCTTGAACCATACCTACAGAAAGAGGCATTGTTAGTCAGCTGTAATGACGGTGAGGATGATGATGAGGAAGGCTCTCATGTTAGGAATAATCTAAGCAGGTCTCTGGTTGTGCATTGGTTAAGCTTTGAGGACTAATGGAAGGGTTAATCAGTACAGGGTTACCCTGCCAGGGCTGGTGGTGTTCTAGAACATCTACAGAGGATGGTCTAAGCCGAGATTTGGTAGGGTATTTAGGGGTTAAAAGGTTAATTATGTAATAAGAGATAATGACACAGTGTCGGCACAGATAATGAGAGATAATCAGGAAGAGATGGATAAGCACAAAGGGTTAATAACAACGGTACATGGGAACGTACATGAGATGGTCAGAGTGGACACCAGCACCAGTGGG